>NC_138182.1:109760481-110100481 GCF_964194105.1 Spermophilus citellus
GCCAACATCACCCTGATTCCGAAACCAGACAAAGACACCTCAAAGAAAGAAAACTACAGACCAATATCTCTAATGAACCTAGATGCAAAAATCCTCAAAAAAATTCTGGCAAATCGGATACAAAGACATATCAAAAAAATTGTGCACCATGATCAAGTAGGATTCATCCCTGGGATGCAAGGATGGTTCAATATACAGAAATCAATAAATGTTATCCACCACATCAATAGGCTTAAAGATAAGAACCATATGAACATCTCGATAGACGCAGAAAAAGCATTTGACAAAGTATAGCATCCCTTTATGTTCAAAACATTAGAAAAAATAGGGATAACAGGAACTTACCTCGACATTGTAAAAGCTATCTATGCTAAGCCTCAGGCTAGCATCATTCTGAATGGAGAAAAATTGAAGGCATTCCCTCTAAAATCTGGAACAAGACAGGGATGCCCCGTATCACCACTTCTATTCAATATAGTTCTCGAAACACTGGCCAGAGCAATTAGACAGAGGAAGAAATTAAAGGCATAAAAATAGGAAAAGAAGAACTTAAATTATCACTATTTGCGGATGACATGATTCTATACCTAGAAGACCCAAAAGGGTCTACAAAAAAACTACTAGAACTAATAAATGAATTCAGCAAAGTGGCAGGATATAAAATCAACACACATAAATCAAAGGCATTTCTGTATATCAGTGACAAAACTTCTGAAATGGAAATGAGGAAAAACACTCCATTCACAATAACCTCAAAAAAAATAAAATACTTGGGAATCAACCTAACAAAAGAGGTGAAAGACCTATACAATGAAAACTACAGATCCCTAAAGAAAGAAATTGAAGAGGAGCTTAGAAGATGGAAAAATATACCCTGTTCATGGATAGGCAGAACTAACATCATCAAAATGGCGATATTACCAAAAGTTCTCTATAGGTTCAATGCAATGCCAATCAAAATCCCAATGGCATTTCTTGTAGAAATAGATAAAGCAATCATGAAATTCATATGGAAAAATAAAAGACCCAGAATAGCAAAAACAATTCTAAGCAGGAAGTGTGAATCAGGTGGTATAGCAATACCAGATTTCAAAGTATATTACAGAGCAATAGTAATAAAAACAGTATGGTACTGGTACCAGAACAGGCGGGTGGACCAATGGTACAGAATAGAGGACACAGAGACTAAACTACAAAGCTACAACTATCTTATATTTGATAAAGGAGCTAAAAACATGCAATGGAGAAAGGATAGCATCTTCAACAAATGGTGTTGGGAAAACTGGAAATCCATATGCAACAAAATGAAACTGAATCCCCTCCTCTCGCCATGCACAAAAGTCAACTCAAAGTGGATAAAGGAGCTAGATATCAAATCAGAGACTCTCCGTCTGATAGAAGAAAAAGTTGGCTCTGATCTACAGATTGTGGGGACGGGCTCAAAATTCCTTAATAGGACACCCATAGCACAAGAGTTAGTAACAAGAATCAACAAATGGGACTTTCTTAAACTGAAAAGTTTTTTCTCAGCAAGAGAAACAATAAGAGAGGTAAATAGGGAGCCTACATCCTGGGAACAAATTTTTACTCCTCACACTTCAGATAGAGCCCTAATATCCAGAGTATACAAAGAACTCAAAAAATTAGACAATAAGAGAACAAATAACCCAATTAACAAATGGGCCAAGGACCTGAACAGACACTTCTCAGAGGAGGACATACAATCAATCAACAAGTACATGAAAAAATGCTCACCATCTCTAGCAGTCAAGGAAATGCAAATCAAAACCACCCTAAGATACCACCTCACCCCAGTAAGATTGGCAGCCATGATGAAGTCAAACAACAACAAGTGTTGGCGAGGATGTGGGGAAAAGGGTACTCTTGTACACTGCTGGTGGGACTACAAACGGGTGCGGCCAATTTGGAAAGCAGTATGGAGATTCCTGGGAAAGCTGGGAATGGAACCACCATTTGACCCAGCTATTGCCCTACTCGGACTATTTCCTGAAGACCTTAAAAGAGCACACTACAGGGATACTGCCACATCGATGTTCATAGCAGCACAATACACAATTGCTAGACTGTGGAATCAACCCAGATGCCCTTCAATAGATGAATGGATAAAAAAAAATGTGGCATTTATACACCATGGAGTATTACGCAGCACTAAAAAATGACAAAATCACGGAATTTGCAGGGAAATGGATGGCACTAGAGCAGATTATGCTTAGTGAAGCTAGCCAATCCCTAAAAAACAAATACCAAATGTCTTCCTTGATATAATGAGAGCAACTAAGAACAGAACAGGGAGGATGAGCAGGAAGAAAAGATTAGCATTAAACAGAGACATGAGGCGGGAGGGAAAGGGAGAAAAAAAAGGGAAATCACATGGAAATGGAGGGAGACCCTCATTGTTATACAAAATTACATTTAAGAGTTTACGAGGGGAATGGGATAACAAACATGGAGGGAAATGAATTACAGTAGATGGGGTAGAGAGAGAAGATGGGAGGGGAAGGGAGGGGGGATAATAGAGGATAGGAAAAGTAGCAGAATACAACAGTCACTATTATGGCAGTATGTAAAAATGTGATGTGTAACCGATGTGATTCTGCAATATGTATTTGGGAAAAAATGGGAGTTCATAACCCAACTGATTCTAATTTATGAAATATGATTTTCATGAGCTTTGTAAAGTTGTGAACATCCAATAAAAAAAAAATTAAAAAAAAAGAAAACAAGTAGAAAGAAAATATCTGTAATAAAAAAATAATAATAATTGATAATTTAAGGAAAATTTAGTAATCTTCACAAAATTTTATACCACCTTTGTGCAGAGCCATGCTAACCTTTGTGTATCATTTCCATTTTAATAAAAGTGAATTCAAAGAAAGTACAAAAGAACAATCACAACACTAATAGAAAACCAAAAATCAAAGTAAGATTGATTTCACAGAAACTAGTGTCACTGAATGCTCATTTTTCAACAACAACAATTAAAGTAGCACAGAAATTCAGTATCTCCATTTTTGAATTAAGAGTCAATTTAGGATTTTAGGACTAATAAATATTATTATAGAAATAACCATGAATGGCATTTTCTGACTTACAGTGCAAAGTCTTTAATAAAAAATTCAATTTTATTTGTATGTATGAATGTTTTTAGATTTTTTTTTAATTGTGATTTTCAACTAATTGGTACATTTCATTTAAGTTTCCAAGTTTTGGGAGAAATTTATTATATTATCCTTTAATATTTTTAAATTGACTTTAATATCTATACTGAATTTTCTATTTTATTCATGATAATGGTAATTTATGTTCTCTCTTTTTCTCAGTCAGTTCTGGAAAATTTTGTCATTATAGTAATAATTCTACACTTGAAATTTTGCATTAGTGATATTCTCTATTGAAGATGTTTTCTATTTCAATGCTATATCACTTAAAAAAAAACTTGCTGTTATTCTTTTCTCTCTTTTCTTATATTTTGGGTCTAAATTTCTGTTCTTTTGCCTGATACTTTAGTTAGAAGCTTAGATCATTGATTTTTTTTTAATTTCATTTCCTTCTAATGTATGTATTCAATGCAGCAAATTTGTTTCCACTGTTATTAAAAGTTATTATTAAGTACATACAAAATTCTATTATTTTGTATGAAGCTATAATATATGTCATCTCATTGACCACCAGGTGGATTCCACTGATCTGATTGGATCAGGAGATATCCCCTACCTCCTCACCTCTCCATATGCAGCCCTCCTGCAGGTGTGCCCTCAGTCTAAGAGGATGAACATCCCACTCGGGAGAACTATCCTTTGATCAAGGGTATTACAGTAGTTACTTTCTTCTGCAAACGAAATTCAATTATTACATCTTCTTGTTGAAGTAAGCACTTAATGATTATAATAAAGATCCCCTTACTTTTTGCAATGCTTACTATGTGAAACACTCCATCATCTTATTGTTATAAAGCCATGCCAGGTGATTCATATGTTAAATATCTTTCATATATTTTCTTCAGATGTATAGACCTTACCTTGTTTATTCTGTGAGTGTGATATATTTTGTTACTTTTATGTTTAATTCAGTGGCATAACTTAACTTCATTTAAGTGTTCATTCATTTAAGGTTTAATATAATTACTTATATATTTTTATTATGGACTATTATATTGTTATTTGTTATCTGTTTTTTGGATGACCTCCAATTTGCCATTCTCCTACCATAGCCTCCCAAGTCACTGGGATTATGGGCATGCACTAATACATGCTTCTGATTTCATTATCTTTAATTTTCAACAGTATCATAAAATTCATGCTGTTTCTAAGAAAAATTTAATTTGTTTTTTTGTGTATAATGAGCTTATCAAATTTTCAACATCAACATGGAACTCCTTTGATTATTATTTCTCCAAATATTGCTTTTTTCTTTCTTCTCTTTTCCAAAGGAAATCAATCCCAAGTAGGCTATCTCTCTTTTTTATTATGTTTCATGTTTCCAAATTTTTTCTCTGTTTAAATTTTCATCATTTTCTATTTGAATATTTTCTTTTGATTAGTCATCAATTGTTTTGAACCTTTCTTTTACTATGTCAAGTTTGTTGTTATGTCCACCAAATATATATTAATTTCATTTTGTTTTGTTAATTATACTCTACTTCTATTTTGATGTATACAATCCTATGCATTGTTTACTTCCATATTTTAAATTGTCTTTTACTAATTATAACAGTACATTGTCTAGGACTCCATGTTATTTTATCACTTTATTATTGATCACTATATTATGATTTTTTTGCATATATCATAAATGAGTACTCAAAATTATAAAAATATGCTCTAGAAATTTTTCTATAGTTTCAATTTTTCTATCCTGGCAATTCTTATTAATTTCACAAATGTCTTGTTGCCTTCTCATGGTTCTTTTTATAAAACATTCCTTTTGGAAATGGTTACTATTAGGCTTATTCATATCTCATTGTGTGATAGAATGTTACTCAGCCAAAAAGAAGAATGAAATTATGGCATTTGATGGTAAACAGAAATATCTGGAGAATACTATTCTAAGGGAAATAAGCCAGTCCAAAAAAACCAAAAGCCAAATGTTATCTCTGATATGTGGATGACAACATATGATAAGGAAGAGGGGGTAGAATAGACATAGACGTTCATTGGATTAGACAAAGGGGAATGAAGGGAAGAAATGGGATATTGGAAGAGGAAAGACAGTAGAAAGAATCGGACACAAGGTTCTTATGTTCATATATTAATATATGACTAGTGAAACTTCACAACATGTAAAACCACAAGAATGAAATCCTAATTAGAATGTTATACTCCATGTATGTTTAATATGTCAAAATATATTCTAGTGTCATGTATATCTAAAAAGAATGAACAAAAAAATAAAAATTAAATCTCATTGTGTGGTCACACAGTCTAAAAGGTGGGATTTTTTTTTCAAAACAGCAAGGAGAATCTGAATATATTTGATTGGTCACTTATTGTCCTGAACTTTTCATCAGAAAATACCCCTTCCAGAAGTTGTGATGAATATTAGATTGAGCCAGTATATCTCTATTATTTTAAGAATATTTGTTTGCATTTATTACTGCACATACCATTTTTTTCTTAAAATATATACTAAATATATGTATCTATATATATATATAGATACATATATATTAAATATATACTATATATATAAATATATACTAAATACATGTATGTCGATGTGAGGAAAAAGAAAAAAAAGAAGTGTGTCACATTAGATTGGGCAGAGAGAAGTGATGGGAGGAAAGGAAGGACGTGACTGCATGACCAATGTGATTCTGCAACCTGTACACTCAGAAAAATGAGAAATTATACCCCATCTGATTTAAATGTATGATATGTTAAGATCATTGTATTGTCATGTGTAACTAATTAAAACAAATTTAGAAAAATAAAAAATATATACTAAATTTAAGGTTTCTATTCATCTAGAGCAGAAAGATAAGTTTAATGTAGCTGGTTTATTATCTGCACAATAAAATGTATTGTTTTATTTTATTCAACTTTTTATGTTGTAAATACATAGTTATGTGATTTTAATTACGTGTATCAATAAATCTTTTTACCTTTCTTTTACATACAACTCAAGTAAATTTCTAGCTTTTACAACCTTGAACAAATAGGACAACAAAGTTTCCAAGTGTCTCCAAAAACAGTATGACAGATCTAAAAGGTATATTTAAGTATCACTGAAATGTTGATGCTAACCCACAACAAGGGAGGGAGGGGAGGAAAGAAATAGAAGTTCATTGGATTAGACAAAGAGGAATGAAGGGAAGGGTGGCGAGATGGGAATATGTAATACACAAGAGTGAATCAGACATAACTTTCCTGTGCTCAGACAAGAACACATGACCAGTGAAACTCCACATGACGTATGACCACAAGAATGGGATTCTAATTAGTAAGCTCTACTCCATGCATATATATCAAAATACACTCTGCTGTCATATATATCTAAAAAGAACACACAAGCAAAAAAAAATCTCTGATTTGTAGATCTTAGACATAATCTACAAAGTTAAACATTTTTCAAGTTCACCCTTACCTTTTTCCAGAACTGCACTTAAATTTCTATGTACAAGCATTTTTTAAGTGATTAATTTACTCTTCTGAAGTCCTGATGGAACTTAATGCTTAGTTAAGCAAACACATTGAGTATGATATCAATGATCAGATCCCAGAGGACATTTTCATTGGTTTCATTTATTTTTCAAAACAATCTGGAGTTCTTTGATATTTTCATGTTTCTGTTTTGTTGAGTACAAATGTATTGATATTTATTGTTCCAGATAGACTTCACAATAATTATGCAGATATTCAATAATTTAATTTTTAAAATAGAAATGCTTTTTAAAAAATTTTTAAATTTTATTTATTATTTTCATGGTCCAAAAATAAAATTTCCTAAACTTCATAACTAGAAGACAAATCCTATTTTTAAAAAATGGCAAATAATAAATTTTGGTTTTATTCAAACATTATACACACACACACACACACACACACATATACACATGCATCTATACATATACATATTACTAACTAAACTTTATTTCAAAAATTTTACTTAGGTACCTTTCTTATACACATTTCTAAAAAAAAAAATTCCTGACTTTTGCCAGATTATTTCTCTTGCCTTTGATACTTTTTACCCAGTATATCTCTTATTTGTCTCCTTTTTTTGTTTTTAACATAACCATTTGTGTTAATGTCTAGAGAATAGTGTACGACAATATTAAAAAAGAAATTTATTTTCTCATAAAACATTATTGGCTACATTCAACACATTTTTAAGTACAATGTTCTCATGCTGAGTAGAGTTCCCAGTCCAAAGCCCAGTACTAAGCAGGTTTTTATTTACTATCTAAAACTCCTTCATTTTAATTTTTTTCTCTCTTTCTTTCTTTTTTTTTTTTTTTTTTTTTTTGTACTCA
This sequence comes from Spermophilus citellus, assembly GCF_964194105.1. NCBI lineage: Eukaryota > Metazoa > Chordata > Mammalia > Rodentia > Sciuridae > Spermophilus > Spermophilus citellus. Next base: position 109,767,974 of record NC_138182.1, read on the forward strand.
GGTGCACTCAACCACTGAGTCATATCCCCAGTCTTATTTTGTATTTAATTTAGGGACAGGGTCTCACTGAGTTGCTTAGTACCTTACTTTTGCTAAGGCTGGCTTTGAACTCAAGATCCTCCTGTCTCAGCCTCCCAAGTTGTTGGGATTATAGGCATATAACACCATGCCCAGCTTACTGTCTAAGTCTCTGGTACTATTGATGAATGAAGCACACAATATATTCTATTAGTTTTAGTTCATTTTCAATCCTAAATATAAATTTTCTTTTGATGCTCTAATTTTAAAAATATGCTTCAATACTGCCTAAATCAGCTTCCCAATATTTCTAATATTTGTAGTATTATTCTGTGTTTTTTTAAAAGACCATCTGAACTATATTTTGTAAGCATCAGAGCCCCACTCACTCAAGCATATCTGTAAATGTTTAGTTCTTAAAGGACTTTAGTCTCTCTCGTTGTACAAAAAATAAAACAGTTTTCTTTTTTAATTTTAATTTCCTAAAGTTCAGATATGCTATAATTTGAAGATCTCTTTTCTGTTATCACTGTTGTTATTCCTTGGTTATTTTTTGTTCATTTTATTCTGTTCTTATCATAGTAATCCTTATGTTCTGATATTCTAGATTTTATTTTTCTCATAACTAATATGAAGAGAGATTGCTATAAATTTTGTCAATTTTCTGTCTGTACCTGAAACATAAGAAGATATTTTGGAGATGCCTGAACTCTACTTAAAAGAAAAAAAATCATTGTTAACACAGTTAAATCTAATTTTTTGACGTTATACATACATATCATTACTGTATTCCACACATATTAATCCATCTTATTATTTTTCTTTGTTGTTTTTAATTATATTTGTGTGCCACAATGTGTGTTAACCATGAATACAATATCTCTAGGTTGTCATTTCCACATTTTGATTCACTTTCCCAATTAATCATTAGTATATAAATATATTTTCTTAACAATATTTTATTTTTTTCAATTTCCACATTTTTATTGGTGCAATATAGTTGTACATACTGTTTGAATTTGTCATTACAATATTTGTGCATGCACTCAATATAACAATATAATTTGGCCATTCCCCAGCATTGGCCTCCTCCCTACCTACCTCACAACCCTTGATTTCTTTTTTCTATTAATCTCTCTTTAAATTTCTTGAGGTCCACCCCCACCTTTGTTTTCCTTTTTCCTCTCTAGCTTCCACATATGAGAGCAAACATACACCCTTAACCTTCTGAGCTTGACTTATTTTCCTTAACATGATGGTTTTTAGTATTTTTACAAAAGTACCCTTCTACAAAGTATTACTATGTTACTTGTACTTCACTATGTTTAAATATCTCTTGTAATCTTAGTTTTTAACATGAGCCAATTATTTACTGACACATCTCTCAGGTGGCTATAGATTTTGTTTGCATATATTTGATGAACTAAATGCATTGGCATCAGAGAACATAAAATATTAATTAATTTTTATAATTTTTTTCCATTAATATCTATAAATGTTTACCTTAATTTATGAAATTGAGTTCTCAGTATATATACTTCACATTTATAACACCAATTTTATCATCTATTCTCTGATAATGTTATATTATTGACAGATATTTTAATAATATATAAAAGTTTTTGGATTTTTTTGCAGAGCTGGGAATCAAACCCAGGACCTTGTCTTTGCTAGCCATGTGTTCTTCTACCAGTCTACACTCCAGCCCTTTTTTAGTTTTCTAAAACTAAGTATATTTTGAAGGTATTTTAACTATTAAGCCTCTAGTATTAAATACATATTTGAGGAACAAGTGGATACTATAGATTTTTATTCTGCTTTGTGTCACTAAATTTCAAAACAAATTAAAGACATATTTGGACTGAACTAAAGAATAACACAATGCTTCCTTCTACAAAGAAATTATAAGAAAAAAATGACCCATGAAAACATTTAAATGAATTATAATATTAGAAAACTATTTATGAGCCATACTTTTATGGAAAAGTATGGGACATGAACAGCTAGCTCATTAGCACCCATGGGCAAAAGAGGATCAAATGGAATGAAGCTGCAAATGGACCAGGACTGGTACATTTCCATTAGCCTCTTCTGGGATGTCTGGGAATGTCTAAATCCTTGCAAAGGACAAAATGTATTTCCTTGCCAGAAATAACAGAACTATGATGTGCTTGAAATTGTATTTTTTGGCATGTGTTCATATAACATGCGTAAGTGTACACACTTATAAAATATTCATTATATACTCATGAGGTAAGAGAGGTCATGAAATAAATCTGTTTTTTGTATGAATAGTACCAAATAGTAATGCTATCAGAAGTTGATAGTTTGAACACTTTTATCTTTTGAGCATTCAAGTCTGACAGCATAATACAGTGGTTAAAAGGATATATTCTGGAAGTTCGTAATAACTCTTTCACTTATTAGTAATGGGACAATGGGAATAACTTCTCTGTGTCCCATTTCCTAATGTGCAAAAAGGGATAATAATGCCTACCTCATATGCATGTTATAAGCTTTAATAACGAGATTTAACATATATCAAGCTGTTATAATACTGCCTGGCACATAGGAGCTCTACATAAAGATTTATTAAATATGAATAATAGTAATGCACATCGATGTCATGATAATAAACTGTGTAAAGCTATAATTTGTTTTTAGACAACATATATATTTTGCTTGAGATGTGCATACACTCCACACAAACACATATTTTTAACAAGTTGGGAAAACAATACATTTCATTCATTTTTGTTCTTCTAAGTCAATCATTTTTATTTTTTCATATTCAAAAATAGGAAAAAACTTAATAGCAGTTATTACTTTAAAGTTACTCATATCAAATGAGCAAATCTAATAACTACAGTTAAATTTGAGATTCTAGTACATTATCAGAAGTTTGGGGATGGCACTATAATAAAGAAAATATTGGACTGTGAAAATATAAAATTGATTGATACTTGAAAGAAATAAATAAACATCAGTACTTCAAAGAAAACTATAAAAACACAGTAAAGTGTTAAAAATTCAAGCTGCCATCACTTAAATCTATCCAGGGATTTCCCTTTTGACTAAAACTTAAACTATTTGTAAAGGTAAATTGTAAAAATTCTAGGTATGATTTACAATCAACCAACATTGAAACCAATCTTCTATCTACTATTATCACTGAAAACTGATAAATTAGAATGATTTGCCTCATGGACTTTAAGACTTTTAATTAAAAATGAAACTCATTAGGTTTAATACATTATTTTTTAATGTCTGGAGAATGAACCCAAACATTATTAAATCCTTACAGAGCCAGAAAAACGGAAGATATACCTCTCAATCAAAAAAGAAAAAAAAATAATTCCCTGTAACACCTCATTCTTCCAGCATTGAGTTTATCCAGTTTACTAAATCCTGTAGATGAACCACAGTTCTAATTTTTTTATGCTGGCAAAATCATTTGAATACATGTAATTTGAAAACATGCTCATTAACAAGGAAGAAACATTTCTGCAGTTGGTAATACAAAAAAAAAAATAACCACTTGAGGACAATCTCATCAAGAAAATTCCCAAATAATCAGCCCCTGAGATCTTTATGTGAGGAAGAATCTAGTTTTCCATACAAGCTAACCCAGAACTGAGCAATGGTTCTATTTAATATAACAGCCACCCAACAAAATCAATTAACATATAGTAGGCTAGGTTATGTATGAGCAGATCTCACTGCACACCTGGCTTTAAGAAACTGGAGTGTATGGTCATTACCACTTGTAAGCTTTGGTCTTTCCCACAGTTATTTACACAAATAAAGCCTCACATCATTAAATCCTCATCAATATCGCCATTTTCTGCTTCCAGAGGCACAAAATGCTGAAAAGGGAAATGGGACTTCAGAGTTTTATCTCTCAGAGGCTGAGAGGTTATAATTTTCCTTCCTGGAGAAACTCAGATAGAGACTGAGAATATCCTGGACATTTGTCTTCAGTTTCCCTCATTTATCCTTGGTCCAGAAAGATCATCGTCTACTCCTCAGGAAGTTATCATGCCAAGCCTCTGCTCTGAGACACAGAAGTACAAGTTCTCCCAAAACAAAAGGAGAGGCAACTTTGATCATAAATGCTCGGAGGATATTCTCCTATCTGTTCCTACCAATTTCAGAAAAGTTTTCTTCTACCCAGGCAATAGCCACACCATTTTTCTCTCTCTGTTTTATATACATGGGCCTGACAAAATGCTATTTACCCTGGATAATACTATATGCCCTTGTTATCAAGGGTAAATAATATTTTCCAATTCTTCTTTCTAGTTTTATGTGATACAGAGAAAATCAAAGATTAAAATGGGACAGAATAGCTTAAGTAAAAAGATTAGACTCTGAAATCAATATCTGTTTGATTTTTCATAAAATGCTTAGTCTCATTTCCTCCTCTGTCAAATTGGATAACAATAATACCTACTTCTCGGATTGCATGTGAATATTAAATGAGATTCATCCGGTCACTCATTGCAATACCCCTTCCAGACCTGCTCTGCACATACACTGCTCTAGACAATGAGGATTTGCACAGTGAAGAAGGTTACAAAAGCTCCCACCATTGACCTTGCATTCTGACTGGGGAGATAAATATATGAACACCTCATTGCTAGACACTGCAGAAGGCCCTGCTTTGATATAAAGAGAACGACTAAGAACAGAACAGGAAGAAAGAGCATGAGGAAAAGACTACAGTAAACAAAGACGAATGGGGGGAGAGAAACGGAGAGAGAAGGGAAAGCATATGGAAATGGTAGGAGACCTTCAAGGATACATAAAATTATAAGAGGTTATGAGGGGCAAGGGGGAGGGAAAAAAAAAGGGAGAGAATTGAACAACAGCAGGGGAGGTAGAGAGGGAAGATGGGAGGGGAGGGGAGGGGAGGGGGGATAGTAGGGGATAGGAAATGTAGCAGAATACAACAGTCACTAATATGGCATTATGTAAAAATGCGAATATGTAACAGATGTGATTCTGCAATCTGTATATGGGGTGAAAATGGGAGTTCAAAGCACAATTTGAGTCTAATGTATGAAAGATGATATATCATGAACTATGTAATGCGATAAATAATCAATAAAAAAAAATTAAAAAAAAAAAAAAGAAAATGATAGATTCTGAATGGGTCAAACCAATTTGGAAAATATGAAACATAGGCATAAAGCCTAAATCATTCAGGTGACACAGTTTCATTTTAAACAAATAAAAGAGAACTATTTAACAAAAAAAAAAAAAAGAAACAAAACCAGGTGGAAACCCAGAGAGTCGCCACAGTGTTCCTGAGGATAAGGGGGTCAAGGAAGTCCTCCCGAGAATTAGCTGGAGTGGAGACCTGTTGAACAGCAGTACTATCATGCTTGTGTCTGGAGGAAGAGGATTCAGGGTAGACAGAATAGAAAGGGCATGAGATGGCAACATGCTTGGGTCTTTAAGGAACAATAAGGAAGTCATTGTGGATGATGTGAGGAGGACAGGAGAAAATGAGACTAAGGAGTAAGAGCAAAGGAGGGGGAGTAGATGAGCAAGAGCCTGGCAGATTAATCATTCAATAACATTTCTGTTACACACTTGATCACTGTACTGAAGGAGTGTGTGATCAGATGATTTCCCTTAATGCCAACAAGTCCTCTTTCAGAAAAACACACGTGAAACAGGTTTTGGTCCCATGAATCTTACACAATGGTGTCAGGGCATCTTTGGGTTCTCATTGACCTTGCATTTTCAATAAGTGGTAATTACTTTTCCTCTACCCAAGGTCATTTCATCCTAATGAAGATGCATCATTGCACTGGCTTCCTGCATGGCTGGGAAAGAGCAGTGGAACCAAAAGTTCCCATCCAGATGGAGGAGCTCAGCAGAACATCTGCCTTGCCTGTCTGTTACCTCCCCACCTCCTGCTGCTGTGCTAGCTGCCAGCCATCGCACAAGCCCCTAAGTCAGGGGTCCCTCTCTTCTGGTGTACTCTGGGAGCTTTAACTAATTATCTGTACTGTCATGTCCAAAAGCATCATGCTGTCTTCCTAAAATTACCGGACGATCCTATTGGAAATCTCAATACTTTAAAGAATTGCATTATTATTTGATCTCCAAAGCCATAGTCATTTCTGGAAATTTTGTATCAACTGACATCAGGTAGCTAATACGTTGCATCAGTTACATAGATAACCTAATGGTACATATGACATTGAAGAAAGGAGACGGCTATCAGCAGCATATCCCTTCTCCTGCATTTTCTCTATGGCCATTCTAGACCAAACCACCATTACCTTTTTCCAGATTGTAACAAGAGCTTCCTGACTAATCTAGTTCAAAACACATTAGTTCAAACCTGTCACTTACCTGAGTATTACTAAGTTGCCTCCTAACTGGTCTGGTTTTGCTCCTTCTCCTCTGCCTCCAGGTGATATTCCATATTTGGGAATGTGGAGGGAGCAACATTTTTGAAATCAAATTCTGAACATCTGAGTTTTGTACAAAACCACTCCATAGTTTCAAAACTGTTAGAGAGAGATTGGGATTCCTATTGACATGCTTCACTGACACATGATTTAGCCTTTGCCTATCTCTGATCAAGTAATACTGTCATGTGCTCTCTGTACTTTAGCCCTATTTCTGTTACTATTTCTCTATACTGTGACTTTTATTCTGTTTCCTCCATATGCTATGGTCCTTTCACCTTAGAGCTTTTTGTAATACCTCCAGCTGGATGTTCTTACCAACCTCATCTCAATTCACCTAATAAATGATCAACATTTGGATGCCAGTTCAAACATCTTTTCTTGGTGGTACCTTTCCTGCACACCTCAGACAAGGCACTTACTAGTCTGTTGCTCCCCACACTGTGAATTTGAAGCTGTGGTCATTTGATTGAGCTCCTATTTCCCAGCACAAGGCTGTGTTCACTCAGAAGCCAAAGGATTGTGTTTGATTTTCTTACCATTTGAATCCCAGAGCTTTGTAGCTGCAAAGCCAGTGTTCATTCCACCATTTTCTGAGCATATTTGGCAAAGAATAACTGTCCATTTCAATCTAAAAAGCTCTCGTTATAAAAACAACTTTTAAAATCTGTACCACTTGATTCCTTTTGTATAGAAGAAATAACAGCCTCCATTTTCAAATATGAGTTTGAGCTAAGAACTAAGAGCTCAGGCATCCATAATACATGTCCTAAGAAACAATTGGAAAAAACAAATACTTTTTTCTACCCTTTTATTCTTCTTGAAGCTATATACAAAACCCTCAATTTTGAACATACGCATGCTTCCATGATCTTACCCCAATTGTGCTATGAAAATGACATTTATTTCCTGACATCTGATAGTTCCTACCTACATTCCTTGGTCTCGATTCCATATTTTAAATGAGGCAACTCAGTGAGACCCTGTCTCTAAATAAAATACAAAATAGGGCTGGAGATGTGGCTTACTGTTTGAATGCCCCTGAGTTCAATCCCCAGTACCAAAAAATGTAAAGCTTTCTCTTTGCAGCATTATGTCTTCCTTCTGAAAACAAACAATTTTCATCAATGTATTTAATAATGCAGGCTTAAACTCCTGATCGTTTAAAAAAGCATTAGAAGAATTGAATATCAATAATTCACTTCAATTATAAATTCCCATGGAAATAAAAAGAAGAAAAGAAAGATACAGAGTATAAAGCAATATTGAGAAAACAGAATAATCAATTATAAGTCTTAGAATTGGGGATTGTTTGCCAAAATCATGTTATTCTAAAGCACATTCAGAAAAATGTAATAGTACTTATATGTAACTACTCCCACAACTAACCATTAAATTAGTAAGGCTGAAAAACACATAGAAATGATCAACATTGGATATTCAGACACCCTAATATTTGTCCAATGGAGGGCAAAAATGTAACTTCTTTCTCAAAGGCATGATTATCTATTACATGCCAAGCACTGGGATTCGTCATTACAAAAATAGGATCTCTGCCTCCATAAATATTAGATAGTGGTAGGTAAAATAAGTAATAAATTTGATGAGTATATTATATAATTTGTTGGGATAAGATAAATGCTATGAAAAAAAGAAAATGAGGAGAGAATCGTGAGTGCAAGAAGGAGCTACATCATTTGGGCATTTGTGGAGATGGTGAGAGCCTCCATGGGGAGGAGATATTTGAGTAAAGCCAAAAAGAGGCTAGAGAGCTAGCTATAGGAACATCTGGGGCATGTATGTCTTAGGAGGAGGTGAAGGTTTTATCTGCGGTATTCTAGGAATAGAAAAAAAAATAAGTATATGGCTAATGTGGAGCAAATGGACCAGAGAAATAAAGGTAGGAGAGGAGGAATTCAGAAGTGTACTACCGGGTTGTGCCATTCATTTTCATTTCCCTCCTGTGAATGGAACTGACTTCTTTTCTTATGCTATTTGGGGCAAAATGTCTGTCCAAGTTTTTCCCAATTTTGTAGTATTTTATTTCCTTACTGTCAAGTGTTGAGAGTTCTTTAAATATTTTAGACATGAGTCTTTTGTTGGACATGTGATTTGAAAATATCCTTTTTAGTGTGTAAATTATCTTTTCATTCTCTAAAGAATGTCTTTTATGAGGCAAAGTGTTTTAATTTTGGAAAAGTCTAATTTAGCAATGTCTTTCATGAATTCTGCTTTTGGAGTTCCATCTACGGACACTTTCTTGAACCCTAGGTCATAAAGGTTGCTTCCAAAATTTTTATAACTTTAAAATTAGATCTGCAATTTATATTTGAGTTCACTTTTACATAAGATATGAGGTGAGGTTTCTTTTATGCAAGTGTATATTCAATAATTCCAATACTGTTTTTTGAAATAACTATACTTTCTCCATTTAATTGTTTATGAACCTTTATAAAAATCAGATGGCATCTGTACAAGGGATTATCATTTAGAAATAAAAATAAATGAGATATCAAGTTATGAAAAAACATGGGTAAATCTTAAGTGTATATTGCTAAGCAAAAGAGGGGGTGCATTCTGAAAAAACAGTAAACATGATATCTAATTCCAGTCATGTGACATTCCAGAAAAGGCAAAACTATATAGAAAGGAAAAAGACTGGTGATGAGCAAGTGTTCATCAGGAAGGGGTTGACTAAAGAACATGGTACTGTTTGGGGGAGAGTAAAAGTATTCTGTATAATAAAAAATGCATATTTGTTGATAAACACCCTGTACATCTGTCAAAACCCACTGACCTTTACAGTACTCTAGAGTGGAGATAATGTATTCAAATTTTAAAACATTATTTGGTACAGAATGTTTTAAAATTAATAATAATGGGTTTCAGAATGGAATGAAGAATGGACAAAGCCATCTAAATGTATTGGAAATGTATGAAACAAAGTCACTGAAGAGATGGCAGGAAAGAATGCAGCCCTAAGTAACTTTGGAAATAAGTGGAGTCTATGAAATTAAGCAACAGAAACTGTATTCATGTACTGTGCTACAGTCAACAAAGTTGTTTCCCATATGAGTATGGAGTAACAGTTTAACTATTCACCTATACTGGAATTAAACCATTAAGAAAATGGATGATATATCCAGGGAGCCAGGACTCTGAATTGGAATGTGAGTTTATAGATAAGCAAGTTGAGACACTAGTGATATTCATATGATTACAAGATTAGAATTGGAGAATTCTGTATCAACTCATGTTTAGCTTAATTCAGTTCTAAATGGTCATATATGGAAAGATTTGTAGATAGATGTACATATCAGGTTAGTGTATGCCCATGTCATTCCTTGATCCATCAGGTAAGAAGGCCTATAGTACTGACCACATTTAATGCTGAAAACTTGGTTTCTCATACCATTCTCCAGGAAAAAAAAATACAGGTCTCCTTTGAGAAATGGGTGATTCTAAGACTGGAGCAGGAAAGATACTAGGCCTGGAGACCCTTGTATTGCCAGAGAGAAAGAGTTGAAAAAAATAAATGAGGGGAGTATATAGGAAAAGAAATAGGAACCAATTACAGGAACTCATAACGTTCAACAATGCAATAATTTGAACAAATAAATTAAGTAGAATTGGATTATAACCCAAAGTATAAAAAAAATCCATGACAGGAGAAAAAATTCAAATAAGTAAATGAAGAGAAGTGATAAATCCTTCACGTATAAAAATTCCAGAAAATTTACTTGCATAGTCTGCCCTCAAGGAGTGGGAACGTAACTCACTATTCCTGGTGAGGAATGTTTCAAAAAACCAGAAGAAAGGATTTCCGAAGTTTTACCACAAAGAAATGATAAATGTTTGAAGAGATGGATGTTTAATCTGATTTAAACAGTACAAGTGTATAAATGTATTTTAAAAGGACACGGTACACCATTTTATGTATAATTTTTATGTTTTTAATGTATCAGTTTAAAAAAATAAGAAGGTATTAAGCATAATGAGTTTCCCCCAAAGAATGAAGTGCAGAAAGGAGAAAAAGTCACCTTCCAGTAGAGAAACCTGACAGAATACAGCAGGCAGGTCATCAAAGTCACCATCAACAGTGTCAAGACATGTTCACAGTATGTGTCCTAGAAATTATGTGAAAAAATAAACCTTAGAATCAGAGTGTATCTACAAAAATCCTCCTGAGATTTTTATTAGAATTGTTCTGAATCTAGAGATAAATTTGAGGATAATTTAAATCTTTCCTATGTTGAGTTTCTCATCTATGAATACAGTGTATCTTTTCATTTAAGTCATCTTAGACTTCTTTCAACAGTGTTGGTAATTTCAGCATACAGTTTCTGAACATATTTTATTAGATTTTACTAAGTATTTCACTTTGGGAGATATTGTAATGGTATTTTTATTGTAGTTTTTATATTTCGGTTTCCAATTATATATTGATAATATTAAGAAATGGGATTGATTTTTGTGTGTTGACCTACTATCCTGTGACCTTACCAAACTTCACTTACTAGTTCCAGGAGTTTCTGCCTGGTTTGGCTGGTTATGGTTGCTGCTGTTTTTTGTTGTAAATGCCTTGGAATCTGGATTTTCTACATAAATAATCATGTTGTCTGCAAATAAGGATGATTTTGTTTCTTCTTTTAAAAACAGGTCTTCATTTCTTTTTATTGCATGTTAGGTAGGCCTTCTAGTAGAATATTGAGTTACAGTGGTGAGAGAGGTTATTCTTCCCTTGTTCATGAAATTTAGGAAGAACAAAACCACAAGATTGTAAATATGATTTGAGCTATAGGGGCGTGTGTGTGTGTGTGTGTGTGTGTGTGTGTGTGTGTGTGTGTCTGTACTCTACTGGGTTAAAGAAATGCTCTTCTATTCCTAATTTTAAGATTATTATTATGAATGAGTGTTGTATGTTAGTAAAATTTTTTGCACTTTGATGTCATATATGGATTTTCTTCTTTAAGGTGTTAATTCAGTGAATACCTGGATTTATTTTTGATATTAAGCTAGTCTTAAATTCCCAGGATGAAACTCACATAATCATATTGAATTATTCTTTCTATAAATTGTGAATTGAATTTTCAAATATTTTATGGAGGATTTTTTCTTTGACATTCATGATGGATATAGTGTTAGTGTTTTCTGATCTTATAATGTCTTTGTCTGACTTTTATATCAGGATAATGATTCCTTCATAAAATGAGTTGCAAACCAGACTTGGTGGCACACACCTCTAATCCCAGCAACTTGGGAGGCTGAGACAGAAGCAGTTTCAGCAACTTAGTGAGGCTCTAAGCAACTTAGTGAGACCCTTCTCAAAATAAAAAAATAAAAGGGATGGGGATATGGCTCAGTGATTAAGTGCTCCTGGGTTAAATCCCCAGTGCCAAAAAAAAAAAAAAAGTTGCAAAGTATTCCTTTCTATTCTACTTTCTGGAAAAATTATGCAAACTTTATGTTAATTCTTCTTTAAATGTTTGCTAAAATTCACCAATGAAACACTTGGGCTTACAGATTTCTTTTACAGAATGTTTTAAATATGAACTCAAATTTTAAATAGTGATAGGACTAGTCTAGTTTCATACTTCATCTTAAGTGAGTTTTGGTAATTTGTTTTTCAAAGAATTAGTACACTTTATCTGTTGTTGAATGTGTGTGCACAAAGGAATTTATAGGACTTGTCTTTCTGTGAGGTCTGTAATGATATCCATTTATTTATTTCTTATATGGTAATTGTGACTTTCTCTTTTTTTCACTTTTGTTCAGTCTCATAATCAACATCTGTATGCTTTTGACACTTTTCATACTTTCCATAATACGCATTTATCATTTTATAATTATAAAAATATTAAATATTATAATAAAAATTTAATAATTTTAATTGTAAATGTATTTATGCATTTAAAGTGTGGATAATAAATAAATGCCAATAACATGAGATTTATATATGAATTAAGGCAGAGAAGTTGGAGGGAAAGGAAGGGGCATGGGGTTATAAATGATAGTGGAATGTGATGATCATTATTATCCAAAGTACATGTATGAAGGCACAAATTGGTGTAAATATGCTTTGTATATAACCAGAGATATGAAACACTGTGCTCTATATGTATAATAAGAATTGTAATGGGGCTGGGGTTGTGGCTCAGCGGTAGAGCGCTCGTCTAGCACATGTGAGGCCCTGGGTTCAATCCTCAGCACCACATAAAAATAAATAAACAAAATAAAGGTGTTGTGTACAACTAAAAAATAAATATTTAAAAAAAGAATTGTAATGCATTCTGCTGTCATATATAAATAAAAATAAATAAATAAAAGTAATAACACACAAAAGTATTCTACTATTTATATTTATCCATTAGCTATAATGATTATAAGATCAGCAAAAGAGACATTTGTGGAATTGAATCAGAATAATATAATTGTTCCCCAGCAATGAATAAATAAAAACTTTTACATTGTGATTTGAGGGGTATAGGAAATAAGCCTAAATTTTGAAATGTTTTCTTACAACATTTTGAATAACGATATCTACAATTAGCCATGTGCTATTTATTTATGCAAAATTTTAATTGCTTCTGAAAATCATGAAGCACTACTAAAAATTCAGAATCTTTGTAAACGAGTATAAGGAAGAGTGGAAGGAAGGCAATTGTCTTGGTATCTCTGAGGTACTCAATAGAGTTCTTTGAAGACCAGTCATCTAAACTGAATCCCAGTATGGTTGGTTGATTCATATTCTTTAGATCCTCAAGTTACCTGTGAGCCTAGAATATATGAGCTAACTTTTCTACATTTCAAATTATTCAAAACATAAATAGCATAATTTGGTACTCTTTTTAGGTCAGATAATACACTTCTAAAACTCACCTGTTAAAACAGCATGGAGTTTGGGGGCAGAAAGAAGATCAAGAAGAGGGGATTGGGTTGTCATTGAAAGCACTTTATGTGTCTGGTACAGCATAAACCCAGTTACTACTCCAATTCCATGAAATGACAAGCTGAATTGCCTCCCTCTGAAACCCAGGAATACTCTACCAGGCATTTGGAAGATGCCGTGCAATGAAGAGAGTTCTCTTCTTAAATACTGAGCTCTCAGAAGCCCCAGGAACTGCACACAGGCATGAGGCCTGGGAAATGACAGGATGAACAGTATCCAATTGTAAGAGAAGGAAGAGCGTTAGACGAAGCCAACACATTCGGCCTTGATTTATGCAATACTCAAGTACTAACTCTCCAGCCAACAGCACACTTCCAGGCTATATGCAACCACCAAATTACCATAAATTAAGCTCAGGCAAAAATAAGGCCATAAAATGGACACTTTACAGTGGCTATTGACTACAATGTTCAGTTTGCATTAAATCTTCTGAAACATTGTTACTTTGTCAACTGAATTAGTAATTGGTGTCTTCTTGGGAGGGAAATATATAAGGTTTCAAACTCCATATATATTACTCACCACAATTAAAGTCATCCGCTGTAAGAAGCCGCTATCTATATGCATCAGACTAATTATTTTGTGCTTTTTTGCTAAGATAATGGGACACTGCTGCCAGTGGGCAAATCCCGATCATACATTATATCACACTTCCTAGCAATTTTGATGAAAACTTCAGGTGGAGACAGATTATAATGGGAACATCTAATTTAAATTCATCTCCATTTTGCTTCAGATGGAAGACATGCTGCTTGAGCCCTGAAACATATTCAATTTCATTCAAATTGGATGCAGATTTTCCAGGCAAAACTAAATTCAAGAAATATGTATTTCAAAGGGTCCTGGAAAAGAGAGACAGAAGAAGCATAAATGTTGACCACTTGGGTTTATCAGAGCTGCTGCTGCCCAAGGGAAGGGGAGGAATAAATTCCCACCAAAGGTCATCACATCTGCTATCACATATTTTACTGGAAGTTAGCAACTTCAAACTTTCACAGAGACCATGAGGAATACTATGCGGTCCTTTAATATTTTATCTAACACTCCATGGTCATGTCTTTTCACCAGTGAGGAGGTCCCTACTGTGTCCTTCTTCCATGTCCTACATCTAGCACCATCTCCCACAGCAAAAGTTGGAAAATTTCCAGTGAAACATTGAGTAGAAAGACATTGCCCCCATGGACCCATAAACTTTTACACACTCACACACTCATATGCATACATACACGTACAAACATACATACATTTATACACACACTAACATACAGTCATACACATATGTGCAGACACATCCATATATGTGATATATTTATATGAATGTGCATATACATGTATCTACATGGAATATGTATTCACTTTCTATGGCTATAAATTAAAATATCCCTCAATGCTGTAAGGTTTATAAAATGTTTAAACCAAATAAATACTCAAAAAAAAAAGTTACTTAGAATAGAATATTTTGGAGACTGAAAGTGTAACTCAGTGGTAAAACACTTGCTTAGCAAGTGCAAGGCCCTGGGTACCATCCCCAGCAACAAACACACACATACATGTGCACACACGCACACACGCCTACACCTTCAAAAATGGAAAATTTCTTAAAATGGAAAGTTTCTTGAGTTACTTTTGCTAGACATTAGAATTTTTTTTTAATTTAAGTTCTAAGCAACCAATAACCTTGTCATTCTTGTTTACCTAACACTTAGGGGAAGCATTGAGCCTCCCCTAAGTATATAAAAAAAATATATACTTTTTTAGAATGATTGATTCACTCGTTAATCAATTTGGTTATTGAACCAGTAGGTGATGAACACTGACTATGTACCAGATACTCAGATACTGAAGACACAACAAACTACAGCTTCAACCATGGATCAACTTTCATTCTGTGAGTAAGAGACGAACAGGTAAATATGCCAGATGGTGATAGGTACTGTTAAAATAAAATAAAATCATAATATACATGATACAAGAAAAAGAGATTGATGGTGCATGCTCTGTAAACGGAAGCGCTCTCTCATAGGCTGATATTTTACCAAAGACCTGAATGAAATGAGAGTATGTTAGACATGTAACTAGGGAAAGCTTTGGAGGCAGAAAGAATGGAAGAGGCGAAGGCTGGGGGTCAGAAACCTACTGTGGTAGGAGTCTGAGGAGAGAAGACGGATTGAAAGGATATGAGGTTAGAGAAAGAGAGAGAGAGAGAGCAGAGGGAAACAGAATCCACAGCCTCATAAACTTTGAGCACGTGAAATGCCCATTGTCTGGGCATTTTATACGAGAACCTCACATATTCACGTTCACTGTGCAGGGCTGAGTACCACGTGTTTTTAATTCTTCTGACTTCATCATGTCCCCATGGGCTGGCTGCTTTCCATTTTAGGGTTGATAACACTGAGGCACAGAGGGGGATTTTGCCTTTTTTTTCTTTTTATCGATGAATGTTGGAGTGTCTACAGCGTGCTCAATGCCTCCCCTAAGTGTTAGGTAGGCAAGAATGACAAGGTTATTGTTTGCTTAGAACTTATGTCCCTTTGAGTTAAATAGAAAATAAATAAGTAGACAAATTAATAAGATAACCGGAAAGCATGACATTCTATAAGAAACAGGATCATGTTAAACAGAGCTGCTCGTGGGAGCTGGCAATGCTGCAGCAGTGACTGAGAAAGTGCCCTCTGAGGAGGGACACTTGAAGACAGCAGGACTGACAGATGAGATTAAGCCAGGCCTAGGAGACCTGAAAGAAGACCAGTGTCGGGGAAGAAACAGCAAGCTCAAAAGCTCAAAAGTAGGAGGAAAGGTTTCTGTACCTGAGGGGCAGAAAAACACCTTGTGCAGCCCATGGCTGCTCAACCAGGAAAGAGAGAAGCCAGAAAGCAAACCCAGGTCACAGGTCCCAAAGCCTAACTCTTTTTTGCCATAACACCTCTCCTCTGGTTTTCTTTATTTGAAGATATTTTGCTGTAATCTGTGTAAGGCAAAGCTGATCATCCCCCCATCCCTACCATGCTGAAGGAACCTCCCTTTCCTGAGCTCACGTAGACCTGCCAAGCTGTCTGTACTCCTCTGAACAAGTTTAACCCAAAGCTGCTCTATTTCACTGCACGTTCCTGGGTGTGTGCATCCATCCTACTATGTAGCAACAACTTTGCGTGGCTGTTTCCCTTAGATAGTATGGGAGTGAACCCCGGCCTCATGGAAGTCATAGGAGAAAACCAAAACTTTAAACACAGAATAGAGTTCATTGAAAGGTTTGCAAATTCCTTAAGGACAGTGGACATGGCAATATTCATTGTGATAGAGTTTGGAATAGAGGGAGCTACCACACAGAGGGTAGACAGAAAATACCTCTCTGGAGAGATACTTTGGAAGGTTTTTGAGCTGAGATGTGAATGATGAGGAAGACCCATCTTTGGGCAGTCATGAGGAAGTAGCATTCCGAGCAAAGCACTGAGCAGGTGCAATGGCCCTGAGGCAAGAAGCGGCTATTCTAGTGAGAGCAAAATGTGGCTGGAGTTAGAAAGGTGGCCTTGGGAAATATTTTAGATTTTGAGTGAACCCAGCTTCTGATGGATTCAGAGTAGTAAAGAGGGAAGCCAAAACACCTAAATGAAAGAAAGTGGCCATGTTAAGTGGAAGGTGCGCTGGGCCAGAACAAGGGGAGGTTGGGGGAGGGGACCTACGGATTCCTGAAAAACGTTCTGCAGTGTGGAAATCCTGAGGAGCTGGGACGCTCTGCAAAGAGAAAGAGGTGTGAACAAAACACCATTGTGTTTGTAAATGTCTTACAGACCTGAGCACAAAATGAAGGGACAAGGTAACAAAACCATGAGAAACTCGAAGCAAAGAGCAAGCACAGCTAACACGTGCTGACTTTATCTACCTGTCAGATGTGCTGCACACGGTATGGACACACACACATGAACACACATGTATTAACATATGCATGGGCATGCATGCTTAAATTTCACAGCAATCTCACAAATTACATTCCACATTTATCTCCACTTTATGGATGAGCACCCAAAGGTAAAGTGCCTTGCACCCAAATCCAAGAGCTGCCTGCCAGAGACAAATGGCAACCCCTTTAAGTTCTGCTTAAAGGGGATCTATCCTGACCCATGATGTAGTTTCTTTCTGTACAGGAACAGAGGCCTTATTCAAAGGGGAAAAGGAAACCTGAAGAAAGATTCTTATTGTGACTTTTTTTCTGTCTCATATTCTGTGACCTGACCCAAACTTCTTTGGCTCGTGAGGCCTTCACATGTGGACTGGAGCAGGGAACATCAGTAGCGCAGGCTCACAGACATGTAGTGTGCTTGCCTTCTAATTCATTCTTCCCAACTTGTCTGAGACAGAAACTGTGAATCTTCCATTATTTCTGTATAAATAGAAACTGAGGCACAGAGAAGTTAAGCAGGGTGCCCCAAGTCACACCATTAGTAAGTGGAGAGGTCAGAATTCAGATGTTTGGTGGTGCTTCTCCAAGGGCTCTGCTGCCTCAGGTGAGAAGCAGAACTCAGTCTCTCTGCCTAGCATGGGGAGGGGGGGGGTGGGTGACTTGGTAAACAGCTGATAAGGAAGACTTTGCCAGTCCTACCACACAGGGGGCCTCTAAGGGCCAGAGACTTCTGCTCTAGGGAAGAGATCTGAGTCTTAATACGAAAAGAACAGATAAATCTCCAGGAGTTTCGTGGAGAATTTCCATAAAAGTCCTTTCAGTGCTGTATTTTAAGATGTGCTCAAATCTTCACACATAATATGCCAAAATCAAAACTAATCCAGTTCTTCTGATACGGAGTTATAATTACAAGGGATCATTAAAAATACGCTTTAAATACACCAAAAGAAATGCATAAAGTCAAACCAAAACAAAGCAATACAGCCGAGTGCAATCTTTGAGGAGGTATAAGCAATGTGGTTTTCTTTAGAGGGAGATGTTGGAACAGCCGGTATGAAGACCATATTGGTTACAAATATAAATATTGTCCTAGAAAGTATAAATAAATTCATAGATATAGAATGATAGAACCATAATTACTTAGTAAGAAAGAATAGAGTATCCTACCCATATGTCACTAAATTTAAAGTCGACAGCCAGGCAGACAATTACAATCTTCTAAAATATTCTTGCAGCCCTTGCCAGAGACAGAATATGAACTGGCTGTGCTGTGGGCACCAACACAGGAAGGTCATTTTATAAGATGTCATTGTTGCTTCTTAAGAGCCAACAGTCTCTATGGTGAAAGTGTAGAGGCAATTCGACACCGAGGAAAGAAGCATGCCTTTAGAACAAAACAGAGTGGCATATTTGCCATCCACAAATTGGCACACGAGTGTGTAACTAGCAAGTGTTATCTGTACTAATGCATTCCAGATATTCTCCATTTTCTCTTTCAGGATCACTCTCAAGTCTTCTCATCATTATTTTGTGCCTGAGAAGTGTGACCTTGATGGATTATATCCGATAGCCTCCTTGGTCCTTTGGATTTGGCCAAGAATCAAAAGTCAAAGGAAGACAGGTTGAGGCAATTACCCTCCCATTTACTGTGGGTCTTTATTTCCATTACTCTCACCAGCAACCGTCTAGACCACAGGTAGACTGTGGCTGCCTAGATCTCCTGTTTCAGAGACTTCCCTTACACCTGCAAGTGTCACCAGGTACTCATACTCCATTCTGTCCTTTGTACCTCAGTGTCGCTAGCCCTAGTTCCTCACCATCCATGAACAGCTCATCTTAAACTTGTGAGCAAGCGGTTATTAAAATCTCTTCAGCAATCCTTTGGTGTTTCCTGTTTGCCAACTGATACCTGGTGATTCCCAAACCGGCTTCAGAATCACTTGTGGAATAAATCTGTAGAAATAAAGATTCCCAGATCCTACTTAAGACCTAAGGAATCTGAATCTCTATGCTTGGAACTAAGGAATACAACATCACTTCAACAAATGACCCAGGTGGTTCTGATATAGCCAAACTGGCAAAGACCCCCCAGTGAGCATTTGGGGTCCACTGCTCTATAGCCCCCATTATGGCAGACTGAAGCATTGGAAAACAAACACAGCAGCGCTTCCAGAATACAATCCCAGCTACACGTCCCCCTCGCCACCAGAGCAACCAACACTTAGAAAAACTGGATTCTCCATGAGGACACCCAGAGCCCAGGAAAACAAGCATACGGTCTGCAGTGATAGGAGACGCTCCCGAGCACATTAAGTAAATGCTCAACTGCCCTTTCACATTTGATTAGATCCTCAATTGAAAATCACTTTTCAACCATTTTACAGGAAACAAGATCCATTTCCACTTCCATCTGGTGCCAAAATTAACATAGTGGAAAATATCCACCAGCTTAGGCCTGCCCAACTTCAGCTCCGAGTGGGCACCAGTGCCCTCGGTGCCTTTCAGACCTGGGGAAAGGGGCTTGTTTACTCCTGAAGACCGCAGACCCCAGGAAGGACCAGTAGATAAACATAGTCAAGAGCCCCAGCCTGATGCAGTCTCTGAGGATCCCCTCTCTATTCAGAAGCGGAAGGCATCAGGAGATGGGCTAAGCTGACCATCTGTTCTCCTCTCTGATAATATGTAATTAAGTAATTTATTTATTCAGTACTTGAACCCCCTCCTCTTGCCTCCCATTAGTCAGGGATGATTATGCCAGACCCAGCTGTAGTTAACATACTGCACACTCAGCTGAGCTCTGTGCTACAAAACACTCTGCTAGCCTCCTGGCTATGGCCACCTCTCAGACACAACCCTAGGAGTGGCCGCGTGAGGCTGGCTGCTCCGCTGGCTCTGCTTTCTTCCCCAACGATTAGGCAGCACTCTCCTGCTGTGCATTAAACCATTTACTGTGCATATTTAATCCATTTGTTCAAAGATTAATTTACCCACATCCTCTGATCACTTCCACCAGGCCAGCTTACTGGCTGGGCAGCACCGATGGATTTCTCCCATCTGGCAAATTTTATCTACTATATAAACAAACAGAAACGTACGCAGAGCCTGACACATGACTGGAGAGCAACGGGCTTCATTCCATAAGCCTCCGGCAAAACTTAAGAGTGGAAACTATGATTACATGTAGCATATGTGATGTTTTGCACATTACATGTCATGTTTTACATATCACATCTGTTACTGTGGCCTGACCAGCAAATATTTCCTTTAATTTTTTTTAAAGAAAGAACATGAGTGTTCATTCTGTTGCTGCAATTTGGATGGGGCTGGTTTGATCCGAAGATGGGTTTATGTGACCTCAGTTATCTTGAGATGGGGAGATTATCTGGACTCTCATGGCATGTCCTCAGTGCCATCTCAAGTGTGCTTATCAAGGGCAATTGTGGAAGATTTGACTACACAGAGAAGGAGCAAAGCAGTATGACTATAGAGGCAGAGAATGGAGACCTGCAATCATGGGCCAAGCAATGTCAGTGGCCACCAAAAGCTCAGAGAGCCAAGGAATACATTTCCCCAAAGCCATCTGCCCTGCAACACCTGGATTCTGACCCATGGAAACTGAACTGTCAGAGAATTAATTCCTCTTCCAATTAATTCCACCAAGTTCAAGACGATTTGTTACAGCAACTGTAGGAAACTCACAGAAAGCTCACAACTCTAGTGCTCCAGAATTTTTAGGAGCACTAAAAATCCATCCTTAATGCATGATAATGATAACAATAATATCCTTAATTATGATAATGGTCTTTTCAGGACTTCTCCTATGTCATATGCCATTCTTACAACTTTACCTGTATCACCCCATTTAAAGTTCACAATGATCCTAAGATACAGGTGTCATTAGCATGTCAGATAGGTAGACAAACAGAGGCTCAGAAAGGTTAAAATCTTTCTCTTGGTTACAGATTTAGTAAATAATAAGGTCTAGATTTGAACTCAAGTGATCTGATTTGAGAGTCTGAGCATTTCACCATTATGATTAAGATAATGTATTGTATGGGGAGAGACATTCCCATCCATAAAGTAGACTGTCTTTTCACATGCAGATGGCTCTATTTTGCAAGCAGTTCTCCTCACATTGAGCCCAGATTGATCTTCTGTAATATCTGTCTGTTGTGAAGCCTTCTGAGAAACGAAGACTAAATCTAATTGGCCTTCCACAACACAACTTATCATATCACCCCAAGTTTTCTCTTCTCCAAGGTAAATCTCCCTGTTTTAAATCATTCTGCCAATGATACAATATCCTGATGCTTCAAAATCTTAACCATCTCTGTCATGAAAGGACACCGGTCTATTAACATTCTAGAAATTGCAGTATCCAGAACAGAATGCCATTTTAGATCTCGCCAGCACAGAATACAAAGGAACTATTATTACTTTTATTGACCTGGTCAAAAACTCCATTAGGTTACTTTAAAAATACATTCTTTGACTTAGCTGCCATACCATGAAAAAAAAATTACAATTATTTTCAATTTGAGGATAACATCTATTGAGTACATATGAAATAATTCGAAGAGAAAAGTTAATTTTAGGACTTTAGGCAATAATATCTTGTCAGATAACATTTCAAAAACCCTGCTACAAAAGACCTCAATATTCTGATTAAAATATCACAAGTATTGTTTTTTGGTTGGGTTTTTTTGTTTTGTTTTGTTTTGGGGGGTTGTTTTGTTTTGTTTTGTTTTGTACAGGAGATTGAATTCAGTAGCACTTGACTACTGAGCCACATCCCCAACCCTATTTCTACTTTTATTTTAGAGACAGCATCTCACTGAATTGCTTAGTGCCTCGCTTTTGCTGAGGCTGGCTTTGAACTCGTGATCCTCCTGCCTCAGACCCCTGAGCCACTGGGATTACAGGTGTGCAACTCCGAGCCTAGCACAAGTATTGTTTTATTTTATTTTTTTAAATTTATTTATTTTTTTATTGGTTGTTCACAACATTACAAAGCTCTTGACATATCATATTTCATAATATATGATCTATTTTTGAGAAGGTTCCATGTGCTGCTGAGAAAAAAGTATATCCACTTGATGATGGTTGATATATTCTATATATGTCAGTTAAGTCTAGGTTATTGATTGTGATATTGAGGTCAATAGTTTCTTTATTCAACTTTTGTTTGGAGGATCTGTCCAATGGTGAGAGAGGTGTGTTGAAGTTACCCATGATTATTGTGTTGTGGTCTATTTGATTCTTGAACTTGAGGAGAGTTTGTTTTATGAACGTCGCAGCACCATTATTTGGTGCATAAATATTGATAATTGTTATGTCTTGTTGGTGAATGGTTCCTTTTAACAGTATATAATGTCCTTCCTTATCCCTTTTGATTAACTTAGTCTTGAAGTCGATTTTATTCGATATGAGAATGGCCACACCTGCTTGCTTACGAGGACCGTGTGCTTGGTATATTTTTTCCCAACCTTTTACCTTGAGCCTGTGTATGTCTTTTCCAGTCAGATGTGTCTCCTGGAGGCAGCATATCGTTGGATTTGTTTTTTTAATCCATGTTACCAGCCTATGTCGCTTTATTGGCAAGTTTAAGCCATTAACGTTTAGAGTTACTATTGATATATGGTTTGTACTTCCTGCCATGTTTGATTATTTATCTCCTTTTTTTTCCCTAATTTAGTTTGTTTCTCCATGATTAGCTTTCCTCCCATCCTCTGTCTTTACTGAGGCACTTCCCGCTGATGGTTTTGGTTATTGTTTTCCATTTCTTCCTCGTGTAGAGTTTTGCTCAAGACGCTTTGCAATGCTGGTTTTCTGGCTACAAATTCTTTTAGCTTTTGTTTATCATGGAAGATTTTTATTTCGTTGTCGTATCTGAAGCTTAATTTTGCTGGATACAGGATTCTTGGTTGGCATCCATTGTCTTTCAGTGTTTGAAATACATTGTTCCAGGATCTTCTCGCTTTCAGCGTCTGTGATGAAAAATCCGTTGTCAACCTTATTGGTTTACCCCTAAATGTAATCTGCCTCTTTTCTCTTGTAGCTTTTAATATTTTCTCTTTGTTCTGTATATTGGATAGCTTCATAACAATGTGTCTTGGCGTTGGTCTATTGTGATTTTGTGTGCTCGGTGTCCTGTATGCATCTACAATTTGTATATCTGTTTCCTTTTTTATTTCTGGAAAGTTTTCTGTAATTATTTCCTTCAGTACGTTATCCATTCCCTTGGCATGAATCTCTGTGCCCTCCTCAATCCCGATGACTCGTAGGTTTGGTTTTTTTATGTTATCCCAAATCTCTTGGATGTTTTTCTCGTGATTTTTTACCAGCCTATCTGAGTTGGCTAGACTCTTTTCAAGGTGATATATTTTGTCTTCATTATCTGACGTTCTGGCTTCTACTTGCTCCACTCTGTTAGTGATACTCTCGATTGAGTTTTTTATTTGGTTTATCGTTTCCTTCATTTCTAGAATTATTGTTTGATTTTTTTTATAATCTGTATCTCCTGATAAAGATGCTTAACTTCTTCTTTTATCTGTTTTTGTAATTCATTTTCAATGTGATCTTTAAGGTTCCTTTCCATCTGTCTAAGATGTTCCTTGAGTTCTTTATATGGCCATTTTTCTGATGACTCCAGGTCCTCCTGAATATTTAGGCTGTCTTTCATTGTTTGTACTCCTTTTCTTCCTTGCTTTTTTATGCTCATGATACTTCTTGTTCTGTTTGACTGTTGAGTTACTGTTTACTCTTATAAGTTTATTTGATGCTTGGGGGGAGAGGTATTAGAAGGGAAGGGAAGAAGTCATAATTTCCGGCAGGTCTCTTTTCAGCGGAATTTTGCTCGAAGTTCATCGGTAGGTAGAATCTGGGTGTATTAATGGATCTTTTGATCCCGTTGCTTTGGAGATACTGAACGTGCTGCTTCCTCGCCGGCCGCCATCTTAGGTCCCTCCGTGAATTCCGGTCCACGGTCCCACCGCCGGCGCCGG
The DNA here is from genome assembly GCF_964194105.1 of Spermophilus citellus. Lineage (NCBI taxonomy): Eukaryota > Metazoa > Chordata > Mammalia > Rodentia > Sciuridae > Spermophilus > Spermophilus citellus. The sequence goes on from NC_138182.1 coordinate 109,792,274, forward strand.
AGCGGCGCTCGGAGCTCCAACGTCCCGCCGAGCCGCGGCCGCCACGCGCCGACATATCATATTTCATACATTAGATTGAAGTGGGTTATGAACTCCCAATTTTACCCCAAATGCAGATTGCAGAATCATGTCGGTTACACATCCACATTTTTACATACTGCCATATTAGTGACTGTTGTATTCTGCTACATTTCCTATCCCCTACTATCCCCCCTCCCCTTCCCTCACATCTTCTCTCTCTACCCCATCTACTGTAATTCATTTCTCTCCTTGTTAATTTTCCCATTCCCCTCACAACCTCTTATATGTAATTTTGTATAGCAATGAGGGTGTCCCTTCATTTCCATGCAATTTCCCTTTTCTCTCTCTTTCCCTCCCATCTCATGTCTCTGTTTAAAGTTAATCTTTTCTTCCTGCTCTTCCTCCCTACTCTGTTCATAGTTGCTCTCATTATATCAAAGAAGACATTTGGTATTTTTTTTTTAGGGATTGGCTAGCTTCACTAAGCATAATCTGCTCTAGTGCCATCCATTTCCCTGCAAATTCTATGATTTTGTCATTTTTTATTGCTGCATAGTACTCCATTGTGTATAGATGCCACATTTTTTTTATCCATTCATCTATTGAAGGGCATCTGGGTTGGTTCCACAGTCTAGCTATTGTGAATTGTGCTGCTATGAACATCGATGTGGCAGTATCCCTGTAGCATGCTCTTTTAAGGTCTTCAGGGAATAGTCCAAGAAGGGCAATAGCAGGGTCAAATGGTGGTTCCATTCCCAGCTTTCCCAGAATCTCCATACTGCTTTCCAAATTGGCCGCAGCAATTTGCAGTCCCACCAACAAACTGGAAATCCATATGCAACAAAATGAAACTGAATCCCTTTCTCTCGCCATGCACAAAAGTTAACTCAAAACGGATCAAGGAGCTTGATATCAAATCAGAGACTCTGCGTCTGATAGAAGAAAAGGTTGGCTCCGATCTACATATTGTGGGGTCGGGCTCCAAATTCCTTAATAGGACACCCATAGCACAAGAGTTAATAACAAGAATCAACAAATGGGACTTACTTAAACTAAAAAGTTTTTTCTCAGCAAGAGAAACAATAAGAGAGGTAAATAGGGAGCCTACATCCTGGGAACAAATTTTTACTCCTCACACTTCAGATAGAGCCCTAATATCCAGAGTATACAAAGAACTCAAAAAATTAGACAATAAGATAACAAATAACCCAATCAACAAATGGGCCAAGGACCTGAACAGACACTTCTCAGAGGAGGATATACAATCAATCAACAAGTACATGAGAAAATGCTCTCCATCTCTAGCAGTCAGAGAAATGCAAATCAAAACCACCCTAAGATACCATCTCATTCCAGTAAGATTGGCAGCCACTATGAAGTCAAACAACAACAAGTGCTGGCGAGGATGTGGAGAAAAGGGTACACTTGTACAAGTATTGTTTTAAATGTGTATCTGAGCTCACAAGAAGATAGTGGAGATCCTCGGGGTCAAAAATAAAGATGGAAAGAAATACAGTGAAATAATGTCACACTGTCCTGCTTTGGTGAGTAGGAAGGAGTGGGTTTGGTCTTGGTCAGCAGAAGGGCTTCTATTTTAATGGCTGTACACACAAGGTAAGACCTTGGACCTCTGAATTGCTGAGAGTAGGAAAAGAGGCTCTCTCCCCAACTCAGGACACACCATGGACAGCACCCTCAGGAGAATGGTGTTTTACCTGTCCCCTGGTCCTCAGAGGTAAGGAGGAGGTTGGTCCAGTTCCACATTCCAGGTGTGGGTAGAAGGGGAATTCATCCCGGAATATAACCAGGAACACATCTTCCCATGTTTGAGTGCTTCGTTGTATACTGTCCTTGTAGGATCCTGCATTCCTAAGGCAAGAAATTAGCATAAAAAGTGGTCCTGGAGCACCTGGCTAGAGAAAATGAGAAACTTCAGATAGAGAGAGAGACTCAGCCCAAACCACACAGGAATCCCATGGATAAAGCCCCACTGAGGATATGCATGCAAAATAAAATTAGAGAACTTCAAAGGAAAATCCAGTATTCATGATAAATCAGTAGATAAAATAAACAGAAGGATAAAACCCCCCAAGAATTTCAGATAACAAAACAGCCAGAGATAAGTTTTTCTAAGTACACCAAAACTGATGAAAGGGGCAATGTATTGAGAACATGCATTTAATTCTGGTTATTCCCAAAGCCCTACTAAAATGAAAATAAATTTTTTCCCCTAAGGGGCACAAACACACAAATGTTTAAAAAAGAAAGAAAAGAAAACAGAAATTAAGTTTAGGACGATGGAGAGTTGATGGATTAATAATGATCTTGACTAGCAAATAAAACAAACCTATATTCTAAAGTAGAAATAAGAGAAACCAAGAAGCACACTAACCCCACAGATAGCACCAGACACCCCCATAATCAACAGGGCCCCTTCATATGCCTAAAGTGTTTGAAGCTCTACTGGTAAATATAATTATGAAGGTGATACAAGAAGGAGCTGATATTAGAGAAAGAAGTGAGTATCATGTTGTTTCTGAATTCCAATTCCATAATTCTATACTATATAACTTTAGGTAAGTTATTTAACTTCCTTATATCTCAGTTTACCCATCTATAAAAGAGGAAAATGATAGCACTGATCTCCAAAACTTAATTTGAAGATTAAATAATTTCATATATATAAAGCATTGAGAACAATGAAGTGTTTAATAAATGGTTCTACTAAAGTAGAATAAGTTGTATGAAGAAAACTCTAACACAGAAAACAGACAAAAAGAAGAGCTTTAAGCAAATTAGAGGAAATTAAGACTATAGAGTGAAAAAATTTTAGACTTTTAATAATATCCTCAGAGAGATCTGGTTATTGCTTACAAAAATCAAGAACAGAAATTTGTTTTCCAAAAAAAAATAATACTCAGAAAATAAATATGTTTTTAAAAAGGATGGAAAATAGGTGGAAATCTGGAAGATCATTCCTGGAATAGCAGAAATAGTTGAAAACCCATTCCTTTATAACAACAGGAAAAGCAAGAAAAAAAATGTCAATATCAACTTATTCAACACACTGGAAATTAATTAACAGTGTAAAACAATGCAAGGAGTTTTTGTTCAAGGAAAACATCTGAATAGTGTAAGGATGATGAGGTTGTGGCATTCTATCTTGGCTTGTTCCCATCCCCCTCTATGCCTATATGCAGTAGTCTAGAAAACCAACAATCATAGGAGCTATGGAAATCAGCAGACTTAGGGAGTTCAAATGGTATGCTAAAAAAAAAAATCTAACAAAGAAAAGTTAAAGAGTAAAAAGGACAAAAGACAAATGGATATAAATAGAAAACTTGGAGACATAATTCCTACCTAGTGGTAATTGCATTGAATGTAAATGGATTAACCACTCAAGATACAAAGATTGGCAAATGAATTCAAAAAGCAATGACAAGGGTTAGGGAATTAGCTCAGCCTAGCAATCATGAGGCCTTGGATTCAATCTTTTCACTGAAAAACAAAGAAGAGCATAATCAAAAACAAAAGAAAGTCATGCTCTAACCATGTACTATCTATAAGAGATGCACTTTTCCAATTTAAAGAAAGGTGAAATGTAAAAGAAAGGTAAAAAAATATCATTCAAATAGTAATCAAAGGAAGCTACAATGTCTATATTTATATTAGACAAAATAAGCTTTAGTACAAGATGATTACTGGAAACACACAAAAAATTTAAAGTCCATCAGGAAGACAGATAACAATTATAAACATATATTTAACTAGCCACAAAGTCCTAAAATAAATATCATAAAAGCTACAAAGGAGAAATGCACAATTCAACAGAAATTGTTGGTGACTTTACAACCACACCTTCAGAAATGGATAGAAATAAACAAAGATCAAGAAGAAACGAGATGAATCAAACAACCCTACCAACCAACTAGACTTAGCAGAAATCTACAGGACTTGCCACTTGATAACAGGGGAATATACATTCACATCAGGTGCACAAGAAAAATTCTCAAGGACAGACCACTTGCTAGGTCATAAATCAAGTTTCAACAGGTGTGAGGGTTTATACATACAAAACGTGTTCTCCAGGGAGAATCAAGTAAAGGAACTTGTAAGTCAATAATAGAAATTTAGAAAATTCACAAACATGTAGAAATTTACACAGCTGATTTCTGAATAACCAATGTGTCAGAGAAAAAATCACAAATAAAATACAGTAATACAAATTAAAACAAAAATACAACATACAGAAATGATGAGATGAAGCTAAAACAGTGCTTAGAGGACAGTTTATAGTTATAAAGGCCTATGTGAAGGGCAGCAGAATAGAATAGACATTATGATTGCTGTATGTATATAGGTGACTCTATGACCAGTGTGATTCTTCAATCTGTACAATCAGAAAAATGAGAATTTATACCTCAATTGATTCAAATGTATGAATTGCCAAGATCATTGTAATGTCACGTGTAGCTAATAAAAAATAAATTTAAAAAAAAATGAAGGCCTATGTGAAAATAGAATAAAGATTTTAAATCAACAACTTAACCTTCTACTCTAAGTAACTATGGGAATAAAGCAAACTAAACTCAAAGTATACATAAGAAATACAATTATAGAGATTAGAGTGAAAATAAATGAAATTAGTAAATAATTGAATAAAAGCAATAAAATTAAAGTTGGGTCTTCAAGTAGATACATGAAAGTAAAAATGAAAGATATCTCAAAGGCCTTTATTAGTAAATTTTGTCATTTGAAACAGAATCAGCATCAAGACTTTACAAACTTACAAAAAGCAGGAAAGCCAGGTTCAGAGGCTCATGCTTACAATCCCAGCAGCTCAGGAGGCTGAGGCAGGAAGATTGTGAGTTCAAAGCCAGCCTCAGCAAAAGCAAGGCCCTAAGCACCTCTAAGACTCTGTCTGTAAAGCAAATATGAAAAAGGCAGGGATTGGGATGTGGCTCAGAGGTTGAGTGCCCCTGATTTCACTCCCCAGTAACAAAAAAAAAAAAAAAAGAGAGAGAGAGAGAGAAGAAACATTTACAAACTCATTGTATGAGACCAGTATTAATCTAACACCAAAACCAGAAGACATACAAGGAAAGAAAACTACATCCCAAAAATCCTTACATAGAGATGAAAAAAAAAATCTTGACAAAATATTACAAGTCAAAGCTAGCAGCATATTTAATGGTTCATAGAACATGAACAAGTGGGATTTGAGCCAAGAATTCAAAGTTGTTTCAACATAAACATCAAAGTGATACACCATATTAATAGAATAAATCATGAAGAAATGACATAACCATCTTTAAGAGATGCAGAAAAGCAGTTGACAAAATCCACCACTCTTTCATGACAAAAACATTTAACAGTGTAAGTGTTAATAGTTTGAACATAAAGTGCCCCCCAGAAACTCATGAGACAATGTAACAATGTTCAGAGGGTAAAATGGTTAGATAGTGAGACTACTATAACCTTATTAGTGCATTGATCCATTTGACAGATTAATAATTTGAATGGTTTACCAAGTGGTAACATTCCATTCAAACCCAAGAGAAATGCAAACATACATAGCCACATAAAAATGTGTACATTAATATTTATTCTAGTATTATTCATAAGCCAAAAGTATGAATAACCTATATTTCCATTAACACATGAACAGATAAACCAAACATGATTGGTATCCACACAGTGGAATAATATTCAATCATAACAAAGGAAGTACCAACACGTTGAAAACGTTATGCTAAGTTCAAAAGTCAGTCACAAGAACCACATATAGTATAATTCTATTTATGTAAAATTTCAAGAATAGGGAAGTCCACAGAAATAGAAAGTAGATAATTGGTTGCCAGGAGAGGGGTGATGTGGAGGGAGTGGGGTGTGAGTCCTAATGAATATAAGTTGTCTTATGGAAGGTGATGAAAATGTTCCAGGCTTGACAGTGGTCACATTTGCATAATTTTGTGAATGAACTTTAAACCACTGGAGTGTATACTTAAACAGGTGAAGTTAATGGTATGAATTATATCTCAAGAAGGTCATTAATAAGAAAGATGATTATATCCTTCCCCAAATAAACATCCTTCCACTCTTTTTATTCTCAATAACTCTCTTTCACAAGTTACTGAGACAAATTCAAGAAGAGAAACCATAAGGAAAAGAAGAGAAAAACCTTCTGAAAAGTCAGAATACAAAGTCAGAGAAGATGAAAACAGGAAAGCAAAGACAAGAAAATTAAAGGAAGGGTTGAGGAGATAGAACATTTGAATACAATAAATTAGAGAATTGATTAGGAGGAAACAAAGATGAACGAATCAACCAAATCATTATTATTATTACTCAAGAAAATTCCCAGAACTCAATATTACTCAGCCAGAAGGAGGAAGGAGCTTATGGCATTTGCTGGTAAGTGAATGGAACTTGAGATTCTCAGGCTAAGTAAAATAAGCCAAGACATATCCATAACCAAGGTTTGTGCAAGGTCAGTTCAGCCCTTGGAAAGGTCACACACACACCCTTGTGCATTTGAACAGGCAAGGACGAGATGATTAATGGAAGGTTTAGGTTGAAATAATAAGCACATAAAAAAACCAAGCAACAAAAAAAAAAAATATGCAAGTATTAAGTCTATGGATAGAGAGGGGAGGAGTCTAAGCAAGAAAACGAAATCAGAGCACATTCATGGCTTAATTGTGAACAGTGCTTGCAAAGCCATAACAATGTAAATGTGGACTCTAAGTACACCAATCTAACAAATTTCATCTATTTCTACTGGAAAAAAAATGGGAAAATTGGAAGATGGCTTTTTTGTGGTAGACATCTGGGGTAAAATAAAGTTAAACCTTCATCTTTTATATTTTAAATTATAGATAACACTCATTTTTTTTTAAAAAAATGAAGCAATGAAAGCATTTTATTTGCAAAGCAATGGAGCAATAAAAGCATTTTATTTAGAGGCATAATATTAAATTCCAAACTAATAAATTGAAAATAATTAAAAGTGGTTTCGCTGGTAATAGCAAAATGGGGAAGAGGAGAGGGAACACAAGTGAAAAAAAGAACAAGACATTATTTTTCAAAGACAGGGGAAATCTAAAATGTCCAGGGCAGGGATATTCTTGCAGTAGGGAAGTGGATATATTTATAATCAAAGGTTGGTCCTGATCTTTGGGGTGCAGCCACCTGAGCCTTAGCAACATCTGGGAGACATTCTTTTTTCTACATAATATACTTTGTATACAACTAGAAATATGAAAAAAATGTGCTCTATATGTGTAATAAGAATTGCAATGCATTCTGCTGTCATATATAAATTTTTAAAAATCTATCTGAAATTTTGGCAAAAAAAGTAATAATGATAAAATTAAAAATCATGAGGATCATTAAAGCCATCTTACTAAGGGAGCACTGGATAGGGACATTCACACACAGTCATAAGTTGACAGTGGGGAGGCATCACCGCACCTCCAGCACTGAAATAGCTGTGGAACAGAAACTGTTAAAACAATAAAAATTCAATTCAACGCTTTGCAGATGCAAATATCAAGGAATGAAGCAGAGAGATAGAGTTTGCTCTAATTGTTCTACCAGTACTTATATCAAAAGGAAGTAAGAAAGACTGAAACACTTGGGGATAATGAAGAGGATAAAAACACAGACTGATAAGATGGGTCAGGATAACAACAGATGGGTAAGGACCAACACTAAGTACAAGAGAATTACTACTGTGGCTGCCTAGGACAAACATCCCTACACTTGGAATGGATGATTGGTAATTAACGCCCAAACTACAAGTGGTTATATGTGCATGCCATTTGTGATGTCCTGTATGAGAATGCTAATACTTCTATGAAACATTCAGAAAACTGTATTTAGTTTAGTACAAAGTATCAGTTTCCCGCCCAATAAACGCTTGTGCTGTATTCATGAAGCTCCAGGTCAGAATGTCTTTTATAAGGTATGGAAAATAGTAAGCATCTGTATTCACTGGTTTCACTCCACTCTGAGTAGCTAGGTAACCACTTTTTTTTTTAAGAGAGAGTGAGAGAGGAGAGAAAGAGAGAGAGAGAGAGAGAGAGAGAGAGAGAGAGAGAGAGAGAGAGAGAGAGAATTTTTAATATTTATTTTTAGTTCTCGGCGGACACAACATCTTTGTTGGTATGTGGTGCTGAGGATCGAACCCAGGCCGCACGCATGCCAGGCGAGCGTGCTACCACTTGAGCCACATCCCCAGCCCGGTAACCACTTCTCATAAAAGTACTATCCATAAACATTACATACCAAATAAGGAACAATTAATTCCAGTTAGCTCTCTAAATTCTTGACAGGCAGCATGTGACCACAGTGAGGGTTAAAATGTCCACGTGAAGGGAAAAGTTGCAATGCTTTAAAACTATTCTTTAGTATCAGAAGCTTTCAGATTGTGACCTAAATCTGTCCTGCAGAATTGCTTTACCTAAGAATTGCTATCAAATTAGTTACTAAAATATAAAAAGTAGAACCCTTTTGCCATCTCCCCAAAAGCTCAGAACTGTGAGTTCTGTTTCAAGAGATGTTGCAACAGTTGACATGATTGATAATCTCTCTGGTCAGGGCTCAACTTCACCCCAACCCTCCAAGGTCTCCTCCCTATCTGCCTGGCCACACAGACAGCTGAATCTGGGACTTCCAGCCTTAATTACACATGTGGCCTGGTCTAGTGAAATCAGGTTCTAGCCTGATTTGGTTTATACAAACTTGGTCTAGAACTCTGGGTCCAGCTGACTCTACTGATACAGGGAAATTTACTACTTAAAACCTCAGTTTCTCCATTTTTGGCAAAATAGGAATAATTTTGTGCTTCTCATAAGACTATTGTTAGAATTAACAGGAAAAAGGCACACACATCAAATGCATGACATGAACATTGAAGAAGTAATATCCTTTCCTTCCCATAGTGAATTTTGGAGCAATTCAAATGCATTTAGCATCTTTAAGTATTGGTCACACTTCTGAGTGACCTTCACATGCAACCAGGACAGGTGATCACCCCTACCTTTCAGGAACATGGGAACTGGCAGAGGAGAGCAAAACAAGATAAGTAGGATGGATGTCATGGCAGAAGAGAAAAACGAATGAATGAATATATTGCCATCACTGGTGATCAGGCAAGTGTCACTCAGAGATGTTTTGCATAAATCTCATAGTACTTTTCCATGTATTTCCTACCAACTTCTTCATCCTCACTTCCATCTACACCAATGCGTGAGGAGGGGGGATCCAAAGCTGGGGCTTCACTTAAGACCCTGAAATATCACCACCCTTCACTATTGCTTGCTGTGTATTTGCCATGTCTTGTACAAAGCGAAAGAGCAGCTACTGCTGCTGTTCTAAGATGAGATGTCATATCTAGCTGTGGAAAAACATTTAGAAGATTCTACTTCAGATCTGAGTATACATGGGGGGAGGGAGAGGGAGGCCAATTTTTAAGAACAATCTTACTTGTCTAGTGGGACTCACGCTTCATCTCAAACACAAATGTGCTATTAAATGAATCTAAAATAACTGATACAAATCTCTCCACTGAGCCAGTGGGAAATTCCAACCTTTATAAGTTGGGAAGTGCTAAACCATCAACCTTTTAGAAAAGAGTATCTATCTTTCTGAGCTGTTTCTGGGGAATTGCATATAAAGCATTCTGAAAACAAAAATACTTCCTTATTTTTCCAGGATCTGTCTTTGCCAGCTTGATACCAGGCTGCCCAGGACAGATATTGTCAGGGCTCAAAGCGTTTTCAGAATTATATTCACTGTTAAAATGTTTTCCAATATGGTGTTTGAAAATCAAAATCAAAACAGCCCTTGAGGAGAAATGAAAAAGAAAAGAAAAAGCATTCCCTAATTTTTAGTTCCTATGAAACATCTAAGGAATTTATTTTCACTACCAACGTCCCTATCATTTAATACGTTCTGAAGAATGTCTTTAGGAGATTTACATTTAGAAGAACAAGGCACAACAATTTGATTGACCACAGTACACTACAAAGTGACATATTCTGATTGATTTTAGAGGGGAAAGAAAAACCATATGCTAACTATTTCTGTCTTCTTGTGGATGAAAAGAGTAATTACTGGTCAGATCCCAGGGGTTTCAGAAATGGTGAAGCACCCAGGCCTCATTTTCTAGTTAAATCTTTGAGTCGTTCTTCAATGATGAACTCAACTTTGCAAAAAAGCTACTCTAGGGTCAGCTGGCTTGGTATAAAAAGACGATGACAGAATCTAAACTTAATTCATTGGACTTATATTTTGACAAAATGGCCAAAAGGTAATGAAATGTAAACAAAGAAAAGTAAAAAAAAAATAATAATAATGACATATAAGAAAGACCGTTAGAGAGGGTTTAGAATATTTGGAATATATTTCTAATCTTTGACAGTTATTGTGAATTGAACATTTGTATCTTTCCCTAATTCACATGTTGAAGCCCAAGCCCTCACCAGGATAGGATCTGGAGATGGGTCTTTGGGGGGATAATTAAAATTAAATGAGGTCCTGAGGGTGAGGCCTTCGTGATGGAATGAGTGTCCCTCCTCCCCTTCTTCCTCTCTATCCTCCTCTCTCCTCCTCTCTTGCAAGGACCTGAGCATCACTGATTTTGACCTTCCCAAGGGTAGCTCTAATTCCTCCTTTAGTTTGGGCTAGGGCTTTGGATATCTGAAAACTAGCAATCCTTAGCCAAGTCTCCTAGAGCAAGAAACTATTGTCCTTTCTTATCATCTATTTACCGTAAAATGAGTAGATAAGCAATTCACTGAGTAAATTCTGTCCTTGAATGCAGAGTCCCTGATCTATAAAAGAGCAGCCGTTTGAAAAAGGAGATGATCTTTCACACTCCATTCTTTGTTGTGCAGTTCATAACCCCTTCTGCAGCCTCTGATACAGTTAACACTTAAAAACTGATGAGCACAAAAGGGCTGGATGAAGACAGCCCCCAGGAGCTATAAAGAATGCTACCCAGACCCATGCTGGGAATTGCTGTTGTTATACTTATTCTGAATCAATTTTAATCAGGAAACAACATGCCCATTTAAATAAAATAAAAATAAAAGCACCAGGAAGAAAACCAAAGTTGGATTCCAAGAAAAACTGAAGACTTCGGCCCTTACAAAGAAAATCGAATTCTGCAAAAATTTAGCACATTTTACGTTTAATTTCACTCTGATTTATAACTAAATCTCCTGGGTACCAATGGTATATAAAAACCCATTTACTCTGTGGAGGCAATTGTTAGTTTTTATAATAAAAAATGCATACTGCTTATATCATTATTGCTTAGGAAATTAGGGAACACAGCTTCTAATACTCTGTGCGTGGAATACTGTAGCAAACCACTTAACTTGCAATAATAGAGTATTGACTGGGTACAGTGATATGTGAGACGCAGTCACAGATTAAGGTACCATCACACTGTGCTCGATAGAGTCTCTCTCATAATACATTCATTCCACCCTAGCCAGAGAATCCCAAACATATTAGCTATGAAAAGGCCTCAAAGGCACTACCTATAAAATATATACTCTTTGCCTCTTTTCTCTTAGCTTTTCAGTACTTAGTTAAAATACAGATTTATTTTCTTCTTCTATCTGCAAAATCTTTAGGACTTTGTAAAGCTGCATTTCTGACTTAAATAATATCTGAATTAATAAAAGGTGTTTCTGAGGCTAATCTCATGTTTACCAAAGATAATCATCATCCAAAAAGCTTGGGCTATCATTTGCGGGTGTTAAAAGGATGACAGAACAAATCTAAGAGCAGTAAAAGGCATTTCAAGGGAAATATACTAGCCCAACAATACTAAAAGCATACAAGCACACAGGTTTTCTTTCAACCCAGGTTGCAGATAGTCCTCTCTCTCTCTCTCCTTCCTGGTGCAATGTCTGAGCCACTTCCCTCTTCCTCTATGATGTTCTGCCTCACCTGGAGCCCAGGAATGAAGCTACCTGTCTATAAACTGGACCTCTGAAACCATGAGATCCCAAATAAACTTTTCCTCCTTTAATTGTTCTTGTCAGATCTTTTGGTCTCAGCAGTGAAAAAGCTGACTAAAACATATCCCAATGCTCAAACTATTGGAAGCATGAACAGTTCCTAAGCATTTGTGCCAGATGAGACTAAATAAATGAAGGAAGAGATGATAACCTGGAAAATGTATTCAAATTACAAGCCAGAGGAAGCAAAGCCTCAATGAGTATAACTCAGGCAAGATACAAAGACTGGCACACCCTCAAAACCCCCATTCTGTTTACCATGATTGGTATTACTCCTTTATTTTAACCCTTATCCACCTGTAATAATTAGAAAAATATGAGTCTTTAGACTATATTGTTAGGGGATAACTCTTTATGAGTCACATTTTTGCAAGTCTTGAGTAGAGATGTCTGCAGATATTCTGAACTATTTCACCAAAGATGTTTGAATAACCAAAAGTCTTGGCACATAGAGACAGTATCTCCTTCTAGGGAAACAGGAAGGCTTTTTTCCTAACTGGTATAGACTTTTTCCCTCTATGGCTCAGATTAGATTTGACAATGGCCTCATTAAAAATTTGGGGTTTTCTAAAGTCAAAGTTCCTTAACTGTGACATATTTCTGTTGTGTGTACAATATTTACTGAGGCCCTTTCTGCATTGTCCTGTGTGACTTGCAAGACAGAAGGAACCAATGTGAACATGAAGCTCATGCTGCCCACTGAGCCATGAAAAATGAAGTCCCTTGTCTCTGAACCAAGAGTCTCATGTCTTCCACCAGCATCCTTGAAACTGTAGCAGGATAACTTTTTAACCTCAACTAGGATACAATATCAGACCTTCATAGGTATAGATACTCACCAGACTAGACAAATTAACATGTAACTTGAATCTAACCAACTCTTCTCTCATGGGAATACAATTTGCTTGGCTCCTGAATTTCACTGATTGTAAGAGGTACTTACAGTTCTCCCCTGTCACGGTCATTCTCAGAGAAATGCCTCATGAATGCCCATACACCAAAGTGTCAGTTACTATCCCCACACTAAACTGCCACTAACTCCTGTCTTGCTCCAGCTGTCTCCCTGGGCATTTCCGGCCTTCCTCCAGCAACTGATAAGCATACAATCTTCAGAATACCGGTGACCATGCAAGAGCACAGGATGCAGATAACCTTCCAAGTTGCCCATTCCCAAGGTGCCAAAAAAAAATATGCTCAGAGAATTCTTCCTTTTTGATTCTGTGCCTCACTCTGACATCTAGGACCTGAAGCACTATTGCTAAGGCACAGAGTCCCTGAACCTTGTTACTTAAAAAAAAAAAAAACCAGTAACTTTCAACCATTGACCCACTAAGTATCAAACTTAACCCATTCCATTATACAAAGAAAAATGTTCCACCATTTTGCCTCTCTTCTTCCTCATACCCTACTGTAAAACAGATCCCCCTTCAATTCAAACTGAAAACCTTAATCTCTTACATCAAAGAATAACTGCAGATTCCAGTGAGTATCTAAACTTTCCACTCATCCTCTTAATGATCTCTACTAACCCGTTGAGTTGATGAGAATATCTGCACACCAAGGAGCAGAGAGCTCTACCAAAGAAAATGGAATACAAGTTGGATAAAGACTACAAAAGAAAACAGAGGGAAAAAAAAAAAGAAAAATGTCCTAGATCTTAAAGACAAGGAAGAGTCTATGTGGATAATGAACAAGTTCCTGGAAGGAAGGACAAGAATGTCAAGGTCATCATCAGCCTGGAACACTTCTATCTAGGGTAACAATTCTTTGCACGTGCGCCCCAGGCTTGGAAACAGGTCATGCTTTTGTCAACGTGGCACTGCCCATTTGTATATTCAAAATGCTAACTGGTGATTACAGAAAGTAGTACATGTAAAACATGGGTGGAATGTATTAATTGCTCAATATGAAGCTAACTAAAAACTGAATTTCCACCATCTTTCATTTTTCTGTCTTCATCCTCCAAAAAAGAAGAAAATGTAGACTTCCAAGGGAACAAGAAAACCATCTGGATCACAATGCCTCCCAAATTTCACATTCAGTCCTGCCTTCCAAGCAAGGATTTAGAAGCGCTTTTCCTAAACCAATAACTGAGGGGTGCCTGCCAATTTCTCCCAGAGCTTGGCTTTTCTTAACAAACCATTCTACCGCCTTTATCCCTTTTGTCCTTTATAATGAGAATAAGGGAAACTGGATGAATTGTACACAATCACCAGGGGGGTAAAGGACGTGAAATGAACTGTAAAAAAAAGAGGGGGGGGGAGCTTTTTAAGCCACAGGGGTTTCTGAGGGGAAAAAATGCACAAATTAAAAAATAAATTTAGAAAGCTGACAGTTTTATAAATTGTTCCATAAAACAGTAATGCTTAAATATTTTACTAGCTTAGAAATTGTTTAGTTTTGACAGAAATGGCCCAAGTAGTCAGGCCTATATTTCTATAAAGAAAATGATAAATATATACAACATAGCCTAGACCAATTTTTGCAAGGAGAAAAAAAAAAATAGAAGTTACTCCCAGAGAAGAATGAACTGACATCTAACAATTTATAGGGCTTTCCTTCATTGAGGTTTCTCCAAAGGGCAGTACCACCCCTCAGACCTCTGAAATCCTTGGCGGCCCAGGAAGGATCATTTCTATAACTCCCAGTTTGATCCAAATTTGATCACTGGAAAATGTTCTGACTAGGCATGATCTAAGAAATAAAAATTTCCACACAAATCTTGATCCTCAAACAAGGAGTTTAAAAAAAAAATGCTTCAACCTTATGAAACAGATTCTATAAAGGCTACATCTATTCCCTGGGAATAAAAAGGTAACTTAAATGTCTGTGGAAGTTCACGGTGCTCTGAGGGATTGTATATCATGAGGTCAAAGCACAAGTTTGGGGGAAGCCAGTCATCAAACAAGAGATCTTAACAGCATAGCTTCTAGAAGTTTCTAAGAAGTTCCACTGGAGCAAAGGAACAGAATTCCAAATGTCCACAATTCTCCCAAACCAAAAAGGATCACAAGTCAGGTCACCCTTCCCCTGGAGAAGGCCACCCTGCATCGTAGGAAGCCCATGCATTGCAGGACAATGAAAGACTGTATCCACCAAGCTGGGCATCCAGGTGACCCACATTTCTGAATAAATGCTTTGGCTGGTGCCAAGGGCTGCTTGCAGCCTGGAACTAGAAAGGAAGAGATTAAACTGAAGGCACAAACACCTGCCTCAAAGCCTGTGGGGAGCTCTAACCATTCTGACAGGCCGTTTGTGGTAATTGTCCTGTCTTATCCAATAAACTGGCTATTCCAGCACTAAGAGGTTGATGCCTCCTGTCAGTTGACTGTAATTCCAATCACCTCCATTGCACATATATGTTTTATTTGCATCGCACCTGTACTGCCACAGAACAGGAGAGACCAATTAAGTTATGATTAGCACATATGCTGTCTAAATCTGACAAACTGCTGTTCTCAATGAAATCAAAGAACTGTGTTAGGAAAGGCCAGATGACCACTTACTTGGGGAAGGATAGTACACAATGACATTGAAACTGTGAGACACGCAAAAATGGATCTAAAGGAAATAGGTTTTGTTAGTTGCATTATCTTCTCTGTCGATAGACAAAGAACGTTGACAGTGTGTGTTCAGAAAAAGAAAGGCATTTCCTTTGACAGTGTGTGTTCAGAAAAAGAAAGGCATTTCCTTTTAAACCCTCATTAGTAAATAAAATAGCAAATGAATAGGTGGGATCACGCGGCTTGACTAAAGGAGTCTGTCATTTGCCAAGGCATCTGGACATTAGCATCTGGAAGAAATATCATCTGCACTATTGAAACTCCAAACACAGAAACAGACAAGGTCATGGCAGGGACTGATGGGTCAACCAAATGGTCTCTGTAACTCTATTAGTTAGAGCAAGGCCAGCTGCTCTTAAAAATAAAACTGTTAGTGCTCCTGGTAAGCAGGCCACACTCTTCCACATGGATATTTGGAGAACCAAGAGACTTCCACCTTGTGGCTCCATCAATTTTGAAGCCTCTAGAGTCTCCTGTACCCAGGTGACACAGGAGCATCAGAGATGCTGGCTTCTTAAAACTCTGTCTCAGGAAAGAATGTTTCTGCCTCTTTGAAACAATGGTCAGTCACATGGCCACATGCAGAGGAAAGGAGACCAGGAAATAGGTGGGCTGGGCCTCCCAAAGTAACCCTGCACTGTGGAATGTGCAGCCTACATTTTGGTGGCTGGTCTCTTCTACACTCACATATTCTCCTGTATAAATATGTCCACTCAGAAGTTGTTTTGAGATTCGAGTCATTTTCAACATTCTCTTTCATCAAATTGTTTCATCACATCTTCCTGCTTCTTCATCATTAGTGATTTTACACCACAGGTATCGTGCAGAATTTGTCCTTCCAGATGTTGGAGAAGATCTAACCAGACAATAAATATGTTTCACCATGCACGATTAGAGCAGGAATATCGTACAACTGTCCTTCTATTGGGGAAAGAGAAGTTCCTGTGCTTCCAAACCTTATTATATCTAGGATGGGGACAGGCTGGTTCTTGTGTGTGACTCTGCTTCAGAAACTTGGAGCACAATGTGAGTCCAAATGTAACTTTTCTATTAGTATCAGGAGTTAATTCTTGCTCAAGTCAAACTTGGGGCTATCGGTCATGATGGAGTTAAGTGTGGGAGGGAGGGCAATAGAGGTGACAGTCAGAGGCTATGAGAAAAAGAGAGACTTATTAAGAACTCTTCACCCAGAACACCTGACAAAACACAAACTTCTATTTGGCTTATGTTTCTTATTCAAATTTTATTCAAAATTCAGATTCAATATTCAAAATCCAACTTCAAAATATCATCTTTAGGAATAATGGGCTCGCAGTGATGGTCAAATTTTGTCAAGGGGGAAATATAACACAGACACTTACATTTAAAAATAAACAAACCAAAAAAAGCACACCAAAACTTTTCATTTATAAGAACCTCACTGAAGGAAGGAAGAGAAGTATACCAGCCAGGTGCTAAGAACAACCACCCCTCAATTCCTTAGGAAATCAAAATAATAGTGTTCCTTTTGTTCCTGAATATAAAACCAAGATGCTCATTAAGAATTGTCTAGTAGACACCAGGTGGAAGGAGCTTATGTCACTCAAATAGGAAAGATGAGGCCAAGTGACATTCACCTAGGTAGAAAAAGGCAGATTTCATAAGTTACTGAACTCCAAAAAGATTATTTAAAAGGAGTTCTGATAATATAAGCTTCAACAAAATCATAATTGTGCCATAAAACACAAAAATCTGTGAGCTGCAGCTTTTGTCCAGGAGAGTAATTCATTGAGGATCTCTGAGCTTAGATTCTTCTAAAATGCATGATATAAGTTCTGTTGATTGTGGAGTCTGATTTCCTCGTCAGCATCCACCAAAAGCAGTAACAGAAAATGCCTCTGTAGCACAGTTCTGCTGACTTATGATCCTGACTTTGCGGATGCTCATCTGCTTCTAGGCACAGCTGTTTTCAGATGGAACCATGCTTTATGCAAACAGTGCCAGTCTGGCCTCAGAGCAAGAAAGCCCCGAGTAGAGAAGTTGGGCAATCAGTATTTTATAGTTGGAGCCAAGAATTTGGACCGTCACCTGCAATTTCAGATCCCTGCGATACTACATGGTTTGCTCCTTGCTCAAAAGCACTGCCTGAAGCAGGTCTTGGAGAGATGTTATGAAAACCCTGTTCTCTGGGTCTTTGCTAACATCTATGAGCCTGCCAAGAAGATGAACAAATTGAAGATAATGTAAAAGACTGTGGAATGTAGAGTGCCTTCTCTAACTTTGCCCAGCCTCAAAGAGAAAATTGCACCTGAGTTGATAATTACAAGGTTAGAATCCATGTGAGTTTTTGTTTTGTTTTTGTTTTGCTATTGAGTTCAACAGTGCAGAGTTTCTATTTAAAAAAATTAAATAAACATAAGAAATGCACTCTGTAGGATACTTAGAAGAGTATAATATCAGAGTCAATGAGATATGAGTCATCAACAAGAGCAAGGCCTGTGGGGAAACTAAGATAAACAGACCTTAAGGAGTCATATTCGCCTTGGGACCTAATAGAATGTTTTATAGTCAGTCTTCTCCACTCTTGCTGATGGCCACCAATTGCCACAATCCTACATCTCCCAGGACTTCCTAGTGCCAGGATTGGCTCCCTTAGGCAAAGGCTCTGGAATAAGTCCACCTTGGTCTAATGAATATTTTTACCACTTACTGTGTAACAGAAACGTTCCCAATTTCTATTAAGCCTGATTCAGACATGGGAGAAAAAGATCTGAAGACACATTCTTTATAAATTAATAGTGGTTGGAGAGGGGGATTAGGCATTAAATTATTTTTATTTAATTTATCTGAACTTTCTAAAAAATGTTTATAATGAATATATATTAAATTTGTAACAAGAAAAACAAACATGTTAGGTAATAAACTTCACTAAGACCTTCATGTTAGTTTTAATGGAGTGATTCTTTTTTTTAATAATGTTATTATATGTTTTATACCTTTATTTATTTACATTTATGTGGTGCTGTGGATCGAACCCAGTGCCTCATGAATGCGAAGCAAGTGCTGTACCACTGAGCTACAACCCCAGCACAAATAGAGTGATTCTTGATGGACCCAAACAATTTTTTTTGATGGAAAAAAAATTCAAAACTCAATTCAAAAATCAGTTGATGGACTTAATTTTAAATGAAGGGAAACAAAATCAAAGCACAGTGTAACAAATTAATATACACAACCTCCCCCATGTCCTGCTTGGTCATTTGATTCCATCCCTCCAGGCCTTCCCTGGCATGGTGGCTGGCTCCCTTGATAGGGCCATGATGCTCCTGCACCACATCCATGCTATTACCCAGATATATACCTCCCAGGCTCACCACAAAACTGTCCTTCGAAAGGTTCCATCAAAATGAAACATTCTACTGGAATGTTTTTAAAACGAGTTATTGAAACCCAGAAAGGACATTGCTTTCAAAGTTGTAGTCTGTTCCAAGCACCCTATTGAGATTCTTGGCTCCTTCTCCAGTAGCCCAGACACAAAATCCAACAGATTCAGGCAGTTGTACTTCATGATGGCTGACTGAGCACAAAGGGTGTGTCAGTCCACCCCATCATTAAGGCACTTCTGGAAGATAAAAAAACTCATGTCCTAGGTTGACAGCAAATACCAAGAGTCTTGAGAAACCTACAACTACATGCAGACAAAAGAGAAGACCCACAGTTGCAGGATAATTTGCAAATCAAAGAATCAGGTAAAGTAGGAAAGTCCCAGAAGAGACAGCAAATCATGTGATTGTCAGAAAATTATTTAAAATGCTGGGGAACAACTGCATTGGTCCTTGCCTTCAAAGTGACATCAATATATATATATATATTTTTTTTTTTTTAAGAGAGAGTGAGAGAGGGGAGAGAGAGAGAGAGAATTTTTTAATATTTATTTTTTAGTTCTCGGCAGACACAACATCTTTGTTTTGTATGTGGTGCTGAGGATCGAACCCGGGCCGCACGCATGCCAGGCGAGCGCGCTACCGCTTGAGCCACATCCCCAGCCCCATCAATACATTTTTAAGAACAAACCTCAAATGTATCACTCCAAAAGACAACTTTAATGAGCATGAGAGCACTGAACGTGTTGCATGAGGATCTTAGCATCCTGCAGTTAAGCTGCCCATGCACCTAATGAAAACTCTGCAACTTTAAGTGTTTCTCTATCCTTCTGCCCTGAACAGCTAGTGGTACAACAGCTATAGACCCTGGAATCCTATAACCAACAACTAGCACTTATCAATCTAGAATTCCATGTATAAGTAGAAGGAAACCATAAACTAACAAAAATCATAATAAAAACCAACAATATGAAAGAGACACTTGAAAAGCCAAATCACCAACCTCTGTAAATGGGGTTTATGGGCAATACTAAACAAAGACATGCAATTAGCTGAGGTGGTCATCGGCAAGTGAGAAGATAAAAAATGTGTCGTGTGTGTATACGAGTGTGTATAGACACAATGAAATACTGTTCAACCATCAAAACAAATGAAATCCTATCCATTGTGGAAAAGACAAATATTCTTATATGTAGAAGCTGAAGAAGTTGATTTTAAAGAAGGAAAGAACAGAATACCAATTGCAAAACTACAGGAAGGGTAGTGGGGAGGAGGGTTTGAGAAAAGTCAGATAAAAAGTACAAAATACAGTTAGGAGGAGTAAGTTCTAATATTCTAAAGTATAGTAAGTAGGGCCTATTGTTTACTGCAATCAATTATATATTTTTTTTTGGTACCAGGAATTGATGATCTTGGGGGGCACTCGACCACTGAGCCATATCCTCAACCCTATTTTGCATTTTATTTAGAGACAGGGTCTCACTGAGTTGCTCAGGGCCTCATTAAGTTGCTGAGGCTGGCTTTGAACTTGTGATCCTCCTGTCTCAGCCTCCTGGGATTACAGTCATGTGCCACCATATCCAGCTATCTAATTTTATAAGACTATAAAGAAGTACAAAGTTTCCCAACACACACACACACACACACACAAATGGTAAATACATAATGGGATGGAAATTTTAATTACTTATTATTTATAGGCATTAAATTGTCATACTATACTGCAAAAATATATACAATTATTAAGAGTCAATTTAAAAAAAAGGTAAGTGCTAGTGGGTACAATTCAATGGCAAAGTGCTCACCTAACATGCACAAGACCCTGGGTTCAATCCACAACACCACAAAAACAAAAACAAAAAAAAATAAAAATTTAAATAATCAATAAAATAATTCTAAAATACTTAAATATATAATAATCATCCTCAAGAGATCTGATAGAATTTCACAGCAAACACTGTGAAAAGCATTAACCAGAATCTGCAAATCAAAAATATGATTACTAAGATTAAAATACATGAAGTGGATGTCAGGATGAACATCAACTAAAACTGATTGAACAGGTGAAACCCTACCAAATAGCGATGGAATTTATAAGAGAAGTGACAAAAGTCATGAAAGGTAGGTCTTAGGAAGCCAGTATCTACCATGAGTTCCATAAGAAAAGAACTAAAGACATTTGGAGGGGATAGAATGGAAGAAATTAAAATAAGTTCCCTTGTCTTAGATACTTTCCACAGGACAAGGTCCACTGTGGTAAAGACAGTTGATTGCCTACCAATATTCAATCTCTTTTTTCCTAGAATTGACTCCCAAGAGTTTTACCTAATCCCAAAGGACCTAGGGAAAGAATATTTCTTTCCTCTTTCAAGTGGGTCACATGAAGCATTTTCAACAATGTGAGTGGATTGAAGTGATGCATTTATCTTGTGGGCCACACTCTTATTAAAGAAAAGAGCATTTCCACTTTCCCTATCCCTGACCATGGGCAGGAATACAGAAATAATGGAATAGGCTTTTTAGACCCATGGTCGGCACAACAGCCATGTCCATTTGTCCACTTATTGTCACTGGCCGTCTTGGCACTAAAATGACAGACTTGAGCAGTGGCAACAGAGGCCTTATAGTTTATCAAGCCTAAAATATTCTCTACCTGTCCAGTTGCAGAAAAAGGTTTCCACTCTCTGGTTAAAATGTTTTTTTTTTTTTTTTTTTTTTTTTAATGACAACATAAATGTTGGTGATCATACAAAGCAACAAGAACTCTCCAGCATGTCTAGGTGAAGTGTGAATTGTAATGGCACTTTTCAAAACACTTTGATGATTTCTAATAAAGTGAAATCATCCCTGCCCTTTTTCTAGAAATTCTTCATCTATGCATCTTCCCAAGAAAAATGGGTGTGCATATTCATGAAAAGACATATTCAACGCTGCTTTTAACAATTTTGTTCATTTATCAAACAATGCATACACCAATTGTGTTCCTACAATGAAAAACTACACAGCAATTAAAAAAAAAAAAACTACTGTCAGATCCAACACAAAAAGACAACCCCAAAACATTTGTGATATTTGAAAGACACAAAACAGAATTTACTTATATGCTTTTACTTATATGAAGTTCACAGAAAGGAAAAGTTAATGAGGACAGAAATCAGAATTGTGGATCTGTTTGGAGGGTATATGCTGTCTGGGAAGGGCATGAGGAAGCCTTTTGGGGCACAAAAATTCTAACTTGATCTTAGTGGTAGTAACACAGGTACATACTTTGTAAACATTTATTCAGCTGTGCACTTAAAATTTGTGTTTTTACATATTTGTTTTATAACTAACCACTAAAGGAAAGAAAAAAGCACAGGTAAGCAAAAAAAATCAATATTTCTTATAGTTAAACAGAATAATTTTTAATTTTTGGCAGAGCAATAGATCATAGGATTAAGTATATTTGTTGAAAATGTGAGGCTTAAGAGTTCAACCAGCTCAAATAAGAGATCAGCACTTCTAGATCATGAATTGAAATAAGACAACTATAGCAATATTCAAAAAAAAATCAGTGTTTGGTTAAAAAAAAAAGACACCAAAAATGTACATAGGATGAGTTCATTCATATAAAATTCAAAAAAAGACAGATTTAAAGTATGTATATTAGAAATGTATGCTTAGGTGGTAAAAATCACATAGGAAAACAGGAAAGTGAGTTCCATTAATGCAGTGAGTTCCCTTATGCAGTAATAGAAGGAGATGGGAGAAGAATGTGACAGGATTGTGGCATGCTGGTACTGTTTTTCCTTGATCTGCATGATGATTGTTCAATTTCTTTCTATGATAAATTATTCATATATTTTAGGTATCTTTCTCAATATATGCTTTATTTCACATAATAAAAACACTTAAAATGTAGTAAAGGCATAGGAGATTTAAATAGGAAGCTTCATTCACTATTTTTTTTAATTTTTTTAGTTGAAGAGGGACACGATACCTTTATTTTATTTATTTTTATGTGGTGCTGAGGCTCGAACCCAGTGCCTCACACATGCTAGGTGAGCGCTCTATCACTGAGCCAGTCTCAGCCCCAAAGCTTCATTACTATATATGTGTGTGTTTTTTCCTCATGTATAAATAAGAAGATTATATCCACATAAATAGTAATTCTGCATATACATTATGAATTTTTTATAAAATATATATTTTACATACATATGTATGTTCCAAATAGAGAAGATGCATTCTATTCAAATGTCCATAAGATCTTTTATAAGGAGACTATACTAGACAGGAGATGATTTTTTCATTGCTATGAACAATGATACCTGTGGGTCTCCCGCGCTTTCATTTCCCAGGATGGAGTTTGTATGTGTGATTATAATGTCATCACTTATTGGGTGTATGGAGAGTTCATATGTGGAAGACATGAGGAATCACAACCCTCCGCACTTCACATAGGACAGTGTATTGCCAAGACGGCCTGGGCTTGACTTGGATGCAGTAATTGAACGGGATTTTGGATTGCCTTACTTAAGGAATGGTATGAGACTATCGACAGACTGGGGTAAAGATGGCTAGGAGATCATGAAAAATCATTTGCATTTCCCACTTTGGGGCAACTGTCTCTGGGATGTGGCTGGCCAGCCAGGAACTACACTTTCCATCTTTAACATTGGTGCCCATCATACCACTGAATTCTGGCCCATAGAACGTGGCCAGAATTGATGACCTCAACTTCCAGATCTGCCACATAAAACCTGCCATGCAATACTCCATCTATATTCTGTTTACCTTACTTTGAGATAGAATGGAGCTGATCCCCTAGAGGTGACTTCAAAGACTCTTTGTTGAAGGTGAAAGGCACTCCATCAGCCCTGGACCCTGAGTAGCTGAATGAATGCTACCTTTTCATTTACACAGTCTGATTGTGTGAGGTGGAAGAAACTTCAGTGATATCTCTCTCATTATTTATTCTGCGCCTGTTAGGACAGTTAGCTGATGCTGAAGAAAGGAATGATAACAGAAGAGTTACCCCCCTGTGTGGTTATGGGGATTAAATGAAACCATGAAACAAAGAAGCTCAGCACAGTGTCTCACACTTAGTAAGTGTTGAGTGTGTGTCAGCTTAGTAAGTACCCAGGAAATCATTACAAGGACTTCAAAATGATTAAGTTTCAATAGATGCACTCTTGAAAATAAAGCGAAGTGATTGATGACTGTCTACTCAGTCCATTTCTTCCAGTTAATCACTCCTTCCTCCAAAGAATCCTCTGGGCTTGGTTATACGAGTTGCACAGTAGGCAACCAAACCACAATTGAGCCATAAAGCTGTGAAACAAGCTCAATATGCTAACCATCAGGAACAATGATGGGCCAGTTGGAGACTGAGATGAGTCCCCAATGTCAGCGAATGGCGAGTGGGAATCCTATATAAATATGTAGATCAAGGTAACGTTTTATCCCCCACTTCCTCTCCCTCTGTCTCTGCAGCGAGCACATGTGCAGAGGCGTGCGCTTGTGCACACACACTGACATGCAGATAGATTGCTGCACTGAAAAGAGTATTGGTGATTTTATTGATGAGTCTCTCAAATCATCACCAAAACAAAATAAGCTGTTCACTTCACAGCTGGAGTCGAATGGAGTGATGACAGTTGTCTCAACCTTCCCTGATGATAAATGAGCCTTCCCCTGCTTACTTGGGTCCTTGACCCAAATTCACAGCTATTTCAATGACCCAGGCAGACCTCTGAGAAGAAAAAAGCCACACTCACAAATGTTTAATGAAGCTTGTCTCGACCATTACTATTGTACCCTGTCATTCTAACTATAATTGATTTGCTAAACTCACTTTTTTTTTTTTTTAATAATCAGCCTGGCAGACAAAAACACCTAAAATAAATGAAACACATCTCTCTTCCCTATGCACCAGGCCTCTATCACATGCCTGTTTAAAACTTTCTAGGAAATTTAATATATGATTTTTTTTATCGTGAAATTAAGCAAATGAGTACCTTGGCCTTTAAAACAGCCTTTGGTAAAAGGATCTTAGAATCATATCAAGAAAACTTTGAGGCACCTGGACTATCTTTTTCTTTGAGGCACAAATCTCAATCGATGGAGAATGACTTTCTAAAACCTTCTTTGGCAAAGATTTAGAGGCCACATCAGGGCCTACTGAGAAAGAATGTCATAACCAAAGAGCAATGTCTGCAAAGACAGAGGATGGTAGCTATAGGACATAGTTCGTGCGTTTACCCTCCCCAAGAGTCAAGGAGAAATGCCACAGAAAATCCCAGAAAGCAAGACATCTACCCGCTTCTGTAGATTCAGATATTTAGAATCTCAGACCTTCAAAGAAGGTAACACAACCACATTTCAAAGCACACGTCTTGAAATTGCTTTTACTTGTGATGTATAAACTCTTTGTGTTGCAAAAACATGTAGCTAAAATTAAACAACTTAGAGGAAAAAGGGAAAAGAAGCTCTTAGAAGTGAAGGGATTGAGGTTTCTACATTCCTTTCATAGAACCGAACTCCCTGAGAGATCCTCCAGCCTGGGATGCTACTAGAAGCCATGGGCTTTGTGGCTGCCTGGATGTCCGTCTTCGACAATGGCCGGATGAATGTTAACAGCCTGTAGTAACAAGACTCCATTATCCCCAGAACATAATATCTCAGAAGGACTCCCAGCTACCCAGAGGTGGCAGAGAGTTCCATTTAGCTCCATCTTTGTGAGGCGTGAACACCTGACACAGGATGAAAGTGGAGGAGCCAGCCCTGGGGAGGAAGGGCTTCCTCCCTTTCAAATTCCTGAACTTTTCTAGGTCTGTGGAGGTCCAAACCACAGAACCAAGGAAACTCAAAAGGAAAGCAACAAAAGAAGCTGCAGATCAAAAGAGCCCTCTCCACTGCACGGCTCCCGCTGATATGCTTTCATTACACACTGATGTCTTCTGAATGGACGGCTACACTGCTGCCTCCCGGACAAAGTCAACACATTGTGTAGCCGCTGTGTACAACTTGCAGAGGTGCTGGCCAGCTGCCTGCCAACCACTCCATTCCTTTTCAGTCTTCCTCCATATTTCATTTTTCCTCATGGGACTCGGGGCCTGGGGGCCTGGGGTGTTTTCGTTGTCCTTTGGACTACTGAGTTTCTCTGCGATCTTTAGGAATGCCATCTGGACCCCCACAGGCATGTGACCAGGCTCTCTGGAGACACTGTCTCACAGTTGAGACCTTTCTTTTCCCACCTACATTATCTGTTCTAAGACCTATGGGTCTTACTCTGCCTGTCATTTCTTTAAAGGGATTTGCTTTGTATAAACTCTCTGAGTTTTATATGAAAAAGAAGCCCACTTTTGGGGAGAAAGAGCTTCTGGAGATCATGTAACTGGATTAGCCCACCAAAAGGAAGAACAGAGGACTAGTCCATGTCTCGTAGGGATCAAGACCAGAGAAGGGCAAGAGTGGGGGGAAGGGGGGTTCTTTCACTTCACCAACAAGGTAAGAAAGTGAACACTCATTAAGAACAGGAAAAAGAAATCACAGGAAATGGCACATTTTCAGAAAAAAAAATGAACTAATGTCTTTGTGAATGACTTGGCTGCTGGTTGCACCTTCAGTAATAACTTTCCCCTACTTCTTTCCTCTGTTTGCTCGTTGATGACCTCTTCATATGGCAATAATTCTGTAATGTCATCTTCTACAAGAGGACAAATAATTCAGCCTTTTTTCAAGCTTTATGGGCCAAATGTTGAATTGAAGTTGGGGCACAAAAAAACACACAACATCACACACAGGCTTACTTTCCATTTGTAGCACTGGTGCCTATCATCACAACTGTGAAGATGGGAATGCTGACAAATGACAGTTTTCATGACTCATAACATAAGGAAAAATAAGTAGCATATTTACATTTCCTAACAGACTGATAGAATATATTCCTCAACGAGATGTCGATGAGAAATTATGATTGATTTCTGATGATTTAAATGTATGCAATTCTTCTAAAACTTCCTCCTCTTCCACTCTCCACATATATTTGCTACTGGAACTTAAGATAGGTCTGAATATTGTCCACATCCCACTTTCCCCTGTCTTCTCTGTAGGAAATGACTATGCACTTGATGGGGTAGGGTGGGGAGGAGAGGGACCGCAGAAGGGAAACAGTGAGACCAGCTGGAGGCCCTGTCAAGAGTTCATGGAAAATATGACAGTAGTTTCAGCTAAGGTACTGGTAGTAGAGACAGGAAGTCATCAGACCGAGACTATTTCAACATCAGAGCCAAGCAGTTGTGATAGGCAAGAAAAAGCAGCTCAAGGGATACTAAGAATGTGGCTGTCTGCACACAGGATCATTCTGGGTGCTGGTTAACACTGTGTGTTTGTCTTAACATGGTGCCTGAAGCCTAACTGGAGCTCAGTAAACACAAGTTGAATCTGAACTTTCTTCACATTACCAAAGAAATCTGACAAGAGCAAACCATATCGAAGACCTAAATTGCTACTGACTAGACTCTTGGGATGCCAGAAAACATTTCTGGAAATTTCTCTCACTATTCCCTACAGATCTGAGGAGGATAGAAAGAATGAAGACCGGGCATGGTGGTGCACACCTGTCATCCCAGCGGCTCAGGAGGCTGAGACAAGAGGATTGTGAGTCCAAAGCCAGCCTCAGCAATTTAGCTAGTCCCTAAGCAACTCAGGGAGACCCTATCTCTAAATAAAATATAAAAAAGGTCTGTGAATACGGCTCAGTAGTTAAGTGCCCCAGGGTTCAATCCCCGGTTGAAAAAAAAAATAACTAATCAGTCATTACATATACAAAAAATTTGTCATCCCTGCCTTCCTCCTCTCTCCCTAGTTCTTTTGCTTTTTACTTTACCCTGTCTCAGGAATGTAGTATAATTTATCAGTATTTCCAATATACCATGGGCAACCCTTAATAATTGGCATTCCGACCGCAGATCCTAAAGAACCCTCAAGGGGCTTATACTCTGTATGAGAGTCTTAAGTCCATACCACAAATTGAGAATATTTATTTAAAGAATGGAAAATAATGTAAGTCAGTTCACTTGAACTCTTTTTCCAATTTCCTTTTCCTTTCCTTCCTCCCCTATAGAAGCTAGAAAGATAGAAACCCCTGCACCCAGGGCTAGCCATGTGACATTTCTGATCCATGAGAAATAAGAAGACACTCCTTAGAAATTTCTGAGGAAAATTATCTCTTTCTGATAATTCTTGCTGGGAATGCAAACATATGGTTGGAATAGCATCAGCCACCTTGGAGCATAAAAAAAAAAAAAAAGTCCAGAGAATCACAGATAGTTTGGCCTTATAATCCTTCCACCACTGATCTACTACCAAATATAGCACACTCCCCACATTTTTGTGCAAGAAAAAAAAATAAGCTGTTATATACACTGGCAGTCCAGCTATCTGCTACAGTCAAGGACACATCCTAACAGATCCGTAAGCCATTTCCTAAAGTGGCTTAGTTCCTTTACCTAAATCTCCACCATCTTATGATTATGAGTTAGTCATTTTCTCTTCATATCATGTCATCATTCAGGAAAATATTAATTACCTAATGATTCCAGTGAGTTGAAATTGTTTACCAAAATTTTTTTTAAATGACACTAGATTTCCTAGATGCAATGAAATTTATATAGTATGTACAGGTAGAATGGGAAATTCTAAAGGAGGCAAATAAAATAAGATCACAAACTGGAAGAGTCTGATAAGAAGTAGCACCACAGGAAAGGTCCTCAGAGCCAATAGTCTTCATGCTAAAGAGAAGCCCCTTGCTCTTTGCAAATCCTTGTCAACCAACATGCTTTGCCATATTAGAAGTGACCGAGCGTTCATAACATGAAAAGGCTGTTAGGGCCCTCCTTGGAAGCTTTTTCATTTAGTCTGTGGCCAGGAGGGTACAGGAAAGATGGGGAAGCATACCAGAGAGATGGAGGCCATGAGAAAGTAATGGGCAGAAGACAATCTCACCAAGATTACTTTCCATAAAACAGAATTGGCAACATCTGCTCAATCTACTGTAGATAAACAGTGAACTATTTTCCATCTCATTAACTGAGAGGATGAGATATTAAATAAACCCCAGGGGCCTCATGCTTTGTTATCATGTTTAAGGCTTGGCCCAGACTTGCTGCATTAGCTAATTTGTGTAATGGTTTATAGTCTAAGATCCTATATGATCTCTCTCTCCCTCTCTCTTTCGTGCGCACTCTCTCTTCTCTCTCCCGCGCGAGCTCTCTCTCTCTCTCTCATACACACACACACAACCCTATACACAAACACCCACACACAAAAAAAGAATTCCCAAATGGCTCAAAACCAAAAGTCCCTGCTTAATCTGACTGTTTTTCTAATTACTAGTCACTTAGCTTAAATTATTAATCATGTCTTCAACCGTGATATATGATACCTGTAGGTCTCCAAATAGGAATCTAATAGAATTATCTAATTCTATTAAACTGCAAACAACTGTCCGTTAAATATTTATTAGCCAGTCCACACTCACTAAAGACAGACTGGAGTGTCAGCACCCTCTGACTCCCCTCCACCCCCAGCCCAGTTGCAGAGAAGTTTCAGCCAAAGCCGCTCCTCAGAATGGTGCCTATTGATCAACTGTCAATTACCTGTTTAATCAAAATCAATGGAAATAAAAGGAGTTTAGAAGAACTTACAAGGTATGGTATGGATTTTTTTAATACTTGGTTAAATAAGTAAATTGGTTTAAATGCAGCTAACTTGATTGTAAACACTTAAGGTTTATTTTACCATGGGGAAAACTTCTGGCAGTTAAATAATTAGATTTTCTTTTTCAGATTGGTGAATTGTATTTTTAATAAAGGAGTTGAAGAACTGTCAGGCTCAGTCACCCAGGAGAGAAGCTTTTTAATGTTGAGCTTTCAGGCTAAAATGTCTGCTTTCTTGAAGCTATATGAAAGATAACCTGACTGCACTACTTCAGAGAGTAAATGTGGGGAGTTTTACACCATCCCATTATGCAATATGGCAAGAGTTCTTTCTCTAAGAATGCAAGAACCATCTAGATTCTCCCAGAAGATCTGGAAAGAATGAACAAGGAAAGTCTCTACTCTACCCAGTGGTTCGGGAGGCTGACACAGGAAGATCACAAGTTCAAAGCCAGACTCAGCAAAAGTGAGGAGCTAAGCAACTCAGTGAGACCCTGTCTCTAAATAAAATACAAAATAGAGCTGAGGATGTGGCTCAGTGGTTGAGTGACCCTGAGTTCAATACCTGGTGGCCCCCACCAAAAAAAAAAAATCCCTATTCTAGACAAACCACTTCAACAAGAGTTATTCAAAATCCAAACTGTGAATCAATTCTCTTTATTTAATATATTTTTTTAGTTGTAGTTGGACACAATACTTTTGTTACATTTATTTATTTTTTACGTGGTGCTGAGGATCGGATCGAACCCATGGCCTCACACGCACTAGGCACACACTCTACTGCTAATCCACAACCCCAGCCCTGTAAATCAATTCTTAACCACAAAAGGCCATAATGAAGAATAAAAAGGAAGAGAGCAATGTCACCCTACTCTTGTTGAACTAGTTTCTTGATAAAACCAAGCCAGAGAAGAGAGAACTGCTTATAGCAGGAAACCAGTACTGATGTATGTTCTTGATTCCTGGTGGCTGTCCTAAAAGATTCAACCTTAGGCATTAACAGACTTAGAGTTTGATTTTGTGAAAATACTCCTGGGAATAAGCAAAATAATTAGGATCGACATAAAAACCAACACTAGAAATTTCCAGTTATTGAAAACAAACTATCAGGAAAGAAAATATGTTGTATTATATTCACACTTAAAATAAAGCATCACAGTGCAAATGGACAGACTGTTGCAACAGGTGAAATGAATTAATTTTGCAAACTTCATGTTAAGTGAAAGCAATCAGACCAAAGCAATATATAATTAATTCTGTAAGACTGAATTCACATCAAATTCAAAATTAAGCTGATTTATGTAAAATAGTGTTTACTTTAGGGATTGGGACATGGGAAGTCACAGGAAGAAGGCATAAGGGTGGTTAGTAAGATCTCATGTTGACCCAGAAGCTGGTCTGAATGTACATGATTTTTCAAATAAAAAGTTTACTTTCCAAAAGTGAAACAACAGAGCAATGTATTTGTCTGGCCTCCGGCAAGTCCATCATGTGTAAAGTAAAGCAGCTGAACAAGATGATCTTTAGATTTCTATTGCAAAACTGCTCTGATTCTACAAAAGATCACTAGGCTCACAAGAACAAAATGGGCCAATAAGTCTGTACTGACATCAATCTTTCCCTCCACCCTTTCACCCTTTTCTTTATTTTAATGGTGAAGACAATTCAAGTTTAGGAAAAGCAGCTATACTCAAAAAAAATTTTCTAGATAGACAGATAATAAATATCTGGATAAATATGCAAATAATAAATACATAGAGAGCTAGTCTTTTAAAAGACAAAAAGGAGGGAAGAACAGTGCACAGATAATTACAACCCACTTAATTTGCTGCCTTCTTTTTTCTTTTTTATATCTTCACTTTTATTTGTTTATCTTCATGTAGTACTGAGGATCGAACCCAGGGCCTCTCGCATGGGCATGCGAGGCAAGCGCTCTACCGCTGAGCCACAATCCCAGCCCCATGCCGCCTTCTTTTTATTTTTAAATTTTCTTTCTCGCCTTCAAAAACATGTCCCTGAAGATTTCCTTCCATTCCTCATTCACATGGAAATACTTAATCTTTGAGCTATTTTATCCCAAGAGAGTTCATGGTTCTGAAATTGGGCAGAAATGGGCTTCCAAAGAATATTAAAATAAAAACAAATCTGCTCTAAAACATCTCCCTTGCTCACCTACCTAAGAGTGGTATTCCCACTCTTTTTAAAGTGAAAGAATTAGACAGTTCAGCCCTTCACCTAGCAGAGAACTGGTCTTTGCACATGTGAGACAGAGGGCACTGCTTTACTGACATTGAAGAGAACAGTAGAAATCAGGAGTCCAGTGATCTCCAGAAGGGGCAATAATAACAGAAAGACCCAAGATTCCATTTTTTTTATGACCAGGATCAAAAAAAAAAAAAAAAAAAAAACCACCTGAGAATGCTATAAGGCACTGAATATCAGGTGCTATCCACTACTGATTTCTGGGTCTCCTCACATTTCTACAGGAAAAAAGTCTTGTGAATTTTACTACATGATAAGAAAATAGAATTCTACCAATGTCTTCTTTTCTCTAAACAACCATAAGTCATTACAATAAAGGATTCAGCTTTTAAACTATTAGTCACAGTACAGAGGGCGCACTGAAAACTTCCCTTCATTTGCTGTGAAAACCAGAGCATAGATCTCTCTGCTCACAGAGTTTTATAAGAACATTTTGGAAATTCATTGGGGAGTGAGCAAATGTAACCAATTCACAGCCAAAATAATGGACAGATGGAACTTAAATCCCTCAAGTCTGAAATATTACAACTTTTAAATTCCCTAGTAGTGTATCCCTTAAAAGGACAAAATAAAGTGTAAATCAAGAATTGTTCTTTGGAGGAATATTCCTAGATCATGTTGTCAAAAACCAAATAATATGTCATCTCTCCCTAGCTCTCAGGGAGAGTGGAGGTGTCAGGAGGATATGCAGCAAGCCAGTTACCTGCTGCTGTCTGTGACGAATCGTAAACAGAGACCAAAAGCAGGTGGGTTGGTTTTCCTTAATAAGACACAGCCTCTCTGGAGAGCACAAGCTGCCTTTCGAACCATCTCTGTTTGATGCTCTCCTAGCCAGGACTGGCGTTCTGCTGTTTTAGAGGCAAAGGGCTCAGCTACCACATCAGGGAAAAGAAAGGGAAGGAACTCTATATTGAATGTAAAGTCAGACACCCCCTTCTGATCCAGTGATTCTAAATCCTCAGATTCAACTCACTGCAGATCCAAAATATTCAGGAAAAAAAAATTCATTCATACTAAATAAACACAGGGTTTTCTCCTCAACATTATTTGCTTTATGACATAGTTTACATTTTATTGAGTATATAAGTAATCTAGAGATGATTTGAAGCATGCAGGAGGATATGCATAGGTCATATGTAAAGACTTCACTATTGTATCTGAAACTTGAGCATCGATGAATTTTTAACGCCTTCCAAGGGTCTTGGAACCACTTCCCTGTGAATACTGAAGGACACTGTGTATGTTTAAGTGTCAGTCTGCTTCTCTAGTCTATTAAAAAAAATAGAAAACAAGTGTGCAAATATTAATTAGCCCATAAAAAGTGCCATTGACCTAATGCAGTAAAGAAAGATTATATGATAGGACAGATTTTTTCAATCCCAGAAAAATGGGAAGAAGTTGAGAGAAGAGACAAGAATGCAAACAAGAGCATCTAAGAGGGGCACCATTGTTGCTGGCAGACTCATTCCATAAAGAATGAAGAACTTATTAGACACAGCATTGTAACCTCATGAAAAAGAGAGGGGGAAATACCCTATTAAGTAAAAAGTCCCTGCAAAATGTCTATATTTGATTAAAAAAAAAAAGAATTCAGGATCATATAGATGCTGAGACCAGTTTTCTATTCCAGTTGTCAACCCTTGAGAAATACTGAGCCTGAGATTTCTAGTCTCCATTTCAATATCTATTTTTCCATATTAGAAGTTGTATTTATGCATGTTGCTGCCAAGCTAAAGACTGCATTTCCCAGCCTTTCTTAAAGCTAGATGTGGCCGTGTGATCAAATGATGGTCAATGAGGGATATGAGCAGAAGTGATTTGTGTGACTTTCTGCTCGCATCCAACAAACAAGGCGTATGCGATCCTATTTTTTTTTCTCCCTTTCACTAAATTTCCAACATGGTGGCATGGTGGTGGGAGCTGAAACACCTATCATAGACCAAGAAGAAGAAGTCACATACTAAAAAAAAAGAAGAGCAACACACAAAAAAGCATTGAGTCTGCACTCTGCAAACCCACTCTACAGACCCTGGGCTGTTTCCATTCAGCAGCCAAACCTGTATCCTAAAACTGCCACCAGTTACCACTGACCAGCTCTTCACCATCCTTCATTCCATTTAGAGTGATGATTTTTCTCTACCCCAGACTTGCCAGCACTTTCATCAAGCTTGGATGATCCCCACCTAATAGCTTAGTACACATCTCCACCACCACTATCAAGAATAGGGGGTACAGACTGGGGTTGTGGCTCAGTGGTAGAGCACTTGCTTGCATGTGTGAGAAATTGGGTTTGATTCTCAGCACCGCATATGAATAAATGAATAAAATAAAGGTCCATCAACATTTTTAAAATATTTTTTAAAAAGAATAGGGATTACTTCAATAAACAACTTGTAAGATTGCAGTAGCTTGAATCATGAACACCATCTCCATCAAAGTGGCACCATGATCAACCAGTTTGAAATCACCCACTGACACTGCTGATGGTGACTCAGTAGACTTTTTCTCCAGCAAGGAACTCAAGGGGCAAGCCAGAACAGGATCACCTAAATATCCTGCCAAGACCTGAGCACTGAATAAATAAGTGCATGAGAATGGAAATTAGGGGGCTAGACCTAAAATAAATTTAACAGGCTGCCTCCTCTGTATGTTCTCTTTTAATCAGTTGGTTTCAAGAGAGTTTGTATTGCAGAGGAGGAAAAGTGACTCATGAGCAGATGTCTTGCCAGAGACAGATGCTTGTGGGATTTTTTTTTAATTCTATCAGACAGGGATCTGCAAGAAATTTGGATGAGGAGAAAGGCCAATGGTGAACATGCTTGGAATCAAGGCAGATTTTCTGGGGAAGTTGTACAGGATTTTTATGGACTCACAGTTCCTGAAACTCTTTTCGAAGACACAAAAATAAAAAGATGAATCAGAGTTTTACAAATAAGGGTACTTAGAGATCATCATCTAGTTCAACTCTGTTTTCCTAAATAAACACTTAACTTAGCATACAACACACAGTTGGCAATCAAATATATATTTTGTTGTTGAATAAATGATTGCCTGACTAGAAAATAAGAGATGAGGACCTTATCCAATATCACACAGGAAAGATTCATGGAAGTTGTGGCTAAACCTAAGTTGTTTTAGCTCTGAGCCCAGTATATTTTCTGTGCTGCCTTTTCTCATTACATGCCACACTCTCTTTAGTTGTTTTTTTTTTTTTAATAAGCTTCAAAATTTGTGCACATGCTTTGCTTTTCAAGGTGTATCTATCAAGTAGGATAATCCTAGCTGTAGATAACAGAAAACCACCAAAAAACAGCTAAAAATCAGAGGATGACTTCATTGCTTACTTTGCAAAAATGCACAGGTAAATTGTACAAGGGTTGATTTTTGTGATTCAACATGATCAAAACCCCAAAATTTCCCATTGTTCTAGCATTTTTTTTTTTTCATTTGTCCATGCTTGTGTGTTTCTTTCATCTTTGGGATTATTTCCTCATGGTGGCCAATGGTGGTAGCACCTCTTATCCTCTTATGAAAGCACCCAAATAGGAAAAAAAATAAAAGGAATAAGGCCATAAATAATTTTAATTCACACCTCTGTCTATATTAAGAGAAAACAAAATCTCTCTCAGAGATTTGATAGACCTCCCCTCAAGTCTCAGTGATCAAAACCAATCGCAGACCAATCAGAACCAATCACTCCTGAACCAATCACAGACAGGTATGAAGAGAGGGAGGGAGGGAGGGAGGAAGGAAGGAAGGAAGCAAACGAGGAAAGGAGGGAGGGAGGAAGGGAGGGAGGGAGGGAGGGAGGGAGAGAAAGAAAAGGAGAGAGAGAATGTGATAACTGGCTTAGGCTAATCATGATTTACCTACTGGGCACATGGTATCCAAAACAAATGCATTAAAAAAAATGACAGGTAAATGGCTGTTTGAAAGTACCTGTGAAATTCTACCACATGTACAGTTTACTTTGACAGCTCTCCTTCTCAAGAATGAGAATAACCCACTGGTATTGTGCCCCAGCAATGAGAGACACAGGAGCATGAATTCAATTCAACAAACATTTGTGAAACACTTTGTATCTATTTCACTTAGAAACACCATCTCCACACAGAATCTGTAACAAAAAAGGCTAGGACTGACTCATTCCTTCACTTAATGGAACTCACAATACAACGGCAGATGAAGACCACGGATAAGTTTATCACAATCCAATATGATGTACGTTCTGAGGAGGAAAATGCTAGAACAATGGGAAGATAAAGAAGGCATAACTAACTGACCCGGATGTGGATGGTCAGGCAAGGCTTCCTCTGAGAGCACCTGTCATCAGGAGAGTCAGTTGAATCTGGCATGGAGACACATGGAATGAGCAGAATCCAGAAAGAAGGCTCAGAGTGCCCAGGAAACCAGTGAGAACATGATAGGTCTGAAGACTGGAAATTCAGACTATAGCACTGAACATAAAGTAGACAGATCAACAGACTAAAGAGGTCAGAGCTGGCACGTGAAAAGGTTTGGGGAGACTGTTAGCTGATTTCAGGTTTTTACCAGTTTGATAAAGGATCCACCAGGACAGCTATAGGTGGAGTCACAGGTGTGAAAACAACTAAAAGGCAGAAGGTACAAAGGCAACGTCCTCCCAGGATGTAAATCAAGACATTGCTACTTGGTGACTTGCAATTCCCTTTGCCAATTCTCCATCTATGGAGGCTATTACAAACCAGGCTGAAAATAACATACCAGTTCAGAGTGTCAACAGCTCCCCAGCAGAAGCGCTGGTGTGGGTAATGTGCTCTGACAGCCCAAGGTCAGATATTTAACAATATTCCAGAGTTTAAGTATGATACACTGAGTGCTGTTTTAGCTCCTTACTTGAAAGGCTCACAGCTGCTAATATTTACAGAAATAGGAAGCAATTACAGTTCGCTGCCACAGGAGGAACTTAAATAATTTAAGACTCATAATGCCTCTGATTCTTTTCAAGCCATCTTTTCTCCAGAACCAGCTGCTTCTAGCTCTCAGAGAGCCCTCTCTTCAGAAGGCAGAGTCGACCTGATGTGAAGCTCTGCTTTTGCTCGCCCAAAAACTCAAGCACACAGCTTTTTGGCAGCTACAACACTTCTCCCACACCCGTACTTCATCTCTGGAAAGGGCCCCTTTTCTCACCAGCGATGAAACTCCGCAGCCATCTGCCTGGTCTAATCTGGGCAAACTGGCATGAGCAGAGAGAACCATAATATGATTTCACAAATTAAACTAATTTATTTCAGTAGCCATTTTCATGACATGGATGTGGTAGGACAAGAATAGAGAAGAAGAAAGGGAAGTGGAGGGAGCGGGGGAGGGAGAAACGGAATACGCTGAATGCTAAGAAGTGAGGCAGAAGAGAGTCAAAATTGTAAGCACCCAAAGTTTCCAAGTGAACCACCACAAGGGCCTCTTGTGATGATTCTACGACAGATTCATTTTTCCTGTGGTAGGGAACAAGCTGATGAGTGTGGTAAGACAATAGAGATGATTTTGATCTTTCAAACGGAGGTTTAAGTTTCTACTATCACCATATAGTATGATCTTTACAAGATGAGAGAAATTTGGGTTATCTATTTTCATTCTAAAGTTCAAAAATATCACCAATATCCCAAGCCTGCTCCAGTTGACTGTCGACATTCATTGTAGAATACAGAATCTTTGGCTTCCATAATCTTTCATTTATGGTTGCTTCTTTTTCTGGGATGAAATCGTGCTAGGAAGGAAATATATATATATGTTCCCTGGCACCCACCAAATTGCCTTTTGGATCTCAGCTCTCCTCTTTGGTGGTTCCAAACTCTGGGAGTTACTTCATGTCAGTGAGCCTCAGTTTCTACTCCTACAAAATGAAAATGTACTTATAAACATGTTTTAGTTACAACTAAATTATTTATGAAATAACTTGGACAAAGAACCTCATAGTGTCTAGACTATACAAAACATCCAATAAAGGCTAGCTCCTTCCCTTCTCTCCCAACACCTGCTCTCCCAATATTTTCATCGGAATAAAATGTGTGTCTTTGCAATGCCTTTTGTATTTGAGAGAAATGCTGATCCATTGCTCCTCTTTGTACCTTGAATATATGCAGAAATATATTTTATACCAGAAAGGGGCTTGTTGTGGCTTGATTTCTGTCCCCCCACCAAATTCATATGCTGAAGTCCTAGATACCATTACCATGGATTATGACCTTTTTTTGGAAATAGGGTCATTGCTGATATAATCAAAAGTCAAGATGGGGTCTCAATGGAGTAGGATGGGCCCTGTTTAAGTCAGCTTTCTCACAGCTGTGACCAAAAGACATAACCAGAACAATTTTAGAGGAAAAAAATGTTTATTATGGGATATCTGAACTTTCTTGCATTGTCTTACACATGAGTTTTTAAGGGACACTCATAGCTAAACCATAACATGCCCGAATCCAATCTAACCAGTGTCCTTATAAAAAGGTGATAGTTAGACACAAGCATGCACAGAGGGAGAACACCATGTGAAGGTGAAGGCAGAGATCAGGATGATGCAGCAGGAGCCCAGGAAAATCAAAGATTACAGCACTCCACCAGGAGCTTAGAGAGCAGCATGGACCACATTCTTCCTCACCGCCCTCAGAAGAAAACTAACCCTGCTGACACCTTGACTTCAGGCTTCTACCCTCCAGAACTGAGGGCCAACGTGTTTCAGCTGCTGAAGCCATTGAGTTTGCAGTACTTGGCTACAGCAGTCCTAGCAAACTACTACAGGTCCACTGCTATTTATGCTTAGTGCACACACTTTCACCATCACATTTTTTAATAGAATTCCAATTATTTTGAGGTTGGGGTTGCGACATCTGATTATAGCCTGAGCAAATGCCATGGCTAACTTGGACAGTTTGGGCTGAGTGGAAACACATAAGTCCTTGGTCCTAACCTCCTCAGTCCCAAAGCAACTTAAACAGGAATTCTCATTAGCTCCATTTATTTACCTGGTTTTATATTCCACCAGAATTGAAGTTCCCTGTGGGCAGACACTGTCTTACTTACTTCATATTCCCAACAAAAGGGTGGGATAAGGGACTGGGGTTGTGGCTCAGCAGTAAAGTGCTCACCTAGCACATGTGAAGCCCTAGGTTCAATCCTCAGCACCACATCTAAATAAATAAAATACAGGTATTGTATCCAACTACAACTAAAAAATAAATACTTTTTTTTAAAAAGGGTGGGATGAGAAAAAATGTCATTCATTGAATGCCTTACTTTCTGCCAAACACTGTGTTCAAAACTTTGCATTTAGTTGTACATACTGATTCTAGTGCCAGACAAGTTCCCCATATCCTCAGTGGAGAAAGTATCAATATCCCCATTTTATAAAAGAGGCTCATAAAATTAAGATGGAACGTAGATAAGCTTTTTTTGTTATTGTATTTTGCAGTATGGTTTGGGGAAATATAAAGTATGCATCCAAAGCAGAAGCTTTCCTGGATCTTAAACTCAGTGAGGGCAAAAAATAATGAGACATAAAGAGTAGACAGAAGATGTCCTCTCTTCAAAACCTGCCATAAGTAAACTGTAAAGTGTACATAAAGCACAACAATGCAGTTTTTGACCTTGAGCAAATGTACATAAAATCTAGAATACAGTTATTTCTCAAAGAGAAAAGTCTAACCCGGAACGACTCATTTTCCTTTTAAGTGATTCAATTTATATTAATTGTATCCTGTGAACTAAAATGCTAAGGTACAACATGCATAGCCTTTTTAACACAGGTAAGTGCAGCATATAAATATTTCAAAGCCCAAACTGGATCACATTCTCATATGCATGTGGATCAAATCCAGATAGCTAAGTAGACTCCAGGTATAAATAGAGATATGGAACGATATTGTTTCTTCAAAAACCTGAATACTTTCAAAGTAATGGTGTCAAAGAAATAGCATTTTTCTCTACCTTTGAAGATTTTTGGCATAGATTTCTTTCAATGTATTAGTTTTTATTTTGTTTTAAGTTTTGTGTCCTGGTGTCTTGCATGCCAAGACCCCACATCACCTCCAACAGATATATTTGCTAATAGAAATAAGGGATGTCCCTAAGCATCCTGACTACCTCCATCTGCACCCACTCCTGGCAGCCCCGTCACAAAGATCCAACCTTTCAAATTGACTTGAGATCAATCTGGTCAACCTTGATGAACAGCCTCTGAGTCGGTTACTTCTCTTGTCCACTACACTGCTTACTAGTTGGTTTTCTTCCCTTCCAAGCACTTGTGGGGTTGTTCCATGAAGAGGAAACACAGAATCCGCTTGACAGAATTCCAAGGAAACTCTAAAAATTCTCCCTGTATCAGTCCTTTCAACAAATCATACACTTTGGCTCTTGTTTTCTGTCTGTTTGTTGGTTTGGTGCTAGAGATTGAACCAGGGATACTCTACCACTGAGCTACACCCTCAGCCCCTTCTATTTTTATATTGAGACAGGGTGTCTCTAAGTTACCTGGGCTGGTCTGGAATTTGCAGTCCTCCAGTTTCAATGTCCACCTCCCGTAACTGGGATCACAGGCGTGTATCACCACACTTGGCCCAGATATTTCTGCTCTTACCCTCAGGTTTCCAAGTTCACTGTACACAAACAAATTGAGGAAAATCTCAACTGTGAATATTCATGGAAAATTCTTGTTGAATCAGCACCAAACTACATGTTTAATGATTAATTACAACCCCTTGATTGATAAAATATTCAATCACAACCTCGCCTGGCAATTATGCCTTGTTTTAGAACACTGCTGAGGAGGGATGGTGAAGCATAACTGATTTTAGAATCTACCCTCTTCTATAAATAAAAACACATCTAAGCAATAAAATCCAATGTGTACACTAAATTCTCTTTTGAAGCAACTACAAGCTCCCTGAGGACAGGAACAATCTTTTTTATTTTTTTTTTTGTTCCTAAGTCCTGAACACCCATCATGATTTTGGCATACTGTTTGTTGGGTTGGTTGACTGATTAACAGGGAAAACAGAGTGATAGATAGAGTGAGCTGACATCAAAGATAAGCAAGAGCTATCTGCAAGTGCATCTACTGCATATTAATTGCACAGATTAATGAGCTGCGCATATGATGCTTTGATCATATCTAACCTCTCTTTTACCCTCGCTTGCCTTCCCTCTCTCTGCCATCCCCAGGGTCTCTTGATAGTCCCTTGAAGTGCTTTTAGTGCTTGCCTTGGCCACAGTCTCTAAGAATATAAAAACTTTGACTTACTAAGCTGGATTCCTTGGTGCCAGAATATAATAAATTAAATCATCACCATGAAATCCAAGCACAGTTTAAGACAACAACAAGGAAACTTAAGGTTTAATGATGTCAACTGACTAATTAACAGCTTTATTTGAAATATACATATTTGATGTATTTGCTACAAATTCTGCCTTCTTATACATCAGAGGCTTTTGAATTATACCAGCAAAATAAATAAGCCTCTCACTTTTAAACTTTTCTAAATATGAGAAATTACACATGACACAAAAAGTGCTTGTGAGGCAAAGGCTATCTCTCCTGACTCTCCAATGTTTCTTCTTCCATATTTTCTTCATCTGATATCATAGAGGTAATTAAGTCCAAAAATGTATCTTACATGTTATTTTGTAATGTGCCTTTTGTAATTCCCTATATCTTTCTCTAGCTCCTATGGTTTTTAAAAATCAAACAAAAAAAGTTAAATGATCAGCTAACTCTTACTACAACCATTTGCTGGTTATTTCCATAAGTAATAAACAATTTCACAGTTTTATATGTTTCAACACCCTAGTCAAGCCAAGATAAGTAGAAACCATTGAGAAATATATAGAAAGTACAACTCAGGTATTATGCTCAAGAGATTGTCAACAAAATGTTAAATTTCTAACACAGGTCGACCCCGGGTGACTGTGATTGACCTAAACCTTTTACTTACAAGATAAGGAAGAGTCTTATTACCATGTCATCTCACCAGTTAGGATTCCGACTCTCTGACATCAGGGGTGATGGCGGGAAAGAAAGAAAAACCACACATGCAGACTCAATGGTATTTCACCAGTGGATTCCCAGGCAGGCCGTGCACACAAGCCCATCAATTATATAAACTCCCAGAAATTTCAAACACAACAATAAACAAAGAAAAGGTCATCATAGAACAGCAAAGCAAGGCAGGGAAAAAGCGGCTAGCTTCAGGCGATCCTCGAGCCAATCTAAGGTGGAAAATAGCAGCAGAGATTCAGGCTGCTGATAGCTCTACAACTTTGGGAGGCAAATTTCCTCTGATGGCTGCCACACCTAGCAGAGAGCAATCAAAACCAGAATTCAGCAGCCCTTTCCTCCATAGCTCTCCCTACCCAAAATAGGCTTCTACTACCCATTTTGTGAGCTTGGGTGCTTAGGTTCTGGGATATAGTCTGTAAAACATAAGAATGAGCTTATGAGCATCTGATAAAAAAAAAAAAAAAAAAGCAAAATGTTCACAAATCCCCATGAGGCGCTCCTTTGGGAGAAAGCAATTTGATCTGAAACTCAGGTGGTCCAGAATGAGTCCCTAGCTCAGATGACATAAGGAGTGATCAAGGTTGTGTCCTCCTGCCTGCAACCTGGATAAACGAGTGTGACATTTGCAGATTTCAGTTTCCGGAACTGCTCTACCTTCTTTGTGCGAAGAGCTTTGACTAGAAACAAAGCAAGGTGATTAAAAGTTGAGGCATCAAATTGCTGCTTATTAACAATTTTTGAGGGCTTTAACTCACATGCCTGAAACTTAGTCTCTTTCCTAATTACCTGTACAGACCTCACTGATGAAAATTAATGATATCATTTCATTCCCCTGCCTGAAATCGTCCATGGACACCAAATCCGAAGTCCTTTTCATGCCCACATGGTCCATTCCTGATCTAGACGCAGCCACAGGGCTCTCCAGCTCCTACATGGCACAGATCAGCCAGAAGCTGCTACTCATAAATCCCCAATTTATGCCACATTGTTTCTTTTCTTCCTCTTTTGCACTTGTTGGTCACTTGCCCAGGAAAACTGCCCTGCTGTCTTCAACAGCCCGGCAACCAAACCCACCATCTTCCAGGCAAAGCCTTACCAACAGCTACTTCAAGAAAATAGAGCCATGAAATACAGCTATTGGACCAAGCAAACTCGGTGTTCACCTGGCTTCCACCATCAAGAAGTTACTCAACTTCTCCATGCCTGTTTCCTCACCACTGAGAAGTCAAAAGGAACAACAACCAGAGATGCTGAGAGTTACAAACCAGATATTTAAGCAGGAGTTTCTAGGGAGCATTATAAGTATTCTGAAGCTATTAGCCATTAGCAATATTATCATCATCATTACTAGCTTTTAAGACCCCAGTTAAGGTTCTTTTTCTTGGAAGATCCCTCTGACAAACACAGTTTCCTCCCTCATGCATAGATTACCTCTTCTTTTGTCCCTTCCTGAAAATTGAACACACTTCCAATGTGGCTCTTACACTGAATTGCAAGTATATTTTTTGTAACGTATCTGTTCCCTTGCCCAAAGCCTCTCAAGAACCGCACACACGTCTCATTTGTTCTCATATATTCACAGTGCCTGATGCCTGGGTCATGCAAAAATAAAGAGTATCTCAATTAATCAATAATTGCATATGTTCCTAAAAAAGCCAAGTGAAAACTAAATACTGATCAATCAAATCATATTTAACTGCACTAAAAGACATTCACTGCTCAGAGAAACCACAAGAAAAATGGGTAGACCAGGTGATATAATGGAAAGCACATAGATTTGGAAGTCAAGCTTGCTGATCTTACAAGCTCTATGACTTAGATCCAGTTACTTAACCTCCCAGAGCCCCTGCTTCATCTTTGGTGTGGAGATAACAACTACCTCATAAGGCAAATGATAAATCAGAAGATAGAAGCAAAGCGCTTGAGTCCACCACAAAGCAGTGATAAATTTATTTCCCTTGATTTTTTTAATCTTTAGTTTTGTACATTTAACTATTACTCTGTAAGGTTTTATGCTCCATTTGGATCTGCTAAAATGCTTCCTGGGGTCAAGGTTTTGTTTTCTTGTCCTACATCCCTGCTCTTCAGCACCTAGATATACACCATCCATTTGCCACGCACCAGAGGACCAGGTTCATGGATTTGTGAACTATGGACAAGTATTCTTTGCTTTAATTCAACTGTAGCATCTTGTTTCTGCTCAAACCACTAA
Source organism: Spermophilus citellus (assembly GCF_964194105.1). Taxonomy (NCBI): domain Eukaryota; kingdom Metazoa; phylum Chordata; class Mammalia; order Rodentia; family Sciuridae; genus Spermophilus; species Spermophilus citellus. The sequence goes on from NC_138182.1 coordinate 109,836,462, forward strand.
TTTCAATGTCACAATTTAGAGGAAAAAAAATTAGTACTCATTGTCTGAGGTTCCAGGAACCTTAAGCATAGCCCTGAGAATCCTAATTAGTATATTCTTTAACAATGCATTACAGATAAACTGATCAGCTCTACATATCTAAGGAAGATAGAGCTGCAAACAGAGAAGAGAGTGCTACAGGAAATACTAAAGGGCTGGTGGTGTAGTTCAGAGGCAGAGCTTGCCTAGCATATGTAAGGTCCTGGGTTTGATGCCCAGCATGGCAAAACCAAACTAAAAATAAAACAAAAACAAGAAACCTCATGTCTTTTGTTAATTGGACTGTCTTGGTATAATAATGGAAATCCTTTAAAATCACACAGTTTAAAAATGTATCAACCTAGCTGGGTGAGGTGGAACACACCCGTAATCTTGGTGTTGTGGGAGACTGAGGCAGAAGGATCACAAGATCAAAGCCAGCCTGAACAACTTAGTGAGACCCTGTCTCAAAATAAAAAATAAAAAGGAGCTGGGGACTGTAGCTCAATAGTAGAGCCCCACTAGGTTCAATCCCCAGTACTTAAAAATGTGTTTACCATTTTTCTTACCAATCAACCTGGACACCTTGTACATAAATGTCAAGATCACCAGATGATCCTAATTCATTCCCATAGAAAGAGCATAAATTACTCATGAACTCCAAACAAGTGTGCAGGTTTGGAAGGGACATTAACAAATAGGGAAGAATGAGGAATGTGAGTTTCTAATTTTCCAAGTTCAGGACATTGACACTTTATCCCAAAAAATGTATCTCTAACCACTTTATCCCTAACCATCCCTTTGTTCTTGGCACAAGAATAAAGGGATCAAGTGAAACATGGTATGGGTGTTATTATTCATAAACATAGACATTGAATTAAACCCACTCAAAATCTCAAGATCCACTGGATGGGCCTGAATCATACATAGACAGCAACATCCAACTGCTCATGAAGCTCCTAAAACCAAATTTAATAGAACTAGAGGAATAAGAATCCAGAAAAGTTGGTTCCAGAAAGTCAGCATCATCTACCTTGGGCTATTATTATGGAGCACCATCCACTGTGAATGGTGAAGATGTAGGTGACATTAAAATTGGGAAACACAGCTAGGTATAGTGGTACACACCTGTAATCACAGCGGCTCTGGAGGCTGAGGCAGGAGGATCATGAGTTCAAAGCCAGCCTCAGCAATGGCAAGGCAATTCAGTAAGACCCTGTCCCTAAATAAAATACAAAAAAGGTCTGGGGGTGTGGCTTAGTGGTCAAGTGCCCCTGAATTCAATCCCCAGTATCAACCCCCCCAAAAAAAATGGGAAACATGTAGTCCTCTTTCAGCTAACCAGAGACCTAAAGCTTCATCACTGACAATGGGTAAATGGCTCACGGCTGTTACATTCCAAGGCAGGAAGGCACCAACAGACATGTGGGCTAATACCTGTATTTGACATGTTGGAGGAATAGTAAAAAGGAAAAACATCTTTGCAAAAGTACCAAACTAAAACTACAGTAATGTGGCAATTAACAAAAGTCCCCAATATAGAATACAACTTAAGTCCAAAGATACGCAACTTTATTTAAAACATAAGCTACAAAATAAAAGAGTTGGCGCATTGACACTACATACTGAAATTTAATCAAACCAAAAAGAACAGTTGTTCTGTCTTGAAGAAAAGAGGAGGGCGTCGTGTGTAATATTTTTAATATATGGATGGCTGGGTAGAGTAAATGACTGTCGCACAGAAGGTTTATCTGTAAACACTGCAGCAAGTCTGGGGTTTTTAACCACAATAAATGGCTGGTTTCAATCAGACGCTGCTAGCAGGAAATCCATGGCCCATAGGAGCAATTACCCTTCTCTTGACTGAAGCACAGGGCAATTACGAGCTACCGAAGTACACTCACGATACCAGAGCACTTGACTGTATGGTGCTAATGGAACTGGGACAAGAAACTGTGGTTTGTGGCTTCATTCCCCAATTCCAGCCCCTCCCCAGCCCCTGTCATATTCCTCTTATCACTCAGGACAGGAGCATAGACAGAGAAATTGTGTCCTCAAAAATATTATCATCTTTATCCAAAACACAGACATCAGGCTTTCTCTACTCCTGCACCCTATCACAGCTCCTGGAAATTATTACATTGACCCTGACTTTGCTAACAGCACCAAGCCTTCATCTGTGGTTGGGCAAGTGACTTCATACCAGTCTCCTATTCAGCATTTGGTACTCATTCTTGGCAGAATTAATTAGCCAAATTAGAACATCTACTCTTAAGGAAGTGAAGAGAAACCTGTCATGGAAACAAATGAGAAAATAATTATTCTCATATGTCACTGTGAAAAATATCCTTAGACAGTTAACCCAAGAGTAGAGCAAGAAAAATAAAAGATAGTAAGTGTTCTATCAAGTTAACCTTTCATTCTCATTACTTTTATTTCTATCAGGTAACATTTCCTAAAGACTTAATGTGCCAAGTACTAAATTATGTGCTGTAAGTGCATTGTCACATTGAAGTCTCACAATAACCGCAAAGTACATACTATTATCCTCATTTAAAGAATGGAATAACAGAGACTTAGGTTGAGTAATTTCCTCAAGATGTTACCGTGAAGTATGCTGTGGATTGAGGACTTGAATCAGATCCCAGCTCATAAATATCATATGATCCTGCTTCTGCTACTGGGTAACTCTGTGAGTCATAATAGACTATTATGAATTACTGGCAAAGCTACTACATTTTGCTCCCATGACAGACATTAACAGTCAATCCCAGCATCATTTCCCATTAAGTATAGACAGGACCACAGAATCTCTCATCACATTATTTCAGGAAGCTGATAGTCTTCAAACCTCAGGCCAACTCCAGTTTAGAATTTTTCAGCTTATCACCTTAGTCTTGTGCTTGACCCCATAGTGGGTGTTCAATAACTTAGATTTTAAGAGATCGTGTGTGGAAGGAACACAGACACATTCATTGGACCTAATGAGAACAATGTTAACTTCTGCTTCTACCAAATCCCACTTGTGTGATCTAAGCAAATAGATCTTAATTTCCTTATGTATAAGTTAAGGGTGCTACTACATAACTTACAAATCTATTATAAGGACAAAATAAGGTGTTCTGTAGTCTTAAAAGGAAGCTGACCATCCACAAATATCAGACCTCCTAATAATAATAAATGATTATTAGTTTTGCATACAATTTCTTGAATTTCTGCAGACTGAAAGAGATCCAAGGACTACTCCTAAGAAGAAAGAGTGGATTAGAAATGACAGTATAAGGAGAGTTCTGGAAATGAAACTGTGAAGACTAAGCAGACTCCATATCCCAGGAAAGACAGATAACGTTAAATAACAGCTTAAAAGAAGTGAAGAAGGCATCTTGGGTCCTGAGTAGAGAGAGGAAACAAAAAAGAGTATCCTGGTGAATGGGTTGTGAGTTGGGAAAACTATTATACATGTGACCAAGAGATTGAAACCTAAAGAAGAAGAATATCTCTTATTTCTAGATCTTAGGCCCAACTAGCAAAGTTTAATATTGGTTCTCATCCATTTTGAAACTCCCAAAAGACTATAGTCATATATAAAACAAACTGAGTTTGATTTTAACATAATTGATCCTACTGGGGAGCATAGAGGCCTGGCCATATATTACAGAGAGCATCAAGCACAATGCCTGCCTCAAATTAAGTGTTCAATGTATGTTAATTCTTATCTGCCCTTTCCCCAAGAAGGAAGATATACACCATCCTTCTCTTTTTTTTATTGGTTGTTCAAAACATTACAAAGCTCTTGACATATCATATTTCATACATTAGATTCAAGTGGGTTATGAACTCCCATTTTTACCCCAAATACAGATTGCAGAATCACATCGGTTAAAGGGTCTACAAAAAAACTACTAGAACTAATAAATGAATTCAGCAAAGTGTCAGGATATAAAATCAACACGCATAAATCAAAGGCATTTCTGTATATCAGCAATAAAACTTCTGAAATGGAAATGAGGAAAAACACTCCATTCACAATATCCTCAAAAAAAAATTAAAATACTTGGGAATCAACCTAACAAAAGAGGTGAAAGATTTATACAATGAAAACTACAGAACCCTAAAGAGAGAAGTAGAAGAAGATCTTAGAAGATGGAAAAATATACCCTGTTCATGGATAGGCAGAACTAACATCATCAAAATGGCGATATTACCAAAAGTTCTCTATAGGTTTAATGCAATGCCAATCAAAATCCCAACAGCATTTCTTGTAGAAATAGATAAAGCAATAATGAAATTCATATGGAAAAATAAAAGACCCAGAATAGCAAAAACAACTCTAAGCAGGAAGAGTGAATCAGGAGGTATAGCGATACCAGACCTCAAACTATACTACAGAGCAATAGTAACAAAAACAGCATGGTACTGGTACCAAAACAGGTGGGTGGACCAATGGTACAGAATAGAGGACACAGAAACCAATCCACAAAGTTACAACTATCTTATATTTGATAAAGGGGCTAAAAGCATGCAATGGAGGAAGGATAGCATCTTCAACAAATGGTGTTGGGAAAACTGGAAATCCATATGCAACAAAATGAAACTGAATCCCCTCCTCTTGCCATGCACAAAAGTTAACTCAAAATGGATCAAGGAGCTTGATATCAAATCAGAGACTCTGCGTCTGATAGAAGAAAAAGTTGGCTCCGATCTACATATTGTGGGGTCGGGCTCCAAATTCCTTAATAGGACACCCATAGCACAAGAGTTAATAACTAGAATCAACAAATGGGACTTATCAAACTAAAAAGTTTTTTCTCAGCAAAAGAAACAATAAGAGAGGTAAATAGGGAGCCTACATCATGGGAACAAATTTTTACTCCTCACACCATCCTTCTCTAAATATACCTTTGGTTCTTTCCTACATCGAATTACACCATTTCCATTCTCAGTAACTAAGTAAACTCACAGCAAGTGGAAGCAATGGCCTAGTACAGTTTCCAAGGATTACTGACCCAGAGGTTGGGGTTCCTCCTCCCCCCTTGCTATGCAGGTATTTCCATTCATCTCAAGCAGTTAGAAAGGCAGAAAATATGTTCTACCATCAAGTAGAGAGACAGAAGTGAGCAGGACAGAGTTGCTTAATCCCACCAATTCTAACATCCATTGACGTGGTCCTCTTCTGGGCCATAAAGATGGTAGATGCTAACACACCAAATTCATAATTCATAAATGGGAGTCCTAGAAGAGCTGATGGAAAACACTCACCTTCACAGAACTGGTTTGGAAAAAAAGTACCGAAGTAGATGAGAATTACATACACTACATTTCAAGAAGCACAGAACTATTAGTTTCTGGTTGATGGTCAACATTTCTATCTTTTTCACATTCCCTTTTTTCTTTCATGTTTATCCTTTTCTGTGTTTTGTGACTCAGGACTTAAACTTACGGTTAGAAGGATGTAGCGTGCCACTTGGCAGCTGTGGATTCTCACTGACACCCAAATAACAAATTCTACTATGCAGGCTCCCCGTCTTGTCACAATCACCTACTTCTGATTCTCATAAGATTTGTGCTACAGATCAGAAGTGATCCATCCTAAAGTGTCCACAGATCCATAGTCTATGGAAATCTGATGACACTCATTTCAACATTTATAAAGTGATGCTTTGAAGAAAACACAGGATTTGGAATCTTGTTGATCCAGGTTGCTAAAACGGCTTTAAACTATGGCAGGAACACTTGAGAGAGTTAAAAGAAAAAACAAAAAATAGAAACATATTTGGATGAATTTTCAAAGGCCAAATACTTTTGATGATACTAGATATTTAAAGCTTTGATGCTTAGCTTCATTTCTTTTTTTTTTTAGTATTAGAACAGTAAATGTTTTTTTTAATTGGTTGTTCACAACATTACAAAGCTCTTGACATATCATATTTCATACATTAGATTGAAGTGGGTTATGAACCACCAATTTTACCCCAAATGCAGATTGCAGAATCACGTCGGTTACACATCCACAATTTTACATAATGCCCTATTAGTAATTGTTGTATTCTGCTACCTTTCCTATCCCCTACTATCCGCTTAGCTTCATTTCTATGACAAAATGTGTTCATTTTTCATGCCTTGGTTCATAGATGCTCATTATGTCCCGTGTTCCACCTTCACAAACTGTCATGCTCATTCTTGTCTCCTTAGCCTCCTGGTTCCCCAGCCCTTCCTATCGCCCTCCAAAAAAAGGAGCCACAAAATTAAGAAAAAATATCCAGCTGAAAGGGCAAGGTTTTCTAGAAGAGGAAAAAGAGTGGGAAATGAATTATTTCAGACCAAAAGCAATTATATTTTGAAGGCAGAAGCAGACATATTCTGGCACAACTGTCAAGATGTTACAAAAAGATTAAAGGAGGTTTTTTTTGTCATTTAAAATCTGTTTCTGGTTCGCAAAAAAAAAAAAAAGTGTGCTGTTCAGTTTGTGATTTTTTAATAAGATTTCTCAATAGACTCAATGCTTTTAAAAAAAAAGTGTGAGAGAGAAAGAAGCAAAAAAATCGAAGGCCATGCAGCAGATACAGCCATGACTTTGATACAGTATCATTCATTTTCACCATTCTAGAGGATTTAGACAAGATTTTTGTGGGAGGTTATACCCTATACAATAACCTGTCAACAAAATAGACTTTTTTTTCAGAGACTTTTCAGGATTTAGGCTTCTTCTGAGGTTAAAGTAGAAACACCAGATTAATTATTTTCAAAACTCTGGGAACTTTTGCTCAAAGGGGCAAAGGATGGTATTTTTCACACTTAACAGTGTGAGAAACCTCTCTTTCAGCTTCCAAAGTTCAGATACTATTTTGTTCCCTTTTTCTGTAATAATGGCTCCCTCAATTCTCCCTATAGAATTGCTTCTCAAACACCTGCCTGAAAGACACACAGGGTATCATGAAACGTAACTCAGGTTGGCCAAAGGGGTCACAACCTCCAGAATAGCCTCTACCCCATTCCTCTACCCCATTCCTCACCTTTGTGATATGGAATCTGCTTTGGAGCTTAGGCAGGGTCCTCATCTTCTCCATAGAAATGAGCCAACACCAATTGCCTTCCCTGTTTCCCTTTGGTCTCCATCTTCACCCTGTTTTGCTCCTCTTTCCAGATCCATTTGAAAGCATTCCCTTCTAGCCACTTTTCTTCACCCCTTTTGAAAACCCCTTGCTCTTTATTAGGCCCAGACAGGTCCTAATAAACCCATAAAGTGAAGAATTCTGCAGAAGGAAGACAGGTTTATGGCTTCTTTCTTTTCATTGTGGCCCCAATGTGCAAGGATTTCTTTCTGGCTTAATGCATTTGTAGGATGGGGCTAGAAGCTGTCAATGGCCACATAAAATAAGTTTGGGATGACTCTTCCATTGAAATATTTTATAATATTTTGAAAGAAGCAAGATGTTTAGTTGGGAAACAATTAGAGGATGGTGTGATGTTCATCCTTCAAGTACTAGGTCATCTGTCCACTGGCATGATACCTCTAGCAGCATCTACTGGCTTTTAGGAAAGGGAAGGGGGATGCTTCTACGCAGTCCCACCCTTCCATTCATTTCTCATCTGATGAATTCATTCAGATGTCAACCTGCTCTGGCAAATTCAACCCTTCTAGAAAAGAACGAAGTCCCCAATGCCCCTCTTCTGACTTACTACAGTGGGGACCTTTCTCCCTCTTTTATTTCCCCTTTAAACTCTCTACCAGAATCATAGTATTTGATACATGGTTTCACTTATGGTGTATGTCAGCCTCCTTCAAAATGCTAACAAGCCCTAGGCCTCAACTTCTTACTTTCCACTTTTAAAGTATGAAAAATCAATCCTTCTGCATCCAGGTAAAGTCAGAAAACTGAAATTTTTAACATGAAATATTTCTTATTCTAATGCTTCCCAAATGGAAAAGCTAAAATGTGAGCATGGCCATTTGGAAGTGAGGAAACATGGTCATGCTTCTAGGAATTTCGGATTAGAGAAATAATTAATTTCTCATTTAAACTCAACTCTATGCCTTTGGCTAGTCACCTCCACTGGCTAGTGATAGGGAAAGGAAAAGATGACGAAATATAAATCAGCAGTTTACTAATTGCTACATGTTTTAAGAAATATAGGAGAGAAAGAAATTGTTAGTAATATAATTTTTCTAAAATTCTTGCCTGTTTTGTATTTCATGAGATTATATTGTAAAATATAACTTTCAAAAAAAAAGGAAATGAAAGGAAGACTGTGGTGAGAAAGAGGAAGGATTTTCAAAAGGAAGAAAATTGTTGAGCCTCAACAAGGTTCCAGGTGTTCCGCTAGATGTTCCCTACATTATCTTATCTAATCCTCATAGTACCATGGGGAATTATGACCTTCATTTTACAGATGAAGCACTCAAAAATTGGAGAGGTAAAGTACCTTGGTCAATGTACTGAACTGAATATTTATAATGCCCTTTCCCAAATTCATGCATTAAAATCCTATCCACCCATGTGATGGAATTAAGAGGTAGGGCCATAGGAAGTGTTTAGGTGATGAGAGTCAAGACTTTATGAATGTGAACAGTGCCCTTAAAAGGGGAGACATGAGACCTGGCTCCCTCTCTGCTCTCGGCCATGGGAGGACTCAATGAGAAGACAGCCATCCGCCAATGAGGAAGCACACCCTCTCTAGACACTGGATCTACCAAAGCCTTGACCTTGGACTTCCAATCTGAGAAATAAATTTCTGTGGTTTAAGTCACCCAGCCTGTAGTAGTTTTTATAGCCACTCAAACTACGATGGTCAAGATTACATAAATATAAAAGCACAAAATCAAGATCTGGTACACCAGTTCCAACTGACTCTTGTCTTCCATTGCTCTAGGCAACCTCTCCAAACAAATAATTCCCAGAGGATCCTTCCACACTAGTCATACCCAAACACATTTTGGGTGCCAAATAGACAGACTTCTAATGCAGAAATTTTATGCTCAGCCAACCAGGGGATGCAATAAATATATGGGAATGTGCTTGAATTTTTTTGTCCCCTCTCATTCCCTGTGAGATCTCATTGCACATCCACAGGCAACAGCCCAACTGCCTGGAACATCAAAGAGACTGAAAGCCTGACCCATGAAGGTAGACAGAGATCAGGAGGGAAAGCCTGGGAACATCAATCAATCTCCAGTTCAGCGTGAACCTACTCATGACCCAACAGCCACGTGAAGGATAGAATCCCTGCTCTAAGTTGGGGCTTTCAGAAGCCTGACCGCAACAATCCAGGGGTCACAATTCCCCAGGGCAAATGTACCTGCTCAGTTTATCTAATTGAGAGGAAGGGTTGACATAGGTACAAACAAAGGGAAAAAAATGCAGAGTATTTTGTATTTGTCAATGTGCAGTTGGCATGGGGTGACCTGTTGTATTGAAATGGGGCTGGCTCGGGGGAGAGAGGGTTGCTGAAAAGAGAGGAGAATGAGGAGGATGAAAGTGAGACAGACAACTCAGAATTTTTCCCTTTTGAATTTCAACCTGTTGGATAAAAACAATAGCAAATGAGGCACTGAATATGCTTGAGGCAGGGAAGGTATTTTAAGTTTTTCAGGAGACAGCTTGCTGAACGGAATTGCTAATTATGTCTCACATTGCTCCGTCCAATTCAGTTAGCTTGATTATGGCTGAGTTGTCAACTCCCCTGCACTTGAGGTTCCACAGTTGCAGCCCATTCTGAGGCTTAATACTAAATTAGAATTACATTTTTTAACCATGAAAAAAAAATGCTTTCCCTCGCTGAAGTGCTAGCTTTACCCATTGTGACAACATAACCTTTCTCAACAAAAATAAAATTAAAACCACCAAGGGTTGGGATTCAAGGGTTTTTGGAGTTGGTGGAACGTCAGGAATGCAATCGCAGCTGTGACAATTGCAAATTAAGATTGAACAATGAGCCAAATTAAAAGGGTGAGAAAGAGCAGAACACCATATGGAGTAATTCATTGCTACCCCCACAGGAAATCTTTGATTCCTTAGGATAAGGAGGATTAGCCAACTGAGGAATGGACTAAATAGAGCCCTGGAATTTCACTAAACTGCAGCCACTGCCTGAATCCAGGCAATTCAATTTCCCACTGTTACCTAGTTGCTTCAATTTTAAAATGGGATAAACTTCATTTAATAATGGCGCTAGTTCGAGAGAGGGATGATGAGAGAAGGAGGACACTAAAAAGAGATCAGATATATCTTTGCTGTCTCACCAGACAGAATGCACCCTGAATACAGAGTGCATGAGAGATTTGATCAAATACAAGCCATGGGAGTACATTCACATGATACCCTCTGTCAGATCCATCCTATTCCACCAAGCCCCTGAAGGACCGGGCCTGAGATAGATGAACAACAATGGAGATAGAGCAGGGAGACCCCAATGAGGACATGGCAGTCCTGCCTGGCACATTGCTAACCCAGAAAGACCCAAAGGTGAAAGGAGCAATGACTCTACCTTGCCCCAGAGAGCCTCACTTCTTTGTGGACATGAAGGTCCAAAACGCTGGCAAAAGGGCAGAGTAAGAGGCAGCTGCAGTGGCTTGGACACATGGAGGGACAGCCAAAGGCTGCCACAGCTGGAAGCTTCAACAGGAGAATCTTATCTGAGAACACTGGTAACACATCCCCCAAAAGAACAGAAAATGGTCCAGGCAAGTGGGTAAAGTACATCCTTTAAAGGGTTATGGCACATAGTTAGAAAACTTCAAGGCTATGTAAGAAGTCTAGGCTACCCTGCTGAAGGGCCAGGCAAAGGAGATCAAGGGACCTGGCCTGACAGCCTCAGCCAATTTCTAAAACCATCCCAACCAGCCAGTTGACCACAAACACACGAGTGAGTCCAACCCACAACACATGGAGCAGAGACGAGCCATCCCAGCTGAGCCCTGTCCAAATAACAAAAGCGTGAGTAAAGAAATAGTGGTTATTTTAAGCTACAATGCTTTGGGGTAGTACATCACACAGGAATAGCTGATACAATTACAAACAAATTTCTTTCTGACAGCCTCCACTTCAAAACAAGAGAAAAAAAGGATAGATTTTTTAAAGCAATCTTAATTGTTCCCAAGCAATGTCTGCTGCTGACCTTAATCAGAGGCATTAGTGCAATAACAATCATCTTTCTTGCTAAAATTAACGTTTTAGCTCCAGTGCCTCATTCTGCCTCAGCAGAAAAAATTCTCCAATAGCAACAGCTTCTGCGCCCACATCTGTCTTCCCTGAATAGTATCAGAACAGGGCCCCATACGTGCACTTCAGCCTTAGTTATATGCCAAACCCTAAAATGGGTTTTGAGTGCAGGATGTCACTGCATTATCTGCGCTTGGTAATTCACCCTAAAGAATTGCTTTCATAACTCTTCCCTCGATCCTCCAAACATCCCCATCAGGAAAAGAGAAGATGATAAATCACATATAAAAATAAAACAGTCAAGTTACAGAGCAAGGGGAAAACAAATCAGCTCCAAAATAGATGTAGCAAACACAACCATTCAGTGTTATTGGTGGGCACTATTTTCCAGTTTGACGGATGATGTCTCCATTTTTCCACCTGCTTCAAGAACACAGCCAACCTCTTCCAGCCCAGATAACAGATGAGGGTGGCTCTGGGGCAGGGGACTCCTGTGCAGGATGGAGCTGCGCAGCCGCAGTGGACTGTGGAGGAAGATCGGAAGCTTACAGACTGTCATTGCGGGATTCTCCAGCCTCTGTTCAGACACAGACTCACTGAGTTGCTTAGCACGTCACTTTTGCTGAAGCTGGCTTTGAACTCGTCATCCTCCTGCCTCAGCCTTCAGAGCTGCTGGGATCACAGAAATAAATATTACCTGTATGTCTCTACAAATCATAACTTAGTATTAAGAGTTGGTAAAAGAAATTGGAGTGGCTTGGAACTGACATCATCAGACTGCAGCGGAGGAGATAACTTCATTGAAACCTGCGGCTACAGTGACTTCTTCCCTTCCCTTCTAATACCTTTCCTCCCAAGCATCTAATAAATTTATAGGAGTAAACAGTAATTCATCAGTCAAACAGAACAAGAAGTAACATGAGCAGCTTCAAAAAGCAAGGAAGAAAAGGAGTACAAACAATGCAGGACAGCCTAAATATTCAGGAGGACCTAGAGTCATCAGAAAAATGGTCATATAAAGAACTCAAGGAACACCTTAGACAGATGGAATGGAACCTTAAAGAGAATACAAGACAGCAAATTCAAGCAGCGAAAGAACACATTGAGAATGAATTACATAAACAGATAAAAGAAGAAGTTAAGCATCTCTATCAGGAGATAGAGATTATAAAAAATAATCAAACAATAATTCTAGAAATGAAGGAAATGATAAACCAAATTAAAAACTCAATTGAGAGTATCACTAACAGAGTGGAGCAAGTAGAAGCCAGAACGTCAGATAATGAAGACAAAATATATCTCTTGAAAAGAGTCTAGTCAACTCAGAAAGGCTGGTAAAAAAATCACGAGAAAAACATCCAAGAGTTATGGGATAACATAAAAAAACCAAACTTACGAGTCATTGGGATAGAAGAAGGTACAGAGATTCAAACCAAGGGAATGAGTAACCTGCTGAATGAAATAATTACAGAAAACTTTCCAGAAATAAAAAAGGAAACAGATATACAAATTCAAGATGCATACAGGACACCGAGCACACAAAATCACAGTAGACCAACGCCAAGACACATTGTTATGAAGATATCCAATATACAGAACAAAGAGAAAATATTAAAAGCTACAAGAGAAAGGAGACAGATTACATTCAGGGGTAAACCAATAAGCTTAACAACAGATTTTTCATCACAGACACTGAAAGCAAGAAGGTCATGGAACAATGTATTTCAAACACTGAAAGACAATGGATGCCAACCAAGAATTCTGTATCCAGCAAAATTAAGCTTCAGGTATGACAACGAAATAAAAATCTTTCATGATAAACAAAAGTTAAAAGAATTTGCAGCCAGAAAACCAGCATTGCAAAGCATTTTGAGCAAAACACTACACGAGGAAGAAATGAAAAACAATAACCAAAACCATCAGTAGGAAGTGCCTCGGTAAAGACAGAGGGTGAGGGGAAAGATAATCATGGAGAAACAAACTAAATTTTTTAAAAAAAAGGATAAATAATAAAACATGGATGGAAGTACAAACCATATATCAATAGTAACTCCAAATGTTAATGGCTTAAACTCTCCAATAAAGTGACATAGGCTGGTATCATGGATTAAAAAAACAAATCCAACAATATGCTGCCTCCAGGAGACACATCTGATTGGAAAAGACATACACAGGCTGAAGGTGAAAGGATGGGAAAAAATATACCATGCACATGGTCCTTGTAAGCAAGCAGAGGTGGCCATTCTCATATTGAATAAAATTGACTTCAAGACTAAGTTAATCAAAAGGGATAAAGAAGGACATTATATACTGTTAAAAGGAACCATTCACCAACAAGACATAGCAATTATCAATATTTATGCACCAAATAATGGTGCTGCGACATTCATAAAACAAATTCTCCTCAAGTTCAAGAATCAAATAGACCACAACACAATAATTAAGGGTGACTTCAACACATCTCTCTCACTATTGGACAGATTCTCCAAACAAAAGATGAATAAAGAAACTATAGAACTCAATATCACAATCAATAACCTAGACTTAACTGACATATATAGAATATATCAACCATCATCAAATGGATATACTTTTTTTTCTCAGCAGCACATGGTTCCTTCTCAAAAATAGACCATATATTATGCCATAGGGCAACCATCAGTAAATATAAAGGGGTGGAGATAATACCTTGCATTTTATCTGATCATAATGGAATGAAACTGGAAATCAATGATAAAAGAAGGAAGGAAAAATCCTACATCACATGGAAAATAAACAATATGTTACTGAATGATCAATGGGTTACAGAAGACATAAAGGAGGAAATCAAAAAATTCTTAGAGATAAATGAAAATACAGACACAACATATCAGAATCTATGGGACACAATGAAAGCAGTTTTAAGAGGAAAATTCATCGCCTGGTGGTCATTCCTCAAAAAAAGAAAAAACCAACAAATAAATGAGCTCACACTTGATCTCAAAGCCCTCGAAAAGGAAGAGCAAAACAACAGCAAATGTAACAGAAGGCAAGAAATAATTAAAATCAGAGCGGAAATCAATGAAATTGAAACAAAAGAAACTATTGAAAAAATTAACAAAACTAAAAGTTGGTTCTTCGAAAAAATAAATCAGATCGACAGACCTTTAGCCATGCTAACGAAGAGAAGAAGAGAGAGAACTCAAATTACTAACATATGGGATGAAAAAGGCAATATCACAACAGATGCTACAGAAATACAGAAGACAATTAGAAATTATTTTGAAAACCTATATTCCAATAAAATAGAAGATAGTGAAGACATCGATAAATTTCTTAAGTCATATGATTTGCCCAGACTGAGTCAGGAGGATACACACAATTTGAACAGACCAATATCAATGGATGAAATTGAAGAAGCCATCAAAAGACTACCAACCAAGAAAAGCCCAGGACCGGATGGGTATACAGCAGAGTTTTACAAAACCTTTAAAGAAGAATTAATACCAATACTTTTCAAGTTATTTCAGGAAATAGAAAAAGAGGGAGCTCTTCCAAATTCATTCTATGAGGCCAACATCACCCTGATTCCGAAACCAGACAAAGACACCTCAAAGAAAGAAAACTACAGACCAATATTTCTAATGAACCTAGATGCAAAAATCCTCAATAAAATTCTGGTGAATCGAATACAAAAACACATCAAAAAAATTGTGCACCATGATCAAGTAGGTTTCATCCCTGGGATGCAAGGATGGTTCAATATACGGAAATCAATAAATGTTATTCACCACATCAATAGACTTAAAGATAAGAACCATATGATCATCTCGATAGATGCAGAGAAAGCATTCGACAAAGTACAGCATCCCTTTATGTTCAAAACATTAGAAAAACTAGGGATAACAGGAACTTACCTTGACATTGTAAAAGCTATCTATGCTAAACCTCAGGCTAGCATCATTCTGAATGGACAAAAGTTGAAGGCATTCCCTCTAAAATCTGGAACAAGACAGGGATGCCCTCTATCACCACTTCTATTCAATACAGTTCTCGAAACACTGGCCAGAGCAATTAGACAGACGAAAAAAATTGAAGGCATAAAAATAGGAAAACAAGAACTTAAATTATCACTATTTGCAGATGACATGATTCTATACCTAGAAGACCCAAAAGGGTCTACAAAGAAACTACTAGAACTAATAAATGAATTCAGCAAAGTGTCAGGATATAAAATCAACACGCATAAATCAAAGGCATTTCTGTATATCAGAGACAAAACTTCTGAAACGGAAATGAGGAAAAACACTCCATTCACAATATCCTCAAAAAAAATAAAATACTTGGGAATCAACCTAACAAAAGAGGTGAAAGATTTATACAATGAAAACTACAGAACCCTAAAGAGAGAAGTAGAAGAAGATCTTAGAAGATGGTAAAATATACCCTGTTCATGGATAGGCAGAACTAACATCATCAAAATGGCGATATTACCAAAAGTTCTCTATAGGTTTAATGCAATGCCAATCAAAATGCCAACGACATTTCTTGTAGAAATAGATAAAGCAATCATGAAATTCATATGGAAAAATAAAAGACCCAGAATAGCAAAAGCAATTCTAAACAGGAAGTGTGAATCAGGCAGTATAGCGATACCAGATTTCAAACTATATTACAGAGCAATAGTGACAAAAACAGCATGGTACTGGTACCAAAACAGGTGGGTGGACCAATGGTATAGAATAGAGGACACAGAGACTAATCCACAAAGTTAAAACTATCTTATATTTGATAAAGGGGCTAAAAGCATGCAATGGAGGAAGGATAGCATCTTCAACAAATGGTGTTGGGAAAACTGGAAATCCATATGCAACAAAATGAAACTGAATCCCTTTCTCTCGCCATGCACAAAAGTTAACTCAAAATGGATCAAGGAGCTTGATATCAAATCAGAGACTCTGCGTCTGATAGAAGAAAAAGTTGGTTCTGATCTACATATTGTGGGGTCGGGCTCCAAATTCCTTAATAGGACACCCATAGCACAAGAGTTAATAACAGGAATCAACAAATGGGACTTACTTAAACTAAAAAGTTTTTTTCTCAGCAAGAGAAACAATAAGAGGTTGGGGAAATGGCGGCCAAGGGAGTCCAGCACACCAGTACGCTGCGCCACTGTGTGGGAGAAACACGAGGTGAAATGGCTGAAGGCTACCTTGGTGGGAATCCCCAGTGAAATTGAAGTGCTCCAGAATCTAGAGGTCAAAATTCCAGCTCGCGGGATTCGGCTGCAGGGGCTTGGTAGCGGGCGATTTCTCCTCACGGAGCGAAGCAGTACTTGGTCGGCGGACCGCCCCGTGGATGGAGTCTGGGACGCGCCCGAGTTAATTAGCCGCGAGTTACCAGAGAGGGATTACAGCGAAGCGGATTCTGCAGGCTCCTGCCAGTGGCACACTAGCCGCGCTGAGTGCTGAATTCCAGCTATGAAATACAGGAGAGAATCAGTCCAGTTCGTTTCCCGACACCGGTCGGAACACGCAGGAGAACTGCAGCCGCCATCATGGAGAGCTGACGCAATCATCCCTGTTTTCTACGATCTCAGCTCATTCAACTACAGAACAGGTGATTCCAGGCTGGTATTTGCCTGAGTCGCGCAGACAGATCGCTCAGGCTCGGGATTGGAAACTCTGAGGAGAATACTCTTCAGGCCTCACCCCTGGCAAGGCGGGCGCCGGGCTTTGAGCGGCCAGATTCTAGTTCCCCGGGTTGCTTTGGCCCAGGGCGGGAGATCCTTCTTGGCCCGGGGCTACGGAACCCGCGGCGACTGTGTCTTTGGCCCTGCCCCTGTCTGAGCGTACACTGAGCTGGGAGAGGTTGGAGCTGCCAGGCCCGGGCGGGGGCCGCCTGGGCCTGAGGCTGGGGTACCTCTGTGGAGCCTGCTCCGAGCAGAGTGTGGCAGGGATCGGAGAGGCTGGGTTCGTGGCTACTTGAGCCCAGGGCCGCGGAGCCTGCGGGGACCGCGAGCTGAGGCCAGCCACAAGTGAAACTTGCGACGAGGGGCAGCGGGACTCTGTCTCCTGGAACAGTTTTGACCCGGAGCTGGAGAGCCCGCGGGAAGTGTGTCTTAGACTCTGCTCCCAGGGGAGCGTACACCGAGCAGGGAGAGTTTGGTGCGGCCAGGCTTGGGCACCTAGCAGGGAGAGTCTGGTGCAGCCAGGCTTGGGCTCCCGGGACGGCACTGGCCTGGGATTGGGGAACCCGCGGCGGTTGCCCTGAGGAGCCTGCTCCTAGCAGAAAGTGGCGGGGATCTGAGAGACCGGCTCCTGGCTCCCGATTGGGGATCCTACAGGGACTGCTTCTTGTTCCGGGTCCTGCTGGGTGCTGCGGGGGCCTGGAGGGCAGAGTGGAGCTGCCTCCTGTGCCCAGAGCAGGCTAAGGGTCCCGCCGGTGTGGTATCGCGACACCCCAACTGCAGCTGGGGCCAAGGAGAGTAGCCGCCCACGTCTGGAACAGGACCAGCGACCCGACGGCAGGGTAGCCAAGTCAACCCACTTGGAGTAGAGGCCGTGAAGAGCTGCTGTCTGACCCTGCAAGGTAGGCAGTCCTGCGTCCCACTGGCAGGACAGGCTCGGCAGCCGGCCAGTGTAGTGGACGAGTAGCATCGAGGCAGTCACATCACACTGGTTGGAGTGGGGGTTGAACAGAGCCGCCGCCAGCATCCGGAAGGAGCCAGAGACCCGTTGGAGAGGCAGTTAGGTACCCCCACTGGGAGTGGGGGTTGAGCAGAACTGCAGCCCAGGCCCGCAGGGTGGGCAGATCTGAGACCCACCGGCGGATCAGGCTTGGAGGCCGACCAGCGTGGTAGACACGTCACATCAATTGGAGTAGGGGTGGAGAAGAGCTGCTGCCCACGTCCGGATCAGGACCAACGATCCGAAGACGTGGTAGGAACGTCACCGCAATTGGAGTGGGGGCAGAGTAGAGCAGCCACCCGTGCCCACAGGGCGGGCAGACCTACGACCAACCAGCGTAGTATATAGATCACCCTGATTAGAGGAGGTTCACAGCCACTACCCGCCCTACAAGAGAGATATCCCAAATATACAAGAGCAACAAAAATAAACAGGGGGAAAAATTTCAAAAACACAACAGTTTCACGAAGCAGAAAGAAACACAAGCAACATGAAAAGACAAGGAAAGAAAGGACCACAAGCAATGCAGGTCAACTCAACCCTAGAAGAGGTAATAGCTGCAACAGATGGAATGTCAGATAAAGAGTTCAGGATATACATGCTTCAGATGATCTGGACTCTCAAGGAAGACATGAGACAGCAAAATCAGGCAATGAAAGATCACATTGACAAGGAACTACAGAAACAAATCCAGGAAGTAAAAGATCAATTTCACAGGGAGTTAGAAGTAATAAAGAACAAACAAATAGAAATCCTAGAAATGCAGGAAGCAATAAACCAACTTAAAACCTCAATTGACAATACTACCAGCAGAATAGATCACTTAGAAGATAGAACATCAGACAATGAAGACAAAGTATTTCAACTTGAGAAGAACATAGACAGTTCAGCAAGACTGCTAAGAAACCATGAGCAGAACATCCAAGAGATATGGGATAACATTAAAAGGCCAAACTTAAGAGTCATTGGGATACAGGAGGGCACAGAGCTCCAAACCAGAGGAATGAACAATCTATTCAATGAAATAATACGAGAAAACTTCCCAGACTTGAAGAATGAAACAGAATCCCATATCCTAGAAGCCTACAGGACGCCAAAAGTGCAAAATCATAAGAGATCCACACCTAGACACATTATAATGAAGATGCCCAACATACAGAATAAGGAGAGAATTTTAAAAGCTACAAGAGAAAGAAAGCAGATTACATTTAGGGGCAAACCAATCAGGATAACAGCTGATCTCTCAACACAGACTCTGAAAGCTAGAAGATCCTGGAATAACATATTTCAAACACTGAAAGAAAATGGGCTCCAACCAAGAATCGTGTATCCGGCGAAATTAAGCTTCAGGATGGAAGATGAAATTAAAACCTTTCACGATAAACAAAAGTTAAAAGAATTCGCAGCTAGAAAACCATCTCTTCAAAAAATCCTTGGCAAAACATTACAGGAAGAGGAAACTGAAAATAACATTGAAAACCATCAGTGGGAGGTAGGACAGTAAAGGGGGGAAAGTAACCAAAGAGGAAAACTAATCAGGTTTAGGAACATAAATAAACAAATATGACTGGAGGAACAAACCTAATCTCAATAATAACCCTAAATGTTAATGGCTTAAACTCACCAATTAAGAGACACAGGCTAGTCGAATGGATCACAAAACAAGATCCAACAATATGTTGCCTACAGGAGACGCATTTGATAGGAAAAGATATACATAGACTGAAGGTGAAAGGCTGGGAAAAATCATTCCACTCATATGGACTGCGGAAACAAGCAGGAGTGTCCATACTCATATCAAACAAAATAGATTTCAAGCCAAAATTAATCAAAAAGGATAAAGAGGGACACTGCATACTGCTCAAGGGAACCATACACCAACAAGACATAACAATCATAAATATATATGCCCCAAACAATGGTGCACCTACGTTCATCAAGCAAACTCTTCTCAAGTACAAGAGTCTAATAGACCACCATACAATAATCATGGGAGACTTCAACACACCTCTCTCACCACTGGACAGATCTTCCAAACAAAAGTTAAATAAGGAAACTATAGATCTCAACAAAACAATTAACAACCTAGACTTAATTGACATATATAGAATATACCACCCAACATCAAGTAGTTACACATTTTTCTCAGCAGCACATGGATCCTTCACAAAAATAGATCATATATTATGTCACAGGGCAACTCTTAGACAATATAAAGGAGTAGAAATAATACCATGCATCCTATCTGATCATAATGGAATGAAACTGAAAATCAACGATAAAAGAAGGAAGGAAAAATCATGCACCACGTGGAGAATGAACAATAGGTTACTGAATGACCAATGGGTCATAGAAGACATCAAGGAGGAAATTAAAAAATTCTTAGAGATAAATGAAAACACTGACACAACATATCGGAATCTATGGGACACATTGAAAGCAGTTTTAAGAGGAAAATTCATTGCTTGGAGTTCATTCCTTAAAAAAAGAAAAAACCAACAAATAAATGATCTCATACTTCATCTCAAAATCCTAGAAAAAGAAGAGCAAAATAACAGCAAAAGAAGTAGAAGGCAAGAAATAATTAAAATCAGAGCTGAAATTAATGAAATTGAAACAAAAGAAACAATTGAAAAAATTGACAAAACCAAAAGTTGGTTCTTTGAAAAAATAAATAGAATTGACAGACCCTTAGCCATGCTAACGAAGAGAAGAAGAGAGAGAACCCAAATTACTAGCATACGGGATGAAAAAGGCAATATCACAACAGACACTTCAAAAATACAGAAGATAATCAGAAATTACTTTGAATCCTTATACTCCAATAAAATAGAAGATAGTGAAGGCATCGATAAATTTCTTAAGTCATATGATCTGCCCAGATTGAGTCAGGAAGATATAGACAACCTAAACAGACCAATAACAATAGAGGAAATAGAAGAAACCATCAAAAGACTACCAACTAAGAAAAGCCCAGGACCGGATGGGTATACAGCAGAATTTTACAAAACCTTTAAAGAGGAACTAACACCAATACTTTTCAAGTTATTTCAGGAAATAGAAAAAGAGGGAGAACTTCCAAATACATTCTACGAGGCCAACATCACCCTGATTCCTAAACCAGACAAAGACACCTCAAAGAAAGAAAACTACAGACCAATATCTCTAATGAACCTAGATGCAAAAATCCTCAATAAAATTCTGGCGAATCGGATTCAAAAACATATCAAAAAAATTATACACCATGATCAAGTAGGATTCATCCCTGGGATGCAAGGCTGGTTCAATATACGGAAATCAATAAATGTTATTCATCACATCAATAGACTTAAAAATAAGAACCATATGATCATCTCAATAGATGCAGAAAAGGCATTCGACAAAGTACAGCATCCCTTTATGTTCAAAACTCTAGAAAAATTAGGGATAACAGGATCATTCCTCAACATTGTTAAAGCAATCTATGATAAGCCACAGGCCAGCATCATCCTGAATGGAGAAAAATTGAAGGCATTCCCTCTAAGATCTGGTACAAGACAGGGATGCCCTCTCTCACCACTTCTGTTCAACATAGTCCTCGAAACACTGGCCAGAGCAATTAGACAGACGAAAGAAATTAAAGGCATAAAAATAGGAAAAGAAGAACTTAAAGTATCACTATTTGCAGACGATATGATTCTATACCTAACAGACCCAAAAGGGTCTACAAAGAAACTATTAGAGTTAATAAATGAATTCAGCAAAGTGGCGGGATATAAAATCAACACGCATAAATCAAATGCATTCCTGTATATCAGCGACAAATCCTCTGAAACAGAAATGACGACAACTACTCCATTCACAATATCCCCCAAAAAAATAAAATACCTGGGAATCAATCTAACAAAAGAGGTGAAAGACCTATACAATGAAAACTACAGAACCCTAAAAAGAGACATAGAAGAAGACCTCAGAAGATGGAAAAATATACCCTGCTCATGGATAGGCAGAACTAACATCATCAAAATGGCGATATTACCAAAAGTTCTCTATAAGTTCAATGCTATCCCAATCAAAATCCCAACAGCATTTCTTGTACAAATAGATAAAACAATCAGGAAATTCATATGGAATAATAAAAGACCCAGAATAGCAAAAACAATGCTAAGCAGGAAGTGTGAATCAGGCGGTATAGCGATACCAGACTTCAAACTATACTACAGAGCAATAGTAACAAAAACAGCATGGTACTGGTACCAAAACAGGCGAGTGGACCAATGGTACAGAATAGAAGACACAGTAACCAATCCGCAAAACTACAACTATCTTATATTTGATAAAGGGGCTAAAAGCATGCAATGGAGGAAGGATAGCATCTTCAACAAATGGTGCTGGGAAAACTGGAAATCCATTTGCATCAAAATGAAACTGAATCCCTTTCTCTCGCCATGCACAAAAGTTAACTCAAAATGGATCAAGGAGCTCGATATTAAATCAGAGACACGGCGTCTGATAGAAGAAAAAGTCGGCTATGATCTACATACTGTGGGGTCAGGCCCTAAATTCCTCAATAGGACACCCATAGCGCAAGAGTTAACAACCAGAATCAACAAATGGGACTTACTCAAACTAAGAAGTTTTCTCTCAACCAAAGAAACAATAAGAGAGATAAACAGGGAGCCTACATCCTGGGAACAAATCTTTACTCCACACACTTCAGATAGAGCCCTAATATCCAGAGTATACCAAGAACTCAAAAAATTAGATAAAACAAGATAACAAATAACCCAATCAACAAATGGGCCAAGGACCTGAACAGACACTTCTCAGAGGAGGACATACAATCAATCAACAAGTACATGAAAAAATGCTCAACATCGCTAGCAGTCAGAGAAATGCAAATCAAAACCACCCTAAGATACCATCTCACTCCAGTAAGATTGGCAGCCATTAAGAAATCCAACAACAACAAGTGCTGGCGAGGATGCGGGGAAATGGGTACACTTGTTCATTGTTGGTGGGACTGCAAAATGGTGCAGCCAATTTGGAAAGCAGTATGGAGATTTCTTGGAAAGTTGGGAATGGAACCACCATTTGACCCAGCTATTCCCCTCCTCGGTCTATTCCCTAAAGACCTAACAAGAGCATGCTACAGGGACACTGCTACATCGATGTTCATAGCAGCACAATTCACGATAGCAAGATTGTGGAACCAACCTAGAAGCCCTTCAATAGATGAATGGATTAAAAAAATGTGGCATTTATACACAATGGAGTATTACTCTGCAATAAGAAATGACAAAATCATAGAATTTGGAGGGAAATGGATGGCATTAGAGCAGATTATGCTAAGTGAAGCTAGCCAATCCTTAAAAAACAAATGTCAAATGTCTTCTTTGATATAAGGGGAGTAACCAAGGACAGGGTAGAGACGAAGAGCTGGAGAAGAAGAATAACATTAAACAGGGATGATAGGCGGGAGGGAAAGTGAGAGTTAAGGGAAATTGCATGGAACTGGAAGGTGAGCCTCAGGGTTATACACAATTACATATAAGAGGAAAGGAGGAGTAGGAGAAAAATTATATAAGTGGAAGAAACGATTTATAGTAGAGGGGATGGAGAGAGAGTAGGGGAGGGGAGGGGAAGGGAGGGGAGGGGTGAGGGGACAGTGGAGAATGGAATAGACAGCAGAATACATCAGTCACTAGAAAGGCAATTTGTAAATCAATGGAAATGTAACTGATGTGACACAGCAATCTGTATACGGGGTAAAAATGGGAGTTCATAACCCACTTGAATCAATCTGTGAAATATGGTATAATAAGAACTATGTAATGTTTTGAACAACCAACAATAAAATAATTAAAAAAAAAAAAAAAAAAAAAAAAAAAAAGAGAAACAATAAGAGAGGTAAATAGGGAGCCTACATCCTGGGAACAAATTTTTACTCCTCACACTTCAGATAGAGCCCTAATATCCAGAGTATACAAAGAACTCAAAAAATTAGACAATAAGATAACAAATAACCCAATCAACAAATGGGCCAAGGACCTTAACAGACAATTCTCAGAGGAGGATATACAATCAATCAACAAGTACATAAAAAATGCTCACCATCTCTAGCAGTCAGAGAAATGCAAATCAAAACCACCCTAAGATACCATCTCACTCCAGTAAGATTGGCAGCCACTATGAAGTCAAACAACAAGTGCTGGCGAGGATGTGGAGAAAAGGGTACACTTGTACATTGCTGGTGGGACTGCAAATTGGTGCGGCCAATTTGGAAAGCAGTGTGGAGATTCCTGGGAAAGATGGGAATGGAACCACCATTTGACCCTGCTATTGCCCTTCTTGGACTATTCCCTGAAGACCTTAAAAGAGCATGCTACAGTGATACTGCCACATCGATGTTCATAGCAGCACAATTCACAATAGTCAGACTGTGGAACCAACCCAGATGCCCTTCAATAGATGAATGGATTAAAAAATTGTGGCATCTATACACAATGGAGTACTATGCAGCAATAAAAAATGACAAAATCATAGAATTTGCAGGGAAATGGATGGCACTAGAGCAGATTATGCTTAGTGAAGCTAGCCAATCCGTATAAAACAAATACCAAATGTCTTCTTTGATATAATGAGAGCAACTATGAACAGAGCAGGGAGGAAGAGCAGGAAGAAAAGATTAACATTAAACAGAGACATGAGATGGGAGGAAAAGGGAGAGAAAAGGGAAATTTCATGGAAATGAAGGGAGACCCTCATTGCTATACAAAATTACATATAAGAGGTTGTGAGGGGAATGGGAAAATAAACAAGGAGAGAAATGAATTACAGTAGATGGGGTAGAGAGAGAAGATGGGAGGGGAGGGGAGGGGGATAGTAGGGGATAGGAAAGGTAGCAGAATACAACAGTTACTAATAGGGCATTATGTAAAATTGTGGATGTGTAACCGACGTGATTCTGCAATCTGCATTTGGGGTAAAATTGGGGGTTCATAACCCATTTCAATCTAATGTATGAAATATGATATGTCAAGAGCTTTGTAATGTTGTGAACAACCAATAAAAAAAATGTTAAAAAAAAAGAACACAGCCAAGAGACCATCTGAGAAATGTGCAGGATGTCCTGAGGAACATGGAGGTTTTCAGAACTAAATAAATGGGGAATTTAGGAGAGGGGAGGGAGACTATTTTTTCTTTAATGTTCTAAATGTTCCTTCTTGTGTTTCTTGTCTCCTGTCCTCCTTCCTCCTAAACTCAAGTGTCTTTTAGTGGGGCAGAGACCATTTCTTAAACAGAATTTTCCTGCTGATTAAATCTTCTCTGTTCTCATGCAGTTCAATTTCCTCAGCTCTGATAAGCCTCCGGTTAGTTCTATCTGAGGTTGCAATCTAATTTGAACTTTCAGTGATCATGGAAATATAGATATTTCTTATTTTCAGTGATATTAGATTAAGCTGTCATCCTTAAGCAGCCAAGGTGGAGGAATTAAAATCACATCATGAAATGCCGAAACTATTTATTCACTTGAACTCTTTCTCATAGATGCTTCAGAGACAAGTACATTGAAATGTTGTTTATAATTAAGGAAAATTACCCCCAAAATACATCCTGTTGCACATGATTTATTAAGGTTCCTGATGTATGTCTTTAATGAAGAAAAGGAATTTGGTTTATTTTCAGTACTTTTGCCTGCTTGTGCCCATGTACGCCGGTTGAAAGCCTCAGCTTTTATTTAGTTGGTGTGCTCAAATAGGAAAGATGTTCCCAAGGCTCCAAAGGAAAAAGGTTCAATCTATTGTTTGGGGTGGCTGTATTTTTTTTCTTTTTTTTAAGTCTCAAAAATGAAACCCATGTAAAGAAGTTAAATTCCATTCCTTATTATGTATTAATAATTGGCTCCATTTCTATGTGACCAGAGTCAGACTAAGAAAAAAAGGTCAAAACTAAATCTAAGTCATAGAATAAAATAAGATAAATATCTAGGAATATCAAACTATCTGAAAAGAAAAGAAAGTAGTGGAGAGTCAGTGTCACCATATTTCAGACTGTGCTTTCTATTCTAAAGAGAGGACCAAAATGGCAGCAGAGATACAGGTTGGTATAACTCTGACAGCTGCCATTGAAAATGAGCATTTATTGTGAGGAACCTGAAGACAGACAAAATGGGCTTCTTTCTCCTACTGTACCCACCACAACCTAATATTTACAAACAACTCATCCAAAGGCTGTTTGCTGTAATTCTAAAGATGACTGCTGTTGACAAGGCACAAAGAGGAAAATGTTTTCCATAAATAACTATTAATAAGACCTAAGTTTTTTCTTCTCCATTATTTTTTGAGCATTGACTGGTAACACAATGGTACAAAATGGCTACCACTCTGCGATCATATGATGGTATGGGTAAGAGACAAGGGTTAAATAATTAAAGCTCCCATTCATCAGGACACATGCTGGTTCAGGGTAGGGATTTGGCCAAAGTAGAACCAATTAACACTATTCCACCATAATTTTCTAAAAATTCAATAAAGTAGTTAAATGTCAAGTTAGATACCTTGATACTAATGAAATAGGAGCTGTCATACGAATCGTATCTGCTATGTGAACAACTCCTGCTTGAATGAATGAATGAATGAATAAATAAATAAATAAATAAATAGACTAAGAGAAGAAGCAAATCAAAAAGAAAGGAGCATCTGGGCACAGTGGTGCACGCCTGTAATCCCAGTGGCTCAGGAGGCTGAGGCAGAAGGATCATAAGTTCTAAGCCAGCCTCAGCAACAGCGAGGCAATAAGTAACTCAGTGAGACCCTGTCTCTAAATAAAATACAAAATAGGGCTGGGGATGTAGCTCAGTGCCCCAGTGCGCCTGAGTTCAATTCCTGGTACCAAAAAAAAAAAAAAGTGGGGGAAGGAGCAAGATCATAACTTAAGTCCCCAGATCATACTTTACTAACCACTGCTGGAGAGTATTGTTAAATTATAGACATAGATGTATCTATATTGATATAGATATATAGATAGTTGGCTATTACATTCCTTCTTACACTTCAGCAAAAAAAAAAAAAAAGTTACTAATACAACCAAAGAACCCTGGCTTATCAAGATAGGTGCTATTGTTTTCTCTTTTCAAAGATGGGGCAACTGAAACTTGGGGAAATTAAATAACTTGCCAAGGTCACACAATGTGAATGACAGAAACTGGGTTCAAACTTAGTTCATTAGGATTCCAGAGTCAGAGCCCTTAATCTTTGCAAAATTTTACCTATTCAGCAAAACTATCATGCTAGGCATTTTCAGAATGCAAGGGAGAACAAAATTGCTCTTAAAGTAATTGTTCCGTAGGAGACAGAGAACTAAATCACACAATATGAAGACCATCATGCTGGTATTATGGATACAGCATTCTTCAGTAAAGCATACCGTGGGTTTACACTATCGGATTCTCAACAACTCTGCCAAGTGGGCAGTGCAGAGATTTTTGCTATTCCCTTTTAGAGTTAAAGACAATAGGTAAAGAAAAAGTCCTCTCAAGATGAGTGATGTGTGATGAGCACAGACTGGACACTATGCCTCCAATTCCACGTCTAGTGTCCTTTCCCCTTTTCTTACCACTTATTCACCCAGGCTAAATCTAAGTGGGAGAAATAGTATCGCAAGGTTCAGAAAAAGATACTTGAAATCCAGAATTCAAATCTTCCTTCAACACTGCTCTGAGTTGGGGAAATTCCTAATCAAATCTCTAACCAAAATTTTTTAAAATACGGAATTTTTTTGTCCAAAGTAATTCTTAGACTCACACATTTGTGAACTCAGTCAAGATAGGTAGAACCATAGATTCACTGATATTTTCTTCCAACTCCTTCATACTTTTTACTTTTATTTGAAGCCATCTGGAATATATTTTGATATCAGGTGTTACAGGAGAATGAGTTTTCTACCTCAATATAATTAAACAATTTGCTAGAAGCATTTATAGATTCATGTAGCCTTTTCCCCTTAGATACGCGTCTGTCTACCTTGAATTATTTTCTGAGCTATTTCTACATTATTAGTGTCAGAAACACTTTACGAGTAAAAAAAAAAATGAAACACAGAACAATAAGGAAAAATAATAGAGAGTTTAACATCTGTGCAAACACCCATATGTTAATTGATAAATAAAAAAGATTTAAGTCAATGAACAGAATAGAAGCATATGTGATACACAGCCAAAAATATTTCTTTGCAGAACTTATAAACAGGTCATTCACAGAAAAAAAATTTGCAAAATTTTTTAAAGTATGACAATTTTGGCACTGATATAGGCAAATCATCACTCTCGTCTACTACTATGAACATATAATTGGTACCCTTGTGGAAGACAGCATATACCTAAAGCATTAAAGTATCCTCTACCCTCCAGTCTATTAAATCTATTCCTAGGAAGTTTTCTGAAGAAGTGACTAAAGGTATGGAGCACTATAATGCACTCCTGCAATCCCAGCTACTTGAGAGGCTGAGGTAGGGGGATCACCAGCCTCAGCAGCTGAAACACACCATGTCTCAAAATAGAAAGGGGCTAGGGATGTGGCTTAGTGGTAGAGGGCCTCTTGGGTTCAATCCCTAGTGCCACACAAAAGAAGAAAAAGAAGAAGAAAGGGGAGGAGGAGGACAAGGAGAAGTATCCGAAGATGTGGGCAAAGCTGTTTCCCACAAAGGTGCTCATGATCCGATTTATAGTAGCTAACAAGTGACCACATAACTAAACTACATCTGACCGAATAATCATTTGTGCTCATGGAATACATTGTGGACTAGAACACTTACTCGTTCATCCAAACCAAAATTCTCAAAGCAAGCCCGTTCACCTAAAGGCACCATGCTAGTCCTGGCAAATGCAGAGTCCCTGCCCTTACATAACTCACAGTCAAGGTAACAGAAAATCAAGAATCCCACAAAAATATAAAGATACAACTGTGACAAGCACCTAGACGTCTACTAAGCAACAAAAGCCTCCGTTGGAAACACAAATAAGTCAGAGAGACCAGGAAAGTTTCCCGGGAGTGAAGTGATTCAGAACTGAAATTTGACGGAAGAGTGTTTTCATTTGGACTTTAAAGGGTCCCCCCAAACACTAGGCAAGAATAGCATTACCTTAGATAAGGTAGAGGGAAGTTTTAAGATGGGAGATTAAGATGGGAGGGGAGGAAAGGGAACGTGGGGATAGGAAAGACAGTAGAATGAAACGGACATTATTACTGTATGTGTATATGTGACTGCATGACCAATGTGATTCTTCAACATGCACACTCAGAAAAATGAGAAATTCTATCCCAGCTATGTGTGATATATCAAAGTGCATAAATGCATTCGACTGTCATGCATAACTAATTAAAACAAAAAAGTTTAAAAAGAAACATCCCCCAAAGACCCATGTGTTAAAGGCTTGTAGAGGCAATAGTGGAAGGCTGTGGGAACTCTAAGAGGTGGGACCTAGTGGGAGGCCTTCAGGTCACTGGGGATGTGCCCTTAAAGGGGACTGTGGGATCCTAAACCCTTCCTTCTCTCTTTTGCTTCCCTGCCATGAAGTAGGCAACTTTGCATACCAGATGCTCACACTAGGATGTGCTGCCCTCCCACCAGAGACATAAAAGCACTGGGGCTTCCTGATCAGGGACTGAAACTTCAAAGGCCATGAGTCAAGTCAGGCATGGTGGTACCCGCCTGTAATCCCAGCTGCTCAGGAGGCTGAGGCAGGAGGATCACAAGTTCAAAGCCAGCCTCAGCAATGGCAAGGTGCTAAGTAACTCAGTGAGACCCTATCTCTGAGTATGTGGCTCAGTGGTTGAGTACCCCTGAGTTCAATCCCCCCTACCAAAAAAAAAAAAAAAGCCATGAGACAAAATAAACCTTTCTTCCTTATAAGTTGACTATGTTGAGTATTTGTTATAGTAGTAGAAAACGGACTACAACAAAAAGAATTACCTGAGTAAAAGAAAGGCAGTTAGACAAAGAAATCAGAACACACAGGCTGTTTTCTTCACATGCCATGTATGTTGCTGAAGAAAGAATATGGATGTGCAAAAAAGAAGAAAGACTAAAAAGGCATTTGTGTATTATGCTCCCTTTATAAATATGTGTGTATGTGTTTTATATACACATGCTTAAGAACCAGAAGGACTGTCAACAAAATATTCACAGTATTTATATCTGGTTGAGGTGACATTTGTCCTTTTAAATCTTTTTATTTTTGTGGTTTTTTAAAACTTTTTGTATTAATTTTATAAATTAAAAAAATGATAATAAAGTATGAAATAGACCAGGAAACTGCATGTTTCGTGGCACTATCCCATCACCATGTGAGTTATTATCAAGCCAAGCCTATCCTAGGACCAGCTCTAAGCTGCCCAACCATAGAAGAAGTTGAAAGAAGCCATAGACTCCAGAATTAGCCATGTTTCCTCACTTGCATCTTTAGTTACAAATGACTATTTACCTGTCAGTTGTGCTGAGAACACCCATAGGTTTTTCCTTTGAAGTGAACCTCTTGGATTTAAAGAGATTTTTTTTAAGCTGTTGAAGGTTTGCTTGATCTAAGTCTCAGGGATGTTTGAAGTTGTGACTTAATGGAAGATTATTTTTATTCACAGTGATCAAGCAGTTAATGAGATAAAGTAGTGAGGAGACAAGCTTAATAGAATATGTGGTTGCACCGCATGTTAATCTTTATAAAAGTCAGAATGAAAATAACAGGAAACCAGGAAGAAATTGGGACAGATGGCTGAACAGCTCAAAGATAGGAAAAACAACTCATCCCTGCGCAGGCCTTTCAAAAGCAAACCCCTCTCATGTTGAGTTCAATAGATTAAAAAAAAAAAAAACAAAGAATGGGAAGATGGGAAATCAGGACAAAAACTTCCCTGGTGGCTGTTTTCTTGAGAACTTCATCTAGCCCTTCTTCAGCCCTCCCTAGCCCTCCTCTGAAGGGAAAATACACCTAGAGCAAGTACAAGCTTTCCATATGAAGAGAACATAAACAGTAAGGAAAGTCACCAGCTCCTCCCTGGCCCGTGACGAGCCATCTTAACCTCCACTAATCATAACAGATGAAAAGGAGCCTCCATCCTAGCCAATTCGGCAGCAATGCCCTGGGAGACCACCAAGGAAAATGGCAGAAGAGGAGAAGAGAATATCACTTCTCGTGATTCTCCATGTTGGTTCTTGATAGTCATTTTTTGGACACACTGGTGGTGGCCGTGGCAGGTTTTCTGATTATGTCGTTGTGTATGTTGTGTTGTACTCGTTTTTCAGTCCCAGAGAGAGAAAAAAAAAAATCATGCTACCTAATTATCTATTCAAGTCAGAAAACTGATAAAAAGCCTAAATAGCTACTGGAAAGAAAAAGAAAATCGTATTAACAGGTATAGTTTAACTCACCAATGGAGACATGGAATGAAGTATGAATCGTTTTAGTATTCCCTAAGTGCCAAATTTTTTAATTAAATTTGGGGAAATGGCAAAGTTATGTTCCCCAAAGCATCCTCTAAGGTGTTCGCTTAAAATTCAGATTCCTGGGCCCACCCCAGTCATTGATTTCACTGGAACACCGGTGGGATACAGAAGGCTCTGCTTTTAAAACCTTTTGAACAAATTTGTATTCTGTATTTTACATCAACGTCTAAGGTGACTGGCAGACTGTACTTCCACTGGGTCTTATCACAGATGGAGTTTAGAACCGGAGCTACTGTTAGACTGGGCTTTATATTTGAAACCCAGGTACACTTGGGTTGAGATAGTATCCCCAATGCTTTGGGAGAAAATGCTTTGACTTCTTCTCTCCACGTCTCAGTTTCACCAACCCAGGAACTCAGCAGTAGTAGTTTCAGGGCTGGATCTTCACAGACCATACAAATGGTTGAGAGTTCACAAAAGAGCCATCCCATGGAACCCCCTCTTAGAACTCAAGCCAAAAGTTTAGCTCTTTGCCACTCCCCTCTGCTAATGGTAGAGTTTACCTTCAATCTGCCTTCTAATGAGGAAACAAGCCCTTCAGAAGAGATGGATGTATAGGAGGTCTCAATTCCCATTCCCCACCTTGGGTGGGCCTCTCACTTTATCTTGTCTCCCCCACAGCCTGAGATGCAAGACTCTGTCGCCCCTCAGAGGGATGTGGCTTTAGCACCCAGTTTCCTTTCCAAGTTGCTATTCTCCATTCCAGTTTCTGATCCTTAGAATTTTCCTTTCTCCATCACAAGCTCAATTGTGCACTTACAATGATTTTGTCTATACTTCATCCAGCATTTCTAAGAGTTGTGCAGTGGGAGGGTTTTTTAGGGTATGTTGCCTTATGGATTGCTGGAAATAGAAGATTTTCTTAGCAAGCAACACAAGTGATTCTTCTCCACACGTGAAAGTTTGAGAACATTATAA
This sequence comes from Spermophilus citellus, assembly GCF_964194105.1. Classification (NCBI taxonomy): domain Eukaryota; kingdom Metazoa; phylum Chordata; class Mammalia; order Rodentia; family Sciuridae; genus Spermophilus; species Spermophilus citellus. The sequence continues at coordinate 109,868,704 of NC_138182.1, forward strand.
TCCTCAGCAAGTAATGAGACTTTGTCATGGTATAGCAGCAGTATATAAAATGTTTCATATTCATGTCTTCCATTTCATCCTTTCAACAACCTTGCAAAATAAGCAGGACTAGTATTTTTATTCCCAACTTTCTGATGATGAAGCCCAGTCAGGCTAACTTTCTTTCCCAAAAATATAAATGTAGTTAAGGAATAAAAATAAAGTACCAGAACCCAGATCTTGATGTCTCTGGTCCATTGAGTCATACTTCATTGTTCCCAAAGTTATAATTTAGGTTTCCAGGACATCATCTGTCACAGACTCCAAATTGCAACATCAGTTTGAAGTAAGTAGAGTTAAATTTTCACTGGAGTCTAAAGTCTCTGTTTTTTTCCTCTGTGCATTGCCATAGACCATCTCAAAAGTACCTTTTCCAGAAAAAAATTATTCACACACACACACACACACACACACACACACACACACACACACACTGTTTAATTCTAAAATGATCTCTAGAAGGGACTGACATGATTTACAAGAATAGCCTTGACTTTCTCATTCTTTGATTTCATAAGTACCATACATTGTGTCCACACATAGTCCCTAGAGGAGATCTTCCAGAGAAGGAAGCTCTCCTAACTTCTTCTTGCTTACTAAGGGATCAGAGGCTGGTTAAAATACTTTTCCTATTCCCAAATTCTAGATTATTGGATTTATTTGAATTAACGGATCACTTTCCAGCCCTTCAGGAAGCTCAGGGGGCTGCCAAGCTTCCTTCAGGGTTCATGGTCCCATCAGTGTAAAACCTATAGTGAGACCTCAGCCATGTCTCGCTTCTGGTTCTGCATCTGGTCATTCAACCCACAACCACATTCATTCCACACACACATAAACACCTACAGCAGGCCTAGAAACCAACTAGAGACTTTCTCATATTCAATCAATAGCTTTTATACTCTGTGTGTAAATTTTACAATGGAATTACCATTGCATGGTTTCAAATTGCTTCAAAGAGTCTTTTAGCAAACAATCAGTAACATATATATATATATTTTTTTTTCTCTGTCCAGTGTTAATAGAGACTCCCCTTTCCACATGAAGTTATCTCCTTTTCCTCAATCTTTAAGGTTTACAGAGAATAAGTGTCTTCCCTGTAAAAGACATGCCAAGAATTTTTTACACAAGCACAAAATTGCCATGAAAACTTAAAAAAGATTTTGTTTAAAGGGAAGCTAATTAATTTTATTTTAGTGTTTTTGTTCAAATGCCTTTGAAATTGCTGCCTTTTTATCCTTCAAGGCTAAGTTGGTTTCATTTAGTCCCCTTAGCACAGGGTAATTTGCATGAATATAAAAACATTTTCTCATTTTCATTAATATTCTAGAATCTGATTGGTCTATATATTCATCATCAGGTCATCCTGTAAAAACCTATGTCCAACAGCATAAAGGTGGGCAAAGCTATAATCACTGATTCTTTCAGTAGAAAACTCAACTGCCATCCAAGAATGAGGTAGACTTGTGTCACCCTTACCAATAAGGATAGATCGATCTATATCATTCAGAGAATAATATGAAATTAGAAAACAAGCCATAAGGTTTGATAGCTGTCATTGCAATGCTTGGGAAGAGGATGCTTCTAAGGAAGAGGAAGATCAAGAAGGCAAAATACTCTCATTTTTAAAAATTTCGAAAATGCATCAGTAAATCAGTAAATACATCAAAAAAGGTGAAACATTTTTTAAAACTAAATTTTGTTTTCAGAGAGAAAGGCAGCTTAATGAGTCTTCAGTGGCTTAAATAAGTGAGTGTGCATGTAATACCAGGGAGTGCTCTACCACTGAACTACATCCCGCCTTTTTATTTTTTATTGTGAGACAGGGTCTTACTAAGTTGCTTAAGGCCTTGCTAAGTTGATAAGGCTGGGTTTGAACTTGTGATCCTCCCACCTCAGCCTTCCAAGCTTCTGGGATTACAGTCCTGTACTACCAAGCCTGGCTATTTTTAACAATTATGTTTAAGCCACCAAAAACTCTCTAAGCGATTATCATGTATGAAGTGATTATCATGTATGATTGTCCATGGCGCTTCTGATGTCCTCAGATGAGAAAATCCCCAGTGGAGAAAAAAACTGCATTTCCTTCTAGAAACAAAATTTAATTTTTGTCTGGTGGAAAGTTCTAGAAATCACCAAGGTTTCAAAAAGTTGCACAGATGCTTTCTCGGTGGTATATTAGCTACATTGTCACAGATCTAGAAATGACTTGACCCTTTCCTTTTAATTATATGTAGTATATCATTACACATGACCAACAGCTTAATTATTTCCCACTTGAATGTTTCTTGAGTGCGGTATGGTGCAAGAGGAGCTTCTTTTTGTTTGTTTATTAATTTCCATTCCACTGGAGGCTGATGACTGTAAGTCTCTGTAGTACATACAGCTCATCACACGGGTTTGACATCACCCAACTGAACCAGACTCTAATAGGAAGAAGTCACTAATCACTTGCTTGTGTGTCACAGCAGTGAGGCATTGCAGTAAAGTTTCTAAATATCAATTCTCAATATCTGCTCTTTTCTTAATCTAAACAGCAACAAACTTCAAGACCACAGATCCCACTTTGAGTAGCTTTGGTGAAAATCATAGAGGTCTTATCTCAGTCATTTATCTAAATACTTTAAAATCTAGTACTTAGCAAAAATTAGACAATTTAAGCAAAAAAAAAAGAAAAAAGAAAAAAAATCTACTGCTCCTCTTGTAAGCTCTTTATACAGTTTCCTTGATTGGTATCCTGATGTAGCAAAAATATTTTAAAAAACTGTCACCATTTGCAACTACTTATCCTTATCAATTATCTCCTTATATAAATTCAAATGTTCATTAACAAGTAAGTAGATAAACAATGTGATTGATCTATAAGTGAAAAATTGCACAGCAATAAAAAGGAATAAAGTCTGGATTTAACTGTAGAAACAAAATGTTGTAATTTACCATATTACTGATTGACAGGAAGAAAAGAATCACGATCATCTATTAATTCAGTAAAAATTGTTTTAATTCCATATCCATGCAGGCATTAAAACTAATGTAGCAGTATTTTAAGATGCATTTTTGGCTTTATCTGGTCACACCACATTGTATTCAAAACATGATGTCACTGTGTGCCCTAAGTATGTGCAACTGTAATTTGTCAGTACAGAACAAAATAATAAAAATTTGAAAACTGAAGTAGCAAACTGGGAAAGACATACACTGCTTTAATCTGATAAATAATACCTTCAAAAAAATAAACCTACAGCAAACAGAATACTTAATGATTAAAAAGTCAGAAGTGCTTCCTTTTGAATCAGAAACAAGCCAAGACTCCCCAACCACCACTTCTGTTCAACATTGAACTACAGGGCAGACAACTCAGTAAGAGATAAAATGCTTAACTGTTCAGTGGGAAAAATAATTGCCATTATTCATAGACAAAGGCATTATGCACATAGAAAATCCAGAATGTTGCATGGAAAATCTATTAGAACAATTACAAGTAATCAGAAAGATGGCTAGAAATAAGATCAGTTTTTGAACTTATGTTCTAATACATTGGTAAATAATTAGAGAATTTTAAAAAGAAACGTGCTTTTGTCTTCCCTACCCCCAGCCAAAAAAAAAAAAAAAAGTAAGATGAAAATATACTCATGGAATAAGAATGAAAACCTTATAGTTCATGAGTTCATGTATAAAAGCCCAATATCTGCTCCTAAGGACAAAATCTTGGCCCAGACTATAGTTTGGATCTGGAATGTCCCAAATCACTCACGTGTTAAAGATTTGGTCCTCAGCGTGATGCTATTTGGGACATGGTAGAAACTTTAAAAGGTAGAGTCTAGTGGAAATTCTTAAGTCGTCTTCTTACTCTTTCTTTCACTTCCCCATCATGAAGTAAACCATCTTCTATCACCACACATTTTCACCATGTTATGCTGCCCCAATACAGCAAAAGTAACTGGGCCAACCAGCATGGAATGAAACCGTAAGACAAAATAAACCTTTCCTCTCTTATAAGTTGATTACCTCAGGTATTTCATCTCAGTAATGGAAAGCTGACAAACACAGCCTCTGAAGAATTTTATGCAGAGGACAACCACATATTTGTGCTTGAGGAGGCTCACTCTGCCATGGATTGGCAAGAGCAAGCAAGGCCACAAACTCCATCTGAGCTAAAAAAAAAAAAAAGCACTTTTCAAATGTCCTAAAGACAGTTACTATCCAAACAATAACCAGTTAAGCCAATAGGATGAAAATTCCATTAACAAAAATCAAATTCTGCCTTTTGATTCAGAAAAGAATTTATACAAACGGATGAGACAGCAGCCTAATAATGGTTTATGAAATAAAGATGTGAGGAGTCTAGTGGATAGTTTACTAGACACCCACAGTGGGTGACAGCTATTAGAAAAGCTATTAGGAGATTATAAATTGCAACAACAGCCACTAGATGAAAAAAAAAAAGTGTCTCCTGGCTTTTCTAATAGCCTGGTAAGCTATTATGTCCTATTTCCTGTTTTGGACCCTTTAGCCATGTCTTAAGAGGCCACTGTAGGCATTGGCATCAGGAGGGCTTCTAAGGGAGGGGCTGATGGCCATAAACTTTCTTATGTTCTTATGTATGAAAATCTACTTCCCCTTGCATCTGAGAAGGTCCCATGACTGCTCTGATCAACAGAATACAGCTGGCTCTGTGACAGCTTTAAGGCCCAGGATTTAAGGCATTGGCTGCCTCCACTTCTCTCTTAGAGTGCTCAACCGCCATTTAAAAGCCTATTTATGCTGAGGTTGCCATGCTGTTGAGGAAGCCAAGCCATATGAAGGGCCCTTGTAGAAGGCTAGCTGCCCATTCAGTCCCAATCCATCCCATGCCCGAGTTATGCAAATCCGCCCATAGAGGAGCCAGAAATGTGAGTGATGAAGCTATTTTACAGAGCCTGCCCAAGGGGAACCAGACCCACTGACAATCTGATCATAAACGCACGAGCGACCCAGGTAAAGGCCACCTGGCTAAGTTCAGTCAACCTACAGATTCATGAGACATAATAATACCACTGTCTTTTGACATGAAATTGTACCACATATAATAATAACCTACATAAAAATAGGTGGGTTTAGCCATTAGGTTATAACAGATAACTGTAACAGGAGTTTCCTGCTTCATGGGCTATTTCCTAGCACGTGAGGAATGGTTGAGGGAACAACCTATATTTAGCCTAGAGAAGGGAACACTCAGAAAGAATAATAACCATCCTCAAATATCTAAAACACGGCCATGTGGAAGAGAGAATGCCTTTATTCTCCAAAGGACACATCTAGGACGAAGACCAGACGTTGCTGGTGAAGCAGGCAGCATCAGGTTCCTAGGATGAGTGCTGTCCCATAGTAGGGCACTTCAAAAGGGAAAAAACACATCTTCACCTTCTCTGGACATGTTCACGTGTGCACTTGTGACATCTGGTGAGGCTGAGCATTAAAGTGAGCCTGGAATAAGATAAGAGACGAGAAGCTGAGGCCAGGGTGCTGGGTCCAACCTTGTATTTGAGGGAAGTGGCGATGTACAGGCAACTCCCATCAAGAGCCTTGCGGTTCTCCATTTTTATTGTTAGAAAGTGCTGACTCATGAGCCTCTTGAAGGCCCTACTTTGGGTACAGCCAAAGAAGTCAAAAATTGTGCTCCATTTGTGTACAATGAATTGAAGGGCATTCTGCTGTCATGTATAACTGATTAGAAAAAATAAATAAATTGTTTTTAAAAATGCAAAACTGAAAAAAAAAAAAACTGACCAATAATGTTAGTATGTTTCCAAGCCCAAATGAGCATAAGTTTCAACCAATAGCAGTGAACCCAATGCATTATATAAATGCCTAGATTAGCATACACTGATGGAGAAAACCTGCTATTGACTCCCCTCTTGCACTGCAAGATTTCTGTCCCTGTTCTTCAATAAATCCTGTTACACTAAAAAAATAAATAAATAAAAATAAGAAGAAAAAAGTGCTGATTCATGAGGCATTCAAATTCAGGACCTTGACTCCAATGAACACCATTCTTAAACAGTGAAGCTTCTTAGCAATTCTGCATGTGCTCTATTTTTAAAATGTTCATGGAAGTAGATGGAATGGATGCTATTAGAAACCTCTTTTAGTATTTAAGTAAACCACTTTGCAGAAAAGCTTTAAGATGGAGAGAGGTGCCCCTTGGTTACCACTCCTGCTTCCTACTTCCTTGCATTTGATAACTCACCGTAGCCCACAGACTGGGTTAGTCATTTCACAGTATTCTCTGATTAATCTGTACCCTGCCTCCAGTACTAGGGATCAAACCCAGGTTCTCAGGCATGCTGGCAAATGCTCCACCACTGAGTTACACCCCCAACCACAGTATTCTCTTATTTATGCCACATAAACCTTTTTCATTCTATCTTATCTTAAATTTCTACTTCACAGATGATGAAACTGAGGCCCATAAAAGTTAAGTAAACTGTCTAAATACACAGTCAGCAGTCAGCAACTCCTAAACTGTTAACCTGGCCAAGCCTACTGATTGGCATAGATCAAAATATCCTTCTTACTGAAAGCAGTGATTTTGTTTTAACTGAGAACTTCCTGGGAAGCTTGCTCCTTTCTTTCCAGACACCCTTTTATTTTATTTTCAAATAGATTATGAATTTGTAGGGTTAGCAATAGCAGAAGAAAGAACACATTGAGAGTGAAAGTCCTCTCCTTATTCAGCAATGACTGTTTATTTGGGGGTAGGTGGTGGGTCCTAGGTAGAGCTTAAGAAAAAAAAAATGCTAACAATCCTTTCCAGTTTTCTCCCCAAATCAGACAGATTTCACAAATCAGACAGATGCCATATAACACAGTGCTCCTCAGTGCAAACTAGAAAGCCAATTACCCTGACCCCAAGAGAACAAGATAAGATAAAGTCAATCATTATTGTTCCTTTCCATTAAGAACAACACACACTTGAAAGAGCCTTCCCTACAAATAAACCAAACTTACTACTGTTATATTTTTAAGAGTCAGTTTGCCAAATGAGGCAGCCTTGGCTTATCTATTCAAAGAGAAATGAAAGTTCATTCCTTTAAGGACCCATCTTGGGTTTATCATGAAAGCATTGATATTGAAAAGTACTCAGGGAGCAATCGATGGGGACTCTGGATGTGTATATTTTTAACCTGTCTTTGGGTCTTGGGCTGACTGTGGAGGGCTTTTCTGCAGGGCTTTGAATGAAATGACCCTTCAAGGTAGTTTTGTACATCAAGCACAGGGCTGTGTTTATACCCAATCCCAGATCAGACAGGCTTCACTAACCACAGAAGTTGGGATAAGAGCCAGATGCATCCCACACATCTCTGTGGTCCTCCTGCCTTCTGGCATACTCCAGGACCAGATTGGAAAATCTGTGCCCAGTTTGGGGGCCAAGTTTGGTGTGATCCGGGGATGATTTATATGGCTTTGGGTGGAGTCCACATGATATGTGCTACTTTGGCCAAGTTTAGCTTTGGAGTTTCTAACTCATTTGAAATAAAATGTATTAGGTGGGGACAGATGGGCTCCCCAACAGGGACCAGAGGAGTTTCCTCCAAATCTTTTGGGACCCAAAATCAACTGATTTTTCCCACCTCTTTGATTCAAAGTCTAAAACACATGCAACGCAGGTGGTGTAGGGAGAAGGAGTTGGGCGTACAAGTGCTTTCCAGGATTTTCCAAAAATAAAAATAAATTGCTTTTAATTTCTGAAGGGAGAAAGACTGGATTGATTTTACAGGCTTTCCTCTAAACAGCAATTTACATGCTGAAACTGTAAAGCTGAGGGTAAAATATCCCTTCCTGGTGATTTGAAATCCGTTGATTAATTTCAAGTTGATGACCTTGTTCCCCTGCAACAATAGAACTTTAATTCATCTCACTCAGGCTGCCTCTAACTAGTTTTCAACAATCGCTAAACAACCAGCAAGTAGTGGCTATCCGAGGGATGGAATCCCTACTAATAAATACAAATTAAATGAAGCATAGCAAAAAGGACCTGATCGCAATACTAAACTAAATAAGGATTTTCTCTGCATTTCAAAAAGAAAAATACAACCCCATCAAAGGAAGAATCTCAGATACTCTAGAGAAATGCCGTTCTGTAGAAAAGAAATGCAAGCCACGTATGTAATTTTAAATTTTTCTGGTAGCCACATTAAAATGTAAAGTCTCATGAAATTCATTTTTGAAACATATTTCTATTTAACCTAATACATCCAAAATATTATTACTTGAACATACAATCGAAATAAAAAATGGATGACATTTTGTATTCTTTGCATACTTGAGTATGTCTTCCATACCTAACCGCACATCTCAATTTTAACTGCATATTTTGAATTCTCAGTAGACTCATCTGGTTGGTGGCTGACATTGGACCGTGCAACCTTAAAGTAATAACCACGTCATATGTATTTCTAAGCAGATGTAATAGTTAACTCAGACACCAAGCTACAAGAATCTGATGAACCATTATGATCTCTCAGGAATAACATCTGAGAAGTAGTAACTGCAGCAGGCTGCCAGGACTCTAAGACGAACCTTCTCCAAGCTTCAAGACCATGTGTCTCAGTTTCCCTGTTGGAAAAATGATGACAAGAACCTAAAGTATCTCATGCAGGTAAGTGGGTTGAATCAGTTAATACAAGTACAGTGTTGGAACTGTGCCTGGAATATCATCATAATCAACAAATCTTAGCAAGAAGAGGCTGATGAGAATATCTTGCAGATAAGATTGTTCCTTATTCATCACCACAAGTCTCAACACCTACCACAGTCCTAGTATACAGAAGGTGGTCAATGAATAGTTTATTTAAGATGGTCAGGGTGGTAGGTACTGTGATATTCTGCCCAGACTCTACCTCCAGAAATAATAAGAATTTTACTTAGGCTGCAGGGAGTGAAACCAGCAAATAGCCCCTGCTATTATCTCCCTCCAGGGATTTCCCTAGGTTAAGAGCAATGCCACCCTCAGGAAAATGCAAATCAGAACCACAATGAGACATCACCTTACCCCCATTAGGATGGAATTAAAAAGACAAAACTAACAAATGCTGGTGAGCTTGTAGAGAAAGGAGAATTCTCACACGCTGCTGGTGAGAAAATAAATTAGTACAGTCATTATGGAAACCAGTATGGAGGGTCCTTATAAAATTAGAAATAGAGCTACCACGTGATCCAGCTATCCTGCTGCTGGGTCTATACCCAAAGGAATTGAAACTACAAAGTCCAAAAGACCTCTGCATTTATGTGTTGATTACAACAGTGTTCATAATACAGAGTCAGCCTGTAGCCATCAACAGATAGATGAATGGATACAGAAAACAGACCAAAATGGACATTTTGGTACATTCTATTCTGTAATAGAAGACACAGAGACCAACCACATGAATACAGTTATCTTATACTGGACAAAGATGCCAAAAATATACATTGGAGAAAGTACGCAGCAAAATGAAATTAAACCTCTATGTCTCACCATTCACAAAACTCATCTTAAGGTCAATCAAGGACGTAGGAATTAGAGCAGAGACCCTGCGCCTAATACAGCAAAAAGGAGGCCCAAGTCTTCATCATGTCAGAGTAGGCCCCGACTTCCTTAACAAGATTTCTAAAGAAATAAAATCAAGAATCAGTAAGTGGAATGGATTCAAACTAAAAAGCTTCTTCTCAGCAAAGGAAACAATCACTAATGTAAAGAGAGAACCTACAGTATGGCAGCAAGTTTTTACTACACACACATCAGATACAGCACTAATCTCCAGGATATATAAAGAACTCAAAAGACTTAATGCCAAAAAAAACCAAACAACCCAATCAATAAACGGGCTAAGGAGCTGAACAGATACTTCTCAGGAGATATACAAGAGATCAACAAAACCCAGATGCCCTTCAATAGATGAATGGATAAAAAAAAATGTGGCATCTATACACAATGGAGTACTATGCAGCAATAAAAAATGACAAAATCATAGAATTTGCAGGGAAATGGATGGCACTAGAGCAGATTATGCTTAGTGAAGCTAGCCAATCCCTAAAAAACAAATACCAAATGTCTTCTTTGATATAATGAGAGCAACTATGAACAGAGCAGGGAGGAAGAGTAGGAAGAAAAGATTAACATTAAACAGAGACATGAGATGGGAGGGAAAGGGAGAGAAAAGGGAAATTGCGTGGAAATGAAGGGAGACCCTCATTGCTATACAAAATTACATATAAGAGGTTGTGAGGGGAATGGGAAAATAAACAAGGAGAGAAATGAATTACAGTAGATGGGGTAGAGAGAGAAGTTGGGAGGGGAGGGGAGGGGGGATAGTAGGGGATACGAAAGGTAGCAGAATACAACAATTACTAATAGGGCATTATGTAAAATTGTGGATGTGTAACCGACGTGATTCTGCAATCTGCATTTGGGGTAAAATTGGGAGTTCATAACCCACTTCAATCTAATGTATGAAATATGATATGTCAAGAGCTTTGTAATGTTGTGAACAACCAATAAAAAAAAAGAGATCAACAAATATATGAAAAAGTGTTCAACATCTTTAGTAATTAGAGAAATGCAAATGAAAACTACTGTAAGATTTCATCTTACCCCAGTCAGAATGGCAGTTATCAAGAATATAAGCAGTAATAAGTGTTGGAGAGGATGTGGGGAAAAGGTACACTCATACATTGCTGGTGGGGCTGCAAATTGGTGCACCCACTTTGGAAAGCAGTGTGGAAAGTCCACAGAAAACTTGAAATGGAACCACCATTTGACCCAGCTATCCCTCTCCTCAGTCTATACCCAAAGGACTTAAAATGAACATACTATAATGACATAGCCATACCAATGCTTACAGCAGCTGAATTCACAATAGCTAAACTGTAGAACCAACCTAGATGCACATCAATAGATAAAAGGATAAAGAAACTGTACTATATACACACAATGGAATATTACTCAGCATTAAAAGAGAATAAAATTATGGCATTTGCAGGTAAATGGATGGAGTTGGAGAATATTATACTAAGTGAAGTAAACCAATCCCAAAAGACTAAAAACTAAATGCTTTCTCTAATTAGTGGATGCTTATCTATGATAGGGGTAGTGGGCATGGGAAGAATAGAGGAACTCTGGATTGGGCAAAGGGGAGTGTGGAAAGGAGTTATAGGGTTAGGAAAGATGGTAGAGTGAGATGGACATCATCACCCTAGGTACATGTATGACTGTATGAATGGTGCGTCTCTACACTGTGTACAACCAGAGAATTGAAATGATGTGCTCCATTTGTGTATGATGAATTAAAATACATGTAAAAATAAGTAGAACAAATAAAAATAATAAGAAAAGAAAATAGGGCATATTGTCCTACCACAGAAAGGAAGGAAATCCTGTCATTTGCACCATCAAGGATAAAACCAGGGATCACTGTGCTAAATGAAATAAGCCGGGCACAGAAAGACAAGTACTGTACAATCTCACTCATACTCACAATCTCAAAAAGTTGATCTCATAAATGTAGAGAGTAGAACATTGGTGACCAGAACCAGGGAAGGATGTGGGCGAGGAGAGTGCAGAGAGGATGGTTAACTGTTCAGGAGTTCAGTTGGACGGGAATGACTTCTAATGCTCCACAGCACAGAAAGACAACTATGGTTGACAACAATTAATGGAATGCTTCAAAATAGCCAGTAGAGAGTATTTTTAATGTTCCCAGGACAAAGAAATGATACATATCTAAGCTGGTAGATGGGGCAGTTATACTGATAGGATCATTACATGTTGTCGATATATATTGAAAAGTCATAATGCACTCCATACAGATGTGCACATACTATATGTGTCATTGAATAATATAAAATAAGAAAGAAAAAAGAAAGAGTAGTGCCTTACCAAGCCAAGCTCCTTTCCAGGGCTGTTTGTTTATAACACAGTGACACTTAGGCAAACTCTCCTTTCCTGTGGAAGATAGCTGTGGAAGGCTGTTCCTGCTCCAGAGCTCCTCATCTTGTGTTTGGATCCTTGGCATTCTGGCTCAACTCCTCCCTCTCCTCCCTTCCACTGGTGTTGATCCCCAAAGCACTTCCCAATAAAAATCCTGCATATTAATATACAAACCCAGAGAACCTCACCCAATGTTGAAAGAAGAATTAGGACAGTGGATGGGGCTAGAGGTATAGCTTAGAGATAGAGAGCACACGCTTAGCATGCCCTGGACCCTGGGTTCAATCCCAGTATGAAAGGAAGAAAGAAATCAAGGAAGGAAGGAAGGAAAGAAGGAAAGAAGGAAGGAAGGAAGGAAGGAAGGAAGGAAGGAAGGAAGGAAGGAAGGAAGGAAGGAAAGAAGGATGGATCTAAATTACCCATGTTCTTTTTTCAATGTTATTGTATTTTTATACCTTCATTTTATTTGTTTTTATATTTATGTGGTGCTAAGGATTGAACCCAGTGCCTCACCCATACTAGGAAAGCGCTCTACCACTGAGCTACAGTCCCAGTCCCCTACATTCTGATAATAATTGCTGTGAGCCACATACAAGTGTTTGCCCATATACCATACATCCTTGAGTCCTCCCACCAGGGGCTCATTTTTTCCAAGATACATGACCAGTGACAGAAGAAATGAAAACAGCTTGGAACATTGAGACTCTTTCAAGAAAGCTTCTTTTTTCTTTGGGTTATCCAAGACCATACTCTACACATGCCAGAGCGGGCCCAAACCACTGAGTTCCCTTGCATCTCAGACTTTCAAATTCTTAAATTTGCCCTTTACTTAAAAAAGTCAATGATTTCACCAAGAAAGTTTGATTAGTTTCTTTTACTTTCTGTAATGAAGTGCCATCCTTTTTACACTTGAAAGGATCTTTGTAATAATGCAACATTGATCTTTTGAATACAGATGAGCTAACCTAGATAATAGGATTTAGAATGTGAAAAGGCTGGACTTGCAACGATATTTAAGGCTCCAGTGCCATCAAGAGGAATTATGGCACAAAACATCTGTTTCCTGGAACATTGTCGGATTCCACCGAAATAAGTATAGGATCATGTTTCCTTCTGCACATGATTTTTGTTTTGATCAGCATCCTAAGAGAAGTCAATAGGCTGTGTCCCCAGATGTCAACCACCTGATACAAAACATAAACAAAAACAACAGAGAGTGATTTAGCTCTCGGATCTGTCTTCCCCAGTCTGCGGCATTAAGCCTCAAAGGTCTAGAACTGGGATTCAAAACTGATCCTAGAAGGCAGTTCTAATAAAACTTTAGACAAAATGGAAAAAGGTTCATTCGTACAGTGTTTTCCACTAAGATCCATCAGGAGCTGGGGACATGAAAGTGGACTGAACTCACTCCAAGCCCTTAAAGAACTGATGAGGGGAGATCAAAGAGTGAAGCTTTGGAAAATGAAGTGGGTTCCATAGAAAACAATACAGTATGGTGTTGGTCTTCCATCTCCCTACTCCTTCGGGAGAAAGAGAGAGGGGCTTTTTGCCAGTCCCACCCTCCAAGAAAACTGAGCCGCTAGCGACATCTTTATTGAATGAAGCCTCACACATAGGAGGCGGCTCCTGCTCAGTCAGGGCGAATGCCATGTCACCTATATATGAGCAATATTAAACTCAATAGAGCAGCATGAAAAAGAACCATCACAAAGTCCCAACTCAAAAACAAGTTTAAGAGGACCAAGACTACTGCTCTATTTACAGGCATGTCTGAGATTTCCCATTTTTTTAATTAAGTATGAATCTAGGTTGCAACATGATAATTAATTCACGTGCAATATACAGTGTTAAGTATGAGATACCAAATATAAAATATTTAGAGATCAGAGAGCTCTGTGTGGAATAAATTAATCTAGGAAGCCTTTGGGACTTGGGTTAGATAATAACTGACCATTATTGTTCTCTTATTCTATACCAGGTATACGCATATCATTTAACTCTACAGATTGTACAAAGGGGTTACCCCTGCTGAACAAATGAGAAAAAAGAGGTTGAAAGTTAAGTAACTTACCCAAGAGTGTACCATTGTAAGACAGTGAAATTGGAATATGAACTCAGTTGGGCAGGCCACAAAGCCTAGAATTTTCAACAAATAAATCACACCAAATACTTGACAAAGAGTTAGGATGGATCAGAAAGGCATGGAGCCATGAATGAAGACTTGGCTGCCCAGACAGGCCCACAGGGAAAGGCGAATTGAGAGAAAACCAGTGGAGTGGGGTCCTGGGGGGCAACTAGCAATACAGAGTCCAGCTTGAGGACAAGGTAGGGTGCCAGACCTTGGAATGACAAATCACACCAAAGGAATTAGGATAATACTAAAGAAAACAAAGCAGAGATGCACTTAATGGGATAGTTATAAGACATGGTTTTGGTTACCAGGCAAGACGTAACAACCCAGTTCTGCAGAGTCACAGGGAGGCTGATGGGTGTCCTCATCATATACAGCCCAGGAACAGAATGAGTTCCAGGATCTACAGCCCAGGAACAGAATGAGTTCCAGGGTCTACCTTCTGCTCACTCGGCTGAGGAATTCAGTAACCTCTACTATGATGGCCAGAGCTGGATCCTCCAAAACATGTACCATGATGTTCAAACCCATGGAATATTTTAAAAGAAAGAAAAATAAAATAAAGAAAGAATAGGAGGGAAGGGAAAGGAAGAGAAGAAAGAAGGGAAACAGGAGGGAGGAGAAAAGGAAGGAAGAAAAGATGAGAGGGAGCGAGGGAGAAAGAGTTTTAAATTCCTAGGTCCAAATAGTTTGAGATACTCTGTATGCAATAGCATCCTTTGAAGGGTTTGTCATGTATATTAGGGTCAAATTTCATTTAAGGAAGCCATCATCTTTCAAACTTCTGTGATCACCAAACCCCACAGGCAACCCCTAGGAAGGAACAATTTTGGGGGAAGACAGGGACACAGAACCCTGCCAGACTCTGCAGAAGAAGGGTATCACAAAGGTGTGGGTGGTCTGAGAGCAAATGGCATAAAGAAGAGCACAGATTAGTCAGGATTTAGGGCTGAGAAGAGTTGCAGATTCCATTTCAAAAAAAATAAGACCTTGGGGCTGGGGTTGTGGCTCAAGTGGCAGCGTGCTCACCTGGCATGCGTGAGGCACTGGGTTCAATCCTCAGCACCACACAAAAATAAAATAAAGATATTGTGTCCACCTAAAACTAAAAAAATAAATTTAAAAAAGACTGGATTTAAAAAAAAATAAGACCAGATCACAAAGGAACTGCAAAGCCTGAAAGAACAGAAAGAGAGAAATTTTCTGGACTAACGAATCAACAGCAAAGATGGAAGGACCTAGATGATCTAAGAGCTCAAAATCTGCTCTCCCTGTGGGGAGGTGAGCTGTTTTCAGCTCTCTGACAGTATATGAAGTAAAAGTGCCAGGGTTCTGAAATCAGATGTCCTCATTTGAATGTCAGCCTGTCATTTACCCCCTGTGTAACTTTGGGTGCTTAATCTCTCTTTTCTCCTTTCTAGCAAAGGGGAAACTAAATTTTAAAGAAATGATATACCTTGCCCAATAACACATAGGTAGAAAATATTACAGCTAGGACTCAAAGCCAGATATAGCTTCCTCTGGCATTCCTGTCCTGGGCCATATGGTAAAATACCATATCTAAGACTTCAGCCCTTTGAATTCAGCACTTCCAGGACAAGGAATCCAGTCACTCAAACAATCCTCATGGTCCACCACTGGTCCCTCTGGGTCTCTGTCCCCTTATTAGTAAGCTAAAAGTATTACCTTTGCTCACCACCACCCCCAGGAAAGATTTTATTGGAATATAAAGTTACATAAGATCTGTGCTGTTGTTACAAATTCACCAAACTCCACCTTTAGGCAACATATTTTTTTTTTATTCCAAGTGCTAGTTGATCTTACAGTTATTTTATTTCAAAGTAACAGATACACTCAAGTGTAACAGTGGGAACTGTGAGGTAACTCAGCCCCCACCAGCACTTAGAGATGTCTTGTTGGCCTCTATTCTTTGCGCAGCTGGTTTAGCACCTTCCTGCACTGCAGCAGTTACCCAAGGTCAGCAATTGTCAATTTCCATTTTGAGTCACCTCACTGTAAGGGGGAAGCTGCACTCCAGAACAAAGGGCTTTTTTTCCCCTCATTTCCCCATTTTCCAAATTTAAACCCCTGGAGGCCTGAAGTAAGCAGCCCAGCTCTTCAACAGAGAGAGCCCTGGTCTCCATCCCAGTCATAGCTACTGGGTTATCCATAGCCAGCAGCTGTCACAGCTTCAGGTAGCCAAAGCCCCAGAACCAATACCTGTAGAGGTGAATCTGAGCCGGGGCTTTGACTTGTAAACAGAAGCTTTGAGAGAACAAAGTTGTGAGTTTGTCTCCACCAAAGCAAACTTTCTCTGCTGTTTGCTTTGGGCATTTTGCTGATGTATCCACAGAACAAGAATGGATTTCTTGTCTGTTCCTGCAGCCTCTTCTAGCCATGCTCAGCTCTGACACCACCTTGAGGCTGGAGAGTAGGTGTGAGGAGACACCCAGGTCAGAACTCAGGATCCAAAGGCAATTCCTCTCCTGCTCCCGCCTCTTTAACCCTTTCTTCCCCAGCCTACTCAGCCAATGGATCTGCAAATTGGCAAAGCAGTACTAGATGGGAGGCTCATGAAGCAGTGACCTTAGAGGAAGGTACAAAAAAGCCAGGGCATAGCCCATCTCTCAATGTGTGCCCCACATCCTGGTAAGCAGTGTGACCATAGGAGGATGATTGTGAAGTTAAATGAGGCTAGTGAGGTGCAAGGTCAACCTGAAGCCAGCCTACCAACAAAGGAGCTCTCCCAGGTGCTGAAATTCAAACTCCAGCCAGGGCAGGCAATACTTCCAAATGCAGGGCACACAGGTCTACATTCAAGCTCATTTTTCTTCAGACATGTTGCTCTAACACTATATCTTTCATTTGTTCTACTTCGAGGCAGGCATGAGTATTAAATTCTCATTTCCTTTTTTTATTGTGACAAAAACCATACAAAGGCAATTACAAAGGCTCCTCCCTTTGTGTCAAGGAAACAAAAGGGGGACTTGTGTATATATGGTGATGACACAAAGCCACAAGGAAGGAGGTGACCTGGCTGTTACCAGGGGACTATCAGGCTAGCAATACCACAGTGTCTAGTGTTTCAAAATCTGGATCTTTAATGAGAGCTCTTTGCATTTAAGTGTTGACAACTCATTTTTAGAAAAACTGTACAGATCAATATAACATGACAAACCAAAAATTCCCAGAGAATAGTGCTAGAACTTCCCACCTTTATCCTGAAAGCTGTGTCTCAACCCACCTTTGGAAGAGTGAGCTGATTAGCTTTAAGACCTGCAGAAAGCACAGGGGGACAAAAGACATGAGAAACCTGGACTGGGGCCATCTGTGAAAGGGGCCACTTCGGAGTTCCTAGGATCATGGGTTTAAGAAAGAACACCCAGTTCCATTCTCAGAGAAAGCTTGTTGAATGCAGAAGAAGATTTCATGCAAGGATTTCCTGGGTACAACAAGATTGAGTCATATCTAAAGGGTACTGGATGGTTTGGGGGAAGGATGGGTTTATGCATTATCTTTGTGACATTTCCAATTAAATGTAAAATCAGCAGAACATCTTCTGTCAGGGTCACAAGTTATACTGAACACTCGCCTCAGCTTGTTAGCACACCAGTCCCTCAAAACAGCAAAAAGGAGGATAAATCAACTGTCTTTGCTACCTTTATCAGCATAAACAAAGAGATAAAAATATGGTATAAAATTTTAACTATCTTTCCCCATCCTACCTGCAAATTTGAAATTCCCCTGTGCTTCAATAAAGGAAAAATACATCCAATGAAGTCTAACAAATGTGCCATCTGTTCAGAAAGCAGGAGACGGGCATTTTTTTTTCATGTGACACCACTGCCCTCCTGTGTTCAGAAATAATAATGCATCTACTTTCCAAAGAAGCTCTGAAGGTTATATGACCAAAACCAACACTCTTCACCAATATAAATCATTTATAGCATAAAGCAGTATATAAAGAAACTTTCATTTTAAATAACACAAATATCACTTGTAATAAAACCTATTCAAATCATACACTGGATACTGAGCTTCATTCCACACTGAGTTTTCTCATAGAAGGGAGAGATCATTAGAAAACTGCTGGATATGGATTGGAGATGCAGCATAGTGGTATAGCATGAACAAGTCCCTAGGTTCAGTCATCAACAACACAACACACCATGGTGCCAAGACAATCCCAGAGGTTATTCCTGGATGGGCATTCTCTGAAGGGCTCTCAGGAACTCAGTGGTTCAACAGAGCACAAAGAAAAATTTCCCCATCAAGGAGAAGCAGATAGAATGGTAGCAAACAACATAATTTTTTTGTAATTTTAAGTTGAAGATGGACATAATATCTTTAGTTTATTTATTTACTTATTTGTATGTGGTGCTGAGGATTGAACCCAGTGCCTCTCACATGCAAGGCATGCACAAACCCAGCCTCTCTACATCAATTATATCTCTTGTTTCTCCTCCCCAACCCCAACTATAGAGTGACTCAGGCAATGAACACAATTTCAAATGGAGTGTCTATTGACAAAAATAAGGTACCACGCTCATTCAGGATCAAAATGCTTCCAATCCAGTTTACCTGTAAAATGGGGGAAATTCCATCTATTTAATCCTTACAATCACCCTATGGAAAGTTAAGATGTAATAAAAATTTATTCTCTTGGGTACCTAAATTTTCCCAAGATTGGCCAAAACCTGTAAGCTATATCATAATATTGCAATTTGAATTGAAGTGCAAATGTTTGATTTAAATTCCATGGACATGATTGTTCATGTGATAATCTGAAACCTTAGTGATTAACCTCAGCTTGTGTCACTCAACACATTATGCAAAGTTGCTTCCCCTACGGGTCAAAAACAGGCCATCTGGTCAGAAAAGAAAGGACTCTTTGACCCCTCTGCAGGGGAGCCTGACATAGCTCCAGGTCTGTGACCAGTAGCAGGTCATGCAAGGTACTAACCAGATGAACCTAACGCCCTCCTGGGCTGCTGGCTTCTGCGGCGAGGCCCAGCCCCACTCTCTGTACTTCCCCAGTCCTGCCCCAAGGGGGAGTAGAGCCCTCTGCCACACTGGTGGACCGAGAGCATCATAGCTCGCTTTGTTTTATAGATATCAGTATGTCGGCTGTTCTGTGTGAAGATTCACATCAAAGGTGAACATTTTGAAAGAGGGGACACAGGGTCTGAGGAAATAGGCTTTGGCATCAGACACACCTAAATTGAAGCCTCACCTCTCCCGGTTATTAGCTGTATGATTTCAGCAAATTAATCCAAGTCTGAGCTTTCACCCAGTCTGCATAATGCCCCAATTCCTTGAGCTAAAATGAGAATGAGCACATGCTTGCCGTGATTTTAGCTTGGCCCCTGGCCCATGACACATGCTAGAGGATGATAAGAGTGCTGCCACTGAAAATAGTTAAAGCCCATGTGAAGGCCGGGTCATGTTTTCCTGGGGTGAGCAGAGTCTCCAGGCAGGAAAGCTCCTGCATGTGATTTCGACTTGGAGACCATGAGGGATGCACACTCCCCAATTTCAGGACCAAAGGGCAGGATTGGGAGTCAGAGAGCCTGACAACATGACCCCTAGCCATTTGTCGAACATTTACTTCTTCCCTCGGAAACTGTCAGGGCCATGATGGATGTTTCCTTTCCTTTCTGAGCCACCCTAGTGGCTGGCCTGATGAGGGTGAATGGCAAAGGGGTGGCTCCTCACAAAGGGAAGGCTTTCACACCAAGTGACTGGTCTTGTCTATTCACACCAGGGTCATCAGCCCTTCCCTGGAGTGTTGTAAAGGCGGTCCCCCTAGGACTGCTGAAAAGCAAGCCCATGACCTTTATTTCTTTACTGTCAAGAACTGGGAAGATAGGTTAAGCTTCCAGTCCCCAGTCTCCCTTCAAACTAGTGTCCATATCCTGCTTAGTATTCCAGGCCCTGGTATATACCCATTTCTGACAGAAATTTTGATCCTTGAACCCTTATCACCTTTATTATGAGCCTCAGGCACAACCATTCTGAACAATCCACTATTCTTTTCAATCATTACACTTCCACTTTTTTCTTAATATTTTTTAGTTGTAGATGGACACAATACTTTTATTTTATTTATTTTTATATGATGCTGAGAATCAAACTCAGTGCCTCACACATGCTAGGCAAGTGCTCTACCACTGAGCCACAACTCCAGCCCTCTACTTCCACTTTTGGTTTTGTTTGAGGTTTTTTTTCCATTTTGACTCCATGCCTTGACTGCATTCTTTTCCCCTTCTAAAACCTGACATGGCCTCAGGCCCCATTCTTAAGCTCGAGTCCTTTTTCAGATAGCTTTATTGTGATATAATTTATATATCATAATATTCACTGTCTTTAAGTATATAAATAAATGAATTCTAGGAAAATTACAGAGTACAATCATCACCATGATCTAATTTTAGATTATGTACTGCAACCTGAGAAAGCAGCTCCTGTTCACTTCGTATTCCCACCCCCAAGACTCTGAACATTTCACCCGGAATCATTTCAAGTGGAAGTATAAACTGCATGCACTTTTGTGTCAATGGACTCTGTCCTTTTACCTATCCTGGAACCTTGGACATTACCTTGGACAGCTCAGGCCCACACACCCCCTGCTCTGGCTCCTGGCCTGTTGGAGAGGGTGTCTGCACTTCTTGACAACTCTTTAAATACTCTCCGCTTGCAAGCTGCTGGTCTTAGCCTGGCAGTACAGTGTTCAGCAAATCTAGACAAAGTCCCTTCCTCACAGTGCTATACAAGTATTTATGTCATCTAAATAAATTTAAAACTAGCAATGTCACATGTTTTATAAAAGGGAGAAGAAAAACAATTTTAACCTGAGTTAGCTTAATGCAATTTAAAATATTTCCCTGTTATCAAGAGAGTTAGTATCGGGGCTGGGATGTGGCTCAAGCGGTAGCACGCTCGCCTGGCATGCGTGCGGCCCGAGTTCGATCCTCAGCACCACATACAAAGATGTTGTGTCTGCCCAAAACTAAAAAGAACAAATAAATATTTTTTTTTAAAAAATTCTCCCTCTCTCTCTCTCTCTCTCTCTCTCTCTCTTTAAAAAAAAAAAAATAGAGAGTTAGTATCTTCATCATTATCCAAAGTACACGTATGAAGACTCAAATTGGGTGTCAACCTACTTTATATACAGAGATATGAAAAATTGCGGTATATATGTGTAATAAGAATTATAATGCAAAAAAGAAACAAGTACATGTATAAAGACATGAATTGGAGTGAACATACTTTATACAAAGATATGAAAAATTGTGCTCTATATGTGTAATAAGAATTGTAATACATTCTGCTGTCGTGTATTTAATAAAATGAAATCAATTAAAAAAATTTTAAAAGAGAGTATCTTGAAAATTAAACAGGGACGAGAGGTGGGAGGGAAAGGGAGTGAGAAGGGAAATCGCATGGAAATGGAAGGTGATCCTCAGGGTTATACAAAATTACATATAAGAGGAAAGGAGGGGTAAGAGAAGAATAATACAAGTGGAAGAAATGATTTACAGTAGAGGGGGTAGAGAGAGAAAAGGGGAGGGGAGGGGAGGGGAGGGGAAGGGGGATAGTAGAGAATAGGATAGACAGCAGAATACATCAGACACTAGAATGGCAATATGTAAATCAATGGAAGTGTAACTGATGTGATACAGCAATCTGTATACGGGGTAAAAATGGGAGTTCATAACCCACTTGAATCAAACTGTGAAATATGATATATTAAGAACTATGTAATGTTTTGAACGACCAACAATAAAAAAATTAAATAAATAAAACACTTTGTTAAAGTACTTATCAATATGCTGTTATAACTTTTGTGTCACTTTCATATAATAAAGTACAGAGTCAAATTAAAAAAAAAGAAAATAAACTTTCTAATGAAAATTAAAATAATGTTGTTTTTGCTAAAAGTATGATATGATATTCAGGACAATTTGTATGAAAATCCCAACTTCCATTTTTTGGAAAAATTGACAAGCTAATCCTAATATTCATATGGAAATACAAGGACATAGAGAATTGGAACCTTCATACATTGCTGCACATCATTCACAGAGACGTAAAATGGTGTCGCCACTGCGGCAAACAGTTTATTAGTTCCTCAAAATGTTTAGCATAGAGTTACCATGAGCATAGAGATACCAGCAATTCCACTACTTGGTATATACCTGTTAGTACTGAAAACACATGTCACATGAAAACTTGTACACAGATATTCATACCAACTTCACTGATAATAGCTTAATGTTAGAAACACCCCTGATGACATCCCAACTGATAAATTGATTAGCAAAATATGATATGTCCATACAACAAAATATTATTCAGTCATAAAAAGGAAGGTAATACTGATACATGCCACAACATGGCCGAACCTTGAAAATATTTTGTTAAATGAAACGAGTCAAAGAAGACCACTGATTGTATGGTTCCATTTATATAACATGTCCAAAATAAACAAATCCACAGATGCATAAAGTAGGCTAATGATTGCCTAGGGCTCGGGATGAAAAGTGATAGTTTCTTTGGGGACCAATGAAAATATTCTAGAGTTAGATAAGGATAATAATTTCACAGCATTATAAGTAGACTAAACAAAAGAAAGCTACACTTAAAAAAAAAAAAAGAAAGCTACACTGAGTTGGAGATTTTAAAAGGGTATGCAAGTCATATCTTAACAAAAAACAAGGAAGGCTTGTTCTTTTGTGAATTCAATTCAGTGAAGAAGGGCATGGGGAAAGAGCGTGCTGTGCACCCCCTTCCCCTCCTGTGACCACTAAGCTCTGGACTCTCAGCCCAGCCCCCTCTTCCAGGTTCTGCTATGTGATGCTCCCACTTGGACTTCATGCCTCACATTTCTCACTAGAGGGAGACTGGGAGGCAGGAAAAAGGAAAATTCCACTTTCAACTTACTTCTTACTCTATCAGTGTCCCCCCAGGAATGACACTGAGTCCCAGAAGTGCCACCACAGCAATGGCACTGGGTCCCAAAGCACAGCTGGCTCTGCTCCCAACCCCCAGCTTCTGCCAACACCCACAGGACCATTCCCATGATGCTCCTCTGGAAGGCACCAGAACAGCCAGGCAGTGCTTCCTCCTCAGAGGTCCGCCCTCCCCAGATTCACCCCGTCACATCCTTTGTTCCTCATTCCTAAGTTCTTGCTTCCCACAGTTACTGTTTCTTGATACCTCATTATTCCCTTCTCATTCTTTTAGCAATCTAACCATGTAAGCATTCTCCCATGTTGAATTTCTTATGTTGAAATATTTGTATGGTTTCTTTTGCCTAATTGCATCCTGACTGATAAAAGGGGTCATATATTTATCACATATATATGTATGTGTGTGTATATATATGTCACATTATTCTAATATTTTAACATTCATATTGTAATATTACCTATCATTTTTCTTTATATAATGGGATACTATGTCATGGCATAACCTGCTTCATATTATAAGCATCTTTATCAATGCACTTCCACATCATTTTGTATACAGCTCATATATCCTTTTTATGGTAATTGGATTCATTGCCTCCTCTCACATGATGTTGTTCATTGCTCTAAATTTGTCTAAAGTTATTGGTCTGTTGAGGAACTTTAATTGCTCTGAATTCTAATTAATGTCATTTATTTATTGAGCACCTACTCTCTGAAAACATTATACTGAATATTTGGGGGATATAATGATAATTTAGACATAGTCTTGCACCAGAGGAGTTGGAATTTATTGGGGAGAGATGAGACAAAGCTGAAACTATTCCATTGAATTTTCCCAAACGTTTCCAATTTTAAGTAATCTGTCCTTTTCTCTCAAAGACACTAATTCTCAAGCTCAGATTTTTGTTTTTGAAGACAAGGTCACAATAGTCATAGATCTCCATTCAGTTGCTTTCAAGCAAGTCTTTATCCTGCTGCTCATCTGCCCCATAAAAAGGGGAAATTCTATTAATAGTTCATAATGGCTTTGAGATAAAAAGACATTCTGAGAGTACATGTAAGTTTAATTCCTTCCAGATAAAATGGTTATAGTTCCAAATTTATATAAGACTTACCAAGATACAAGACTTACCAAGCTGGAAAAGAAATAGTAATATAATTGTACCAAACTGCATGCTGGTATTCAGAGAATTTTCTGAGCCATAATCATCTTTGACTCTACTAAAACATCAACAGGCTTCCATTGGGGTACCAAAAGTCACTTTCTTAAAGTCACTTTCTTAGACATCCTTACAAGGTCATTTTTTCTTGGTGAAGATTTTACTCAAGAGTAAGATACCAATCCTACATTTCATTTACAACTGAGAGAAGCCCACGGGCTCAGAATGATTTATTAAGAATATTTTCCTTAAATAAGTTCTCTTCATAAGCCCATAATGTATTCAAAAAGGAAAGAGTGGAATTAAATAAACATACTGGTCTCACGAAAATTTCTAGACACCTAGACACCAATTCATTATTTTTAAATGTGATAATAAAAAAGGAAAAAAAGTCAGCATATGCTACACCTTTCTAAGAGGTAAATAAATTTTAGTGAAATGAAAATAGTCTTAGTGAAAAAAAAAGTTCTTCTATCCAAAAGTATTCCAGCCAATAAATGTAGAAGAAATGATAGAAATCAAAAATCACCATTTCTTAAACATTAACAAAATAACCAATCCAAGCAATGGTCTTTGATTTAATTTTGTGGTACTTCTATAACAAGCTACCTACAACTGGGAGGCCTGGAACAACAGAAATGTATTCTCTCCACAGTTCTGAAAGCTGCAAGTCCAAAATCAAGGTATCAGCAGGATTGGGCTCCCTCTGAGAATCTAGACAGAATCCTCCTGTCTCTTTCTTGCTTCTGTTGATAGCCCTGTCAGTCCTTGGTGTTCCTCATATTTTCCTGTTTATAAAGATACCAATCAGGTGCCAGGCATGTTAATCCCAGATACTCTGGAGGCTGTGGCAAGAGGATCACAATGTCAAGGCTGGCCTGGAAAATTTAGTGAGAGACTATCTTAAAATAAATTTTTTTAAAAAGTCAGGGGATATAAAACTCAGTGCCCAAGACCCTGGGTTCAATCCCTAGTAGCACAAAAATAAATAAATAAGTAGAACTACCAGTCATGTTGGACTGAGGCCCATTGTAATGAGTATCTCTGCAAAGACTTCATTTCCAAATAAAGATTACTTTCTTAGGCACCAGGATTTAGAGTTTCAACCTGTGTTTTTGGAGGATATAATTCAACTCAAAGATAAAAAGATTATTGAAAGTTATGGGAAATCTTACACGAAGGAATAAAATCATGACCACCTTAGAATCACTAAGCTAAACAAGCTTATTTATTAGACAAAGGAATGAAGCATAAACTATATGACCCCCACTATAACATATTCTTCAAAAACAAATAAAATAATGAACAAATGTGGAAAATAATGTGCCTTTAGTTCTCTCTTCTATACTCATAAAGAACACTGGACATGAGTGGGTAAGTCAACCTGCACCATGGGGAAGCACCAGCCAAGTACAGCATGTGTGACAATTGCCTTGTTTCTTTAATAAGCAAAGACATATGGGGGAAAAAAGAACAGGAAATGTTCTGGGGGAATTAAAAAAGGAATTAAAAGAGAGCCAAGATTTAAGAATCAAAAAGCAATAAACAGAACAAATTTGAAAGTCAATTTAATAAAGAGAAAATTATTTGGATAAAAAGTTCATAATAATCAAAGCTATGTTCATATGCATTGTGTATTAGATAATATTAAGGACATTTTCTTATTTACCTAAAGTCTTATTTTAAAAACATGTTTCTTTGTGAGATTCTGAAGTACTTCATGTTTTGCTAAAAGGCATACATTATTTACTTTTAAGTGTTACACACCCACACACACACACACCACACACACATATACACACACATCCTATGTTGCATGAGTGAGTAAAGAAATGAATGACTCAGGGCTCCTATGCCTCTCACCTGTGGGTTGGTTCACTCTACTTTGGATGTCAAAAGACCACGTTCAGTTGCAATCAGTATTTCAGAAACAGATTCAATTACTGAAAATGTCATAGCTCTTTTGGACCATTTGGTACTGACATTGTAACAGGAGTGAAGATGAGCACAAGTAAAAGAGAAGTCACCTTCTTAGCACCTACTAGGTGTCAGGCACTCATGATGGCACACTAACAACTGTTGTCTCAGCCAATCCTGAAGACATCCACATTCGATAAGGATGGCTTCAATTTCCATTTTGCAAGTGGAGAAATTGTGGCTTGGGGAGATGGAGTGACTTGCCCAGTGTCACAAGACAGGACTAGGTGTTTTAGTCAGCTTTTTTATCAGGGTGTCCAAAAGACCTGAAAAGAACAATATTTTGGCTCATGGTTTCAGAGGTTCAATTCATGGTTGGCCAACTCCATAGATCTGGGCCCAAGGAGAGGCAGAACAGCATGGCAGAAGTGTATGGAAGAGGAAAGCAGCTCAGGACATGGCCACTAAGAATCAGAGAGAGGACTGTGCTTACCAAAGACAAAATATAAATCCCAAAGGCATGCCCCAGTGACAGTTCCTCCAGCCACACCCTACCTGCCTACAGGTACCACAAAATTAATCTATAGTGGACTAATCCACTGATTGGGTTACCATCTCATAATCTAACCATTTCACCTCTACAGATTTAGGGGATACCTCATATCTAAACTATAACACTGAGTAGAAATCTCACTCCCTCTGGATCTTGTAAGAATAGTGTGGAAAGATAAACAGGGAGGGAGGCTTCTTAATCAATAGTATGCATCATTAACAAGGGAATAAAAGCATAACACAAAGTATTGGGAGATGTTCAATGAAATTCAGCAGATAGAATATACATTTCATATCCTCTCCATCCTGAAGCTTCACTGTATCTATAGTAAAGGAATTTAAAAAGAAAAAGTCCTATACTCATAAGGACAAAGCAGTAATTGATCAGGAAAACCTGGGGAAACAGACTCCTAAACTGGCAGTAGGGAGAGCCAAAGAGCAACCCATTGACACATCCAGGCCCCAAATGCACAGGTGCCTGTGGCCTTGGATACCTTAAGGAGAATAAAGAAAGAATGGCATTAAAACACTAGAAATTTGACAGGCTGTTTTGTAATCAGTTAGGTACAGACTGCCTCCTCCACTCAGCCCAGAGAGCCAGTGAGAGTCAGACCTAGTCCCAGGCAGGCATCTTCCACCAAAGGCAGAGGCTGAAAGTTTACACAGCAAAACTTGAGGCCCACCTCCCACATCCCTCCTCCTCCACCTCAACCCAGGTTGCTGGCACCTTGAATAAGTCCTCCAAGCAGAACACCGCAACAGACTTCTCTAGGGAATCAGGTCAGCCACAGGAAAAGCCTCACTATATTTAGGGTAGCCTGGTTAGAGAAGTCACCTGCAGTGACACTCACAGTTGACAATCCCTCCCTTCACTCAGGTTCCGTTTTGTTGTACTGTAACATTCAGGACAAAGCAAAACCAGGAAGACTGGAAAATCAGTGGTCACCAGGAGCTAGAAGGGAAGAAGGAAGGAAAGGATAGAGAAGAGTTCAGAGGCTGAGCACGGCAGCACCTATAATCCCAGTGGCTCAGGAGGCTGGGGCAGGAGGATTGCAGGTTCAAAGCCAGCCTCAGAAAAAGTGAAGTGCTAAGCAACTCAGTGGGACCCTGTCTCTAAATAAAATACAAAATGGGGCTGGGAATGTGGCTCAGTGGTTGTGTTACCATGAGTTCAGTCCCTAATATCAAAAAAAAAAAAAAAAAACAGAGAGAGAGAGAGAGAGAGAGAGAGAGAGACAGAATCCAGAGGATTTTTAGGGCAGTGAAACCATTCTTAATGATACTAGATTGGTGGATACATGTTATTATGCATTTGTCAAAACCCAAAGAATGTGCAATGCCAAAAGTAAAACTTAATGTAAACTTTGGTGATAATTATTATCATTTACAGTGATAACAACATCTCAATGTAAGTTTATTAATTGTAGTGATCACATCTTCTTGGTGCCCATCCATAGCTGGAGAAGCTATGTGTGTGAGGGTAAGGAGACATGGGAGAGCTCTGTATTTTCTGCTGTTTTACTATGAACCTAAAACTGCCCTAAAAATATCCATTTAAAAAAATGAGCAGACATTCAAGGATGACCAGACATTTAAGGAAATCTACATGAAAGAGGAAAACAAGCAAATAAATAAAACACACTTGTATTTGCATATGTAATAGGAAGAAAAATGAAAAAATCACATTAAACATTTTCATTGGCATCCTCAGCAAACTATGAGAATTTTTCATTAAAAAAATGGGTCACTTTTAATTTAAAACCAATAAATAAAGTTACTAAAAACAGAAATAAAAAACATAAACAGAAGGGTGGAAAGATAAAGTTTAGAAAATCTCCCAGAAACAAGAAAAAGAAGACAAAGTAATGCAAAGAGAGAGAGAGAGAGAGAGAGAGAGAGAGAGAGAGAGAGAGAGAGAAAGGAAGATAAGAAAATTAGAAGACCCATTCAAAAGAAAACTAAAATTTATGTCTTATATTATTCTCCAGAACAAAAGGCCATAAGTTTCCGGATGGAGAGGGCTTATCAAATAGCAAGCAAAATGAATGAAAAGGGAATTTTACCAAAGGCCTCTCTTACTGTCTACCAGGACATAAACTCCATGGGGCAATAAAAATTACTTTAGCATTGAGGAATTTATTAGAAACACCCTGATTTCTAAACACCCTTCTCCAGCAACAGGCGCTAAAGCATATTCTAGGGCTGAGGCAGGAAAAGTCAAAATGAACAGAGAATGTGCTAGATCAGAAAGTTTGGAAGTGTTTAAGACACATCATGGACATACCAAAACAAACAAAGCCAGCCTGAAGGCGTCCCACTGACCAAATCTGGGTAACAATTTAATTATCAAAAAAAAAAAAAAAAAAACAAAACGAGTCAAAAATTGATCATCAAATTTAACTATAATAGTAATGTATTTTAAATAAGTGAATGAAACAAGCCATGAACCCATACCGGTATTAACAAATGAGCAAATAATTAAATGAGGAACAATGAAAAGGTTTTCCTAAGGTAGAATGCCAGCTAACAACATAGATGAATCATGGAGTTAGAAAATCACCATTCTGCAGCCTTCAAAAAAGAGAGGCTGGGTCTGGGGTTATGGCTCAGTGGCAGGGCGCTCACCTAGCACTGTGCAAGGCCCTGGATTGATCCTCAGCACCACATAAAAAATAAATAAAATAAAGGTATTGTGTCCACCTACAACTAAAAAATAAAAAATTTAAAAAAAAGAGATGCTAAAATGATATTGGAAGGTCAAGGAGAAATGGGGTGTTTACATAATCTGAGAGTACTTCCTAACAAAGTATCAATAACATGGAGAAAATAACCTCCCTGTGAGAAATCTGGCAGATACCCTTTAACTTTCACTAAGGGATCAAAGATAACATCACTAGTAATACAAAAAATAGCTACCCAACTTCTCCTGATAGTGTGTACTGACAAAGGCAAATGTGATTTGGTTTCTCACCAAAAAAAAAAAAAAAAAAAGTGCATAAACTGAATCTAATTGTGAGGAAGCTCTGGATAAACACAGACAGAGGCACATTCTACAAAACAGATGCTTAAACAACGTTGACATCAAGATGTGAGCTTATTTTTCTTTGTGTGTATGGTTTTATTTTTCTTTGTTTTCTTTTCCCCCTGTGTTCTGCAAATAAGAAACTAGAAGCTTTCTTAAAAAAAAATAATAATGATGATGAGAAAGACCACCTCACGTTTCTGGCTTGAGAAGCATCATCAAGCTCCAGAACAGGGAGCAAGTGTCCTGTGTCAGTATGATAGTCAGGTCTGAGGCTTCATCAGAACTTCTGAAAGCTCTCGTTTCAGTTTATCATTTCCTTCCCTTTCTGTTTAAAGGACAGACCATGGAAAGTTTTCGAACTTGGAACAATCTCTTCCAGAAAGATCCCATGCAAAGTTCCTCAGAATTGGTCCAAGCATTTTTTTTTTTAACCCATGAAAATTTGATCATGCCACATTAAGGAAACAATCATCAGACGAACCAGGTTTTGAACTTGGATTTCTTAACTCCTTTTTCCATAGATAAGGCTAAAAATTATATTTTCTTCTAATATAGGAACATTCATGATGCATGCCAGTTCTCACTTTACTCTGACTTTGTTTTTCAGAGGAAATATTTATATAATTTTCTGATTACCAAATGAAAGTAGAGTGTAATGAAAATATGCAAAAGCCATCTGGGCCTATCAAACCAATCCTAGATATCATTATCATTCCTTTTAAGCTTGTGTAGGTTTGAATTACAGAAAAAATGATGAGAAAATCCTCGGCAATGCTTAGCTATGATGCTTATAAAAATATAAGAGATCATGGAGATTTCATCTTTAGCATTAACAGAAAAGAACTTCATTGGAAAGCAAACTGTTTCAGTGTTCTCTCACCTTACCAGAAAGTCACACTTAAATTTATTTCTGAGAACATAAGTCTTTAATGACCTCACGGAGCCAGACTACTAGCTAAGTAGAAGTTCCATCTATAAATAGTCATTTGAAGTCCAATGAGGTACCAGAGCCACTTTTTGGACACTTTTTCCCTTCATATGTTGCCACAGAGCATATACTAGTAGGATCTGTCCCTTTCTCTTGAGATCTAAAGGTCCAGCTTTTGCCACAATTTGCAGACAGTGCGCCTGTGCCTCTTGAAGGGCAGGCTTTCTGTGGCCTCTTTTATTGATTTGCTTGACCCCAGAAATACACGGTAAATAGCATGTGTTCAACTTGAAAGGAGAAATTAAACTCCTGATATTACCTATCCCAATGTAAGCCCTTCATTGATTTAGAACAAATAAAGAATGAAGAAGTGACAACAAAAGAAAAAAAACATAAAAACAATAGGTAGTCAACGGCAAGGACATTGTGAATGAAATGATCCACTTTAGAAAATAGGCCTAGTCATCAAATTAAAAGCCTTTTGCACAGCAAAGGAAAAAAATAATGTGAAGAAAGAGCCTATTGAATGGGAGAAAATCTTTGCCAGCTACTTCCTCCAACAGAGGAATTAATACTCAGAATATATAAAAGAGCTCAAAAAACTTAACACCAGAAATAATAATAGTACTCTAATCATAGGAAAGCAAACTGTTTCAGTCCTCTCTAACATGACCAGAAAGTCACAATGAGCTAAATAGACATTTTCTCAAAAGAAGAAATACAAATCACAAACAAATATATGAAAAAAATTCCAACATCCTTAGAAGTCAGGGAAATGCAAATCAAAACTACACTGAGATTTCATCTCACTCTAGTTAGAATGACAATCATCAAAAATGTAAATAGCAATAAATGCTGGCAAGGATGTAGGGAAAAGGACTACATTCATACATTGTTGGTGGGACTGCAAGTTAGTACGACTACTTTGGAAAGCAGTATGGAAATTCCTCAAAAGACTAGGACTGGAACCCCAATTTGGCTTCTCCATGGAAGACAGGACTTGTGACTCAGGCACCACCTTTTATTAATATATACTGAATTAATTAATTATGAAATTCTTGGGGTTGGGATTTTTGTTATATTTGCTTTCAGTAAACCTCTAAGGATGAAATGAAAATTTAAGTGGTTTTAAACTCAGTAGAATTCAAAAAGAGAGACAAAGACTGCCCCATGCTGCAACTCAAAATTAGACCACAGGACTGACCACATTTACTATCCTCATGTCATATCCTCTACTCTTTGGAGATAGCATGGGTTAACGAAAGCATATTCCTTCTTAGTGGTTTGGGGCTGTGGCTCAGTGGTAGAGCACTCGCCCAGCACATTCGAGGCCCTGGGTTCAATCCTCAGTGCCATATACAAATGAATGAGTGGAATAAAGGTATTGTGTCAAACTACAACTAAAAAATAAGTATTTTTAAAAATTTCTTTTTAGTAATTAAATCATTTAAGAAAACAAACAAAAGCAAGTTTACCTCTTAACTTAGTCTCTTAATCTCCCTAGGACACCACCAACAGCAACTTGGCTCTTCCTATTGCCCTCAGATCCTGATCCATTTCTTGCCCTTTAGACTACTCTTCTCAAATGTACTTATTACAGTCTTTCCTTGATGTCTCCCATTCATCCAGTATGGATCTCTGTGCTCCTTGCAGGTGCCAAAGTCCAGTGCCTGTCACAGGTGGTGTAAGAGGAGTTCACTGGATGTTTTGCCTATATATCCTGTGGCTTTGAAACTTACACTATTTTTCTTTTTCCCAATCTTCTTTTCCCTTTCTCCTTCCTGATCTTCTTTTCCCTGATCTTCACCTTCCTGATCTCTCCTCCCTAATCTCATTTCTCTGAATCACCCCTTATAAAAACCCCTGTTCCTGTTGATGGAGAGAATCACAGCCTTGGGGACAGGAGTTCCATATGTTTTTCCTTTGCTTGCAAAGCAATAAACCATCTTTTTTCCTTTTTTCTCAAAACCGTGTCCTCGTTATTAGATTGGCATGGGGACAAGGACAACAACAGTAACATCAAGTCCTTGATGGGACCTTATCGCTACAGAGAAACTGAGGATCTACTGAAAACCAGGTATCTCTTGACAGCTCCTGGCTTATCAATGCCTACACACAGAGTTGCCTCAAAGATAATGTGTTAATCTCAAAGTTCAATGTGCTGCGTGGCTTGGGGAGAAGTTTCCAGAGGACCCCCTCTCAAACTAAACAAAACAAACAAGATGTATCTAAGGCAATGGTTACATGATTTTCCAAGACCTTGATCTCAAGATTCTGTTTTGGTGCATAATGTTTTGTTTTCTTTTCTGTGTCCCTGGGTAGGTGCAACTCCCCAACAGGTCAAGGCAGCCACAGTACACTGGAATGTTTTTCTGGCAGACAGAAAAATGGTAGGTCATCATTAATATGCACACTGAATAGCTTTCAAAAGCAATTCTGCTACAAACGGTGCACACATCACACTGCTTTCAAACTTTATGTAATTACACCATGCAGATACTGAGATCTAAATTTCACCTCATCTCTGATTGAAATGAAGTCAGGGTGTTTGCCTCTAGCTGGCTGTAAAAAGGTCAAAGTGATGAAGTAGCTTTTCCCAGCATTTGGGATTTAAATCCCAGTTCCTCCCTCTAGGAATGTGACTGCAATCTCACCTGGGAACTTCAGGCAGTGCTGTTTTACATTTATAGCTTATTTTGCTCAGTAATTATTCACAAAGTGTTTTATAGGGTCTATTTGGTCTCCCCAGTTTGATCATAAACTCCTGGGGTAGTTAGCAACCTTTTAAAAATTAAAAGAAGCCACGGAAAGAGAGAAATGCTTAGTGCAGTGTTGTTTACAGAAGTGCACCCAAGGTCACAGGTGCTAGTTTTCTGCTCTCTCATTCAGCTCGAAATCTGGAGAATTACTCTTTTCAAATTGACCCCCAGGAGTACTAATTTGAGGTGGAGGATATTAACTTTTTAAAGTAAGGAAAGCTTATAAAAGTTGAGTATCTATTAACCAAAATGTTGGGGGCCAAAAGTTTTTTTCAGATTTGGGATATTTGCATATACAGGATGAGATATTTTGGGAATGGGATTCAATTCTAAGCACAACATTCTTTGTTTCACAGACCCCCTTTTATACATAGCCTGGACTTGATTTGTATAATATTTTTAGTGCAACCGTCAGGTGTGGAAGTGTCTTCTTATGGCACCATGTCTACATTCAAAAAAAAGCTTCAGATTTGGGAGCATTTCAGATTTCAGATTAGGCATGACTATTTTGTATTTTATAATCAGGGGAAGGGTTGTTTAAATACAATTGTTCTCAAATGTGATCTGCAACAAGCATAATTAAGAAAGAAAGAAAACTAGTCAAAAATGCAAATGCTCATCCAGGCACGGTGGCACATGCCTATAATCCCAGGGAGGCTGAGGCAGGAGGATCTGGAGTTTAAAGCCAGCTCCTGGTTTATCAGTGCCTACACACAGAGTTGCCTCTTAGTGAGGCAACTTAGTTGCAACTTAGTGAGGCCCTAAGCAATTCAGTGAGAACCTGTCTCTAAATAAAATATTTTAAAAGGGCTGGGGTGATTAAGCTGGGTTCACACCCCTGTACAAAAAAAAAAAAAAAATTCTCAGGCCTCTCCCAAACTTACTGAATCAGAAATGCTGGGGATGAAGCCCAGCTATATGGGATCAACAAGTTCTCCAGGTAATTGCAATGCAGGTTAATGTTTATGAATAGGTTGGATGTGACCCAGGAAATCTATTCATTCTGTTTTTACTTTAGAAACTGAAAGCAAAACAAAATATATGTCGAAGACTAAAAATAGTAAAGCTACCCTGTAATCAAGGTTTACAGTCTGCTTACTAGAAACACTGATTTTAAACTGTGAGGTGTGCATGAAACGTGAGCACATTCCCCTGTATACTCACAGAAAAGAAATCAAAAGAAATGTGGCCCAAAAATCAATAAACTATTTCTGATGCATTTTACAAAGTGTCTTATATAATTTTGTCTCATGGAGTCTCCTTACTTCCCTGAAATGAAGACTAAGTACGATTATCTTCCTAATAATAGGAAATATTATTAGGAAGTTAGAAATATGAACTTCAGAGGTGAGCGGGGGACCTCACATGGACACCAAAATCTGCCCGCCTTCAGTATTCCCTTCCCATCCCCAAAGAATATTTCCTTTTTTATTAAGATAAATTAATTCTCCTGTCCTCTCACTCTGCTTCGCATAGATTTAGGTCACTGATACTTTCCAAAGCCCCTTGCTAATTTCCTTCACTTTCAAATTAACAGCTTGTCTCATATGAGACAGATGGATGGATGCACCTGGCTAGATGGAGCTGTAGGTGGATAAACAGATTAAAGAGCTCAGTGGCTGGAGTGCTCGCTGCTGGCCAGACATAATTAAGAAAGGTGGAGTTTGTAAGTTCCACTGGAGCATCAGTGAGGAAAGTCCCAGTCGACTGAGGTCCTAAAGCTGCTTCATTTTCTAAATTTTGAGACACATTTGCTGCCATAAAGGAGGAATGTTGACATTCTGCTGCTGAGAGAACACAAGTTCAGCTCTTTCCCTATGATGATGCTTCAAATCAATGCTTCTCAGAGTGTATTTGTTGGTCCCCTGTCTCAGAATCATCTGGATGTTTATGAAAAATTCAGGCTTCTGAACAACTTTCAGGACCCACTAATTTTCATTACTCTTGTTTGTTTGTTTGTGATGGTAATGGGGACCAGGAATATGCATCATTTCATAACCTGCCTTTAAAATGGAACTACTAAAGTATCCTTAGGTATATAGAATTTCTAAGATCATCCAAAAAAAAAAAAAACTGCAGAAATCCACACATATTCTGTGAACAATAACTTTGGTTATATCTTTCAATCAATCAAATCCCCCAAACCCCCAAACTTCAGATAGAGCAAAGAGTCTGTGACTGAAGCCAGGAAGTCTCTGTCCCAGAAGCCTCCTGAAACACTTGCTGGAAATGCAAATTTTCAGCCTCAGCTCAGTGCTACCAAAACTCCATGGCCTGGGTACTTAGGGATGACTCTGCAAGCTGAAAGTTCAGGAACACTGCTGCAGACCCAAGTTGCACACACTTTTATGCAAAGTGAATCATCTGCCGAAATGCAAATTATTTTGAGAAGTTTAAGAATTAAGTGATACTGTCCCAAGGAACATTGATGTTACTAATTCATAGACTACACTTCAAGTATCCAAACTCTAGGTTAATCTTTGACCTAATATAATGAATGTCATGGGCTGAAGTGGCTGGTTACTAAACATACTGGAGGCATAGTTGTGTAGATGCTGAGATCCCTCCACTGGCTTTGAGTTTTAAGTATGAAGGATACATTCATGCAGATTGGCCCATACTCCATCTTCCAAAACTCTGACAACTGAGATCATATAGTTTTATGGGCCTGGGAAAGGAAACTAAAAGTGGCTGAGCAGGGAGCAAAGTCTGCCTTTTGCCCAATGTACAAATATGTCAGTTACCAGCTTACAGGTTCCATTCCAAACTCTCAGTAAGGGACACTGTGCTATGTGGACATGTCTGCTCCCAACTCTACAAACTAGGAGCATGTCACATCACATCACATTACCAGGTTCTGTTTTCCTCACTTATTGAGTGATGGTCTTTGCCTGCCCTGAACAGCCTGGTCCTATGACCCTTCGGTCCTTTCTATTATTACACTTGCTCCATTGCTCCCAATGCCTGAAGGTTGCCACATTGCCACCCTTTGCACTTAGGAGTAAAGTGAAAGCAAGGGATTCTGCTCCCTGGAGTTTGCTTCTGTTGCGGATTCGGGCATCCACAAGCCTTGGCGACACGTGTAGGAATTCAGAAGCTACATGCTTCCTGGGCTTGTACTTTTCACCTTTACCTTGATAGGTTTTAAATTATTCATCCTCGATGTTCCATCTCACTAAAATTGCTAATTTGAAATATGGTCACATACAGGATTAGTTTGCCTGGCTGTCAAGGGTTTACTAAGTAGCTCGTGTCCACAGAGATGAGGAATGTATAAATTAGAGAGTGAGGATTTGCTTATAAGAGGGACCTACCAGAATAATTTGTGCAATAAAGACTTTGAATAGCTAGTAGGTTTATAGAATTTCTCTAGTGTAATTAGGAGAGGCATTGTTGTGTAATGAAGAAAATTAATTAGAACTAAACGTTTAGGGAATGTGTGGTTAGGTAACCAAAGGCATATTTGCAGCCTAATTGTTTTTTTGGCAGCTGGAGGCGTTTTATACCCTTTCAGGATGTTTGGTTAATGGATATTTTAACATGCCCTACTGTTTGCTTTTCTTTAAATTTAAACTACTTCAATATAGAAAAACAGCTCATCAAAGGTTTAAACCAAGTATATGTTCCGTTGGGGAAAAAATGCTTCTGCTATCAGGTTTATTGGATCATACTGTTTGTCAAATGCTAATTATTTTTAGAAGTCCAAATTGAGGCTAATTGGCCTGCCCTCCTGCACCATGTAATTACTGAGTTCTACTGTATGCATCTGAGACGCAAGTACCAAAAACATTTCCTAATATTGTACCATTATTTCTCCCAACCTGCAGTCAATTCTCAAGTAGTCTGCCTCTCCAGTGCTCTCCAGAACAAAGCAGATTTGGGAAGTACAGTAAACTTTAAAAGTAAGAAGAATTATTTATCCAGCCTGCTGATTGCTTTTATAATATTCACATTCTGAAGTCAAGCAGGCATAAGTTTAAATCCTCACTCTGTGATCTTGGAAAAGTTATTCAAACTACCTAAGGCTTGGTTTCACAATAGGTAATTGAGGGATAATAAACCTAAGATTAAAAATTTGTGGTAAAAATTAGACAAGATAGGTGTACCTTATTAAATTAGAGTCTTTTTTAGCCGGGTGCAGTCCCATAGGCCTCTAATCCCAGCAACTTGGGATGCTGAGGCAGGAGGATTGCAAATTCCTAGCCAGCCTTGGCAAATTAATAAGACCCTGTCTCAAAATAAAAATTAAAAAAAAATAAAAATAAAAAGGGCTGGGGACCTAGTTCAGTGGTAGAGTGCCCTTGGGTTCAGTCCTCAATACCAATAAATAAATAATAATATTTTGAGTTTCAGACTAGAAAAACAGCATTTAAAAAAATCACTTAAAGTGATAACAGAATAGGGAAATGGGCTATTTTTAATTTACAATAATTTTAGAATTAAAAATTTTTCAAAAATATTGTACAGTTTCTACATACTCTTCGTCCAGATTCCCCAAATACAAACAGCTTGATAACTGCCATAATATTATTAAAATCTATGAAATTAACATTGGTGAAATACTTTTTCATAATTGTCTTTTTCTGTGTGGTGTTAGGGATCAAACCCAGGGCAAGTGCTCAATGCACTGAGATATACTCCCATCTTGATAAAATACTCTTAAAGACATGATTTCAATTTTGGCAATTGTCCGAATAATGTCCTTTTCTGGTTCAGCATACCACATTGAATTTAGGTTTCATATCTCCTAAGACTCCTCTAGCCTGAGAAATTTCCCCTTTTTCTTAACCTTGAAAAGTCTGAAAAATATTGAACAGTTGCTTTATAGAAAAATCTCAATTTGAGTTTGTCTGATATTTTCTCATGATATGAACTTGGACATGCATTTTGGGGTAAGAATACCACAAAAATGATATGTCCTTCCCAGTGTATCATAGCAAGACACAGGTCTCATTGCTGGTTGTGTTAAGTTTGATCACTTGATTGAGATGCTTTCCTCGCTGTGCGATTACTATTTTTTCCTTTTTAAATAATAACTATTTTGTGGAGTGATATGTTGAGGTAAGGCAAATATACTATCTATCATGCTTTCACCTGCTAACGTTAGTGTCCATCAATAGATGTTGCCTGAAACAATGTTCACAGTGGTATTTAGCACAAACAAATGGTGGATTTCTAATTCTACCATGCAGCTTACGTTGTTTATTAATTGGAATTCTACCATAGGGAAGAGCTGTCCCATTTCCCTGGTTTGTTCACTCACTTGTTTATTTTTATCAGTATGGACTCAGATATTTATTTGATGAGCTATAATCCATCACTATTATTATTTATATTTTGCTAAAAGTGCCCCATATTTGGCCATTGGGAGATTTTTTTTTTTTAAGTTAGTTTCTGTGTCCTTTTGATATGCCCTTTATTTCTGAGCACCTCCTCATTTTCCTTCATCTATGTTCATCGTGTGTTTCCAGCCCTGGGATGAGCCATTTCTTCAAGGACACTGACGTTATCAAAAAGTTCAAAGCAGTAAAGCTGGTTTCATGAACCGCAAATTATGGATTCAGCTGAGGTCATTAAGGGTTCAAAGCTTCCTTGCAAACACTGAGCCCTGCCTTTCTCAGATTCATTTTTAGACATGAGGTGGTGGCTAAAATGGTACACGTTGTGGCTAAGCTGGTCACTAATGCTTTCTTTGTAGCTAGTGTTCCCAAGAAAAAAAGAAAAAATTCCTTTCCAGAGAGTCATGGCAAAAATTCCCCAGAGAGGTCAAATGAGGCCAGAGGCCTACCCCTGATCCAAAAACTGGGTACCAGAAAAACAGGCATGCTGCTCAGGAGATATGACTATCCCTTGACAGGGAGGAGAAGTTCAGCCCATGAGTACCACACAGAGGAGTGGGATTCTGGCTAAGCGCTCTGGCACATGCCTGTAATCCCAGCAGCTCAGGAGGCTGAGAGGGGAGGATTGCAAGTTCAAAGCTAACCTCAGACATGGCGAGGTGCTAAGCAACTCGGCGAGACCCTGTCTCTAAATAAAATACAAAACAGGGCTGGGGATATGGCTCAGTGGTTGAGTATCCTTGAGTTCAATCCC
Source organism: Spermophilus citellus (assembly GCF_964194105.1). Lineage (NCBI taxonomy): Eukaryota > Metazoa > Chordata > Mammalia > Rodentia > Sciuridae > Spermophilus > Spermophilus citellus. The sequence goes on from NC_138182.1 coordinate 109,908,227, forward strand.
TGGTAGCCACCTCCCTGCCCCCCGGAAAAAAAAGAAGAGTAAGATTGCACATGACATGGGTGAACCTCCAGCTCTTTTTAAAATGAAAAGATGAGTATGATGTTATAATGTGCACGTGTTACCTCCTCTCTATAATTAAAGGTGACTGCAAGTGGCTCAGGGCTACTATTTTAGTTAATGTACATGGAGGGCTGTGGATGTATATGTGGTGCATGTATGAGAATAACATTCAGATATACAGTTTTCAAAGATTGAAAGGCAGCGTGGCAAGACAGAAATGAAAGGGCTTAACATAAAACCAGACCTCAGTTCCAACTATGCAACTTGCTGTAAAACTATGGTGAGTTACTTAGTTTTCCCAAGTTTATTTCATCTGTAAAGAATAAAATTTACTGTACATGTGAGGATTCAATGCATGTAAATCATTTGACACAGCAGTAAGAGCACTAAAAAAAATAGAATTAAACATAGGTGTGAAAATAGCATGGATTTCATCTTTCTTCAACAATAATACAGACATCTCTGAATTTCTAAAACAGCATTATAAGCATTAGCTCTTACTGTGCTAAAGATGAAAAGAAAACAGTTAAAATTTGCTGAGCTTATTTCTTTTTTATGTTGTCTTAAGCAAATAAACAATAACAACAGCAAAAACAAGACTATCTGGGCAAGTAAAGAGTCAACAGAGTGAAAAGATATTCTAGATAATGGGAAAAAATATTTGCAAACCATAAAGACATAAAGGGTTAATTTCCAAAGTACATAAAGAACTCCTACAACTCAACAGCAAAAACAAAAACAAAACAAATTACCTAACTTAAAAATGGACTAAGAAGTTGAATAAAATATTCTCCAAAGAAGACCTACAAATCACTAGCTGGTATATAAAAAGATGTTTACTATTATTAAACATCAGGAAAATCCAAGTCAAAACCACAGTGAATTATTTCCTCACACCTATTAGGGTGGTAGATATTTAAAAAGAAAAAAAAAGGTGCCGAGTGTTGACAAGAATGTAGAAAATTGGAATCCTTTTACATTATTGATAGGAATGCAAAATGATACAAGGACTATGAAAAAATAATATAGAGACACTTCAATAAATAAATAAATAAAAATAGAACTCGGGTAAGATCCAGCAAGCTCCCATCTTGGTATTTTTCCAAAAGAACTGATGTCAGACTCTCAAATAGAGATTAGCACTCTCATTTACATTTCAGCATTATTTGCAATAGTCAAGATGTGAAAACAACTGTTCAATAGCAGATTAAAAAAAGACAAAGGAATTTTATTCAGCCTTAAACAAGGAGGAATCCTGCCATATGTATCAACACAGATGAACCCAGAGAACATTACTTGACATAAAAAGTCTGAAGGAAAATCTATATGTTTCATACTGACATGCCTAAATAGCCAAACAGAAACAGAGAGTGGAATGATAGTTTCCAGGCTCTGGCAGGAGGGGGAAATGGAGAACGGCTTGTCAACGGGAATAGAGCCTGAAATATACAATAAGTGCCATTTCTTTCAAAATAGTCACAGAGACAACATATAATTGTGTGTGGGAGAAGGGGTCCTGATGATTGAACACTAGCACATGCTAGGTAAGTACTCTATCACTGAGCTGCATCCTCTGCTCTTTTTATTTTATTTTGAAACAGGGGCTTGCTAAGTTTTGGAGGCTGGCCTCAAATTTGTGACCCTCCTGCCCCAGTCTCCTGAGTCACTGGAATTACTATGTGCACCACTGCACCAGGCTACATAACTAGTTTCAATAATGTGCCAAAGTTCTCTGTCAAAATCTTCACTGTTACTAACACTTTCTCCCATAAGAGCATTTTAATCAATTAACATTGTTTGGGGTTAAGACAGAAAGGCAATAACATAACTGGTTTGCATATAATGGATACTAGGAAGGTACTATGAATAACAGAGCAGATATATCTGTCTAGCTACAACATGACCTTCAAAATATATTGTCCAATGCCCAAAATCAAAGAACACTAAAGCATGTACAGCATCTTTCTTGCTGTATTTTGAAAATGAATATGTTTATTAGCCTATGCTTAATCTCTGCATAGACTACTGTTGGAAGGATATCAAAAAAAATGGTAGTTTGCAAATAGCTTCTGTTAAAAAATATGAATTATTCATTTGCCTAGGACTTTTACATGTTAGATATTTAGCTCTTAATAGATTTCAGGACCTAAAGACATGGGTGGTGTTTTATTCTTGATATTCCCACATGCACAGGAAATTCCACATGGGAGATACTCAATAAATGTGAATTAAGGTGTTTCGATTTACACACGGGAAAGCCAAGTAAAGCAAGGGATGTAGAGGAAAAGATACATCTGAACTGATCATGTAAATAATGTTAGGGCTCATTTGAGGAAGTATTTGGTTAGCATAGGACAAGCTTTTCATATACTTAATATCTCATATAAGTAGATACAACGGAAACATGGTAAGAGCTGTAATGCTAATTGCTACTGTGACAACTGTAACAGAAAAATTAAAAACTTTCCATTTTGTTCCCAGAAAGTGTGCAAACTCCTCAGCTCATCCTGCAACCCAGTCTTGCGCCACTGCCATCTGCAGTTATATCTGCCACTGTAAAATTAATAGACTGTGTGGTTCCCAGGAAAGATGCATCTTGGAAAGGGAACGGTGTGGTTAGAAACAGCTGGCCTCACGGCCAGGGAGGATTGTGATGGCTGCCGAAGCATTTGCTATGGGTCATTGCCCTTCTCAGAGTACCAAACCAGCCCACCAGCTCTTCATGATGTGATGCAAAGCAGAAGCAGGTGGTTGCAGCTCCACTTCATTTCTTCGTTCAAAACATTTTCCGAAGATCACATTAATGAGCACACGTAAGTGAAACATAAAAGTTCCAGATCAAAAATAAATACGCCGGGAAACATGTGATTTGGTACAATTTCAGAGAAGATTAGAGCCTTTGCCAGGATGGATTAGAACACTGAGAAGTCTACCAACCTGAAAATATGTGATGCTTGAAGTTAACTCAGAAAAAGGCAACATAATAAACCACTTTCCTCATCCGCCCAGACAAATCAGCTGATTTCATTTGCAAGTTATGTAGCTGAGGGGAGAACACAGAGGAGTCAAGGTTACCCAACACCTTAACTTTACCAAGCTACCTGTTACGGCCATAGACATTTATTAACCTTCTGTTACTATAACAAATACCAGAGATAATAAGATAAGAGGCTTGATTTGACTCACGGTTTCTGCAGTGAGAAGAATGGGATTATGCACACTGAAGAGCATCTGTCTGTCTCTGGGGCATTGAGTTGAAATCAAATGCAGTAATCTCAGGGACACCTTAAAACTAAAACATCTTTCTGGTTGCCATCCGTCACCATCCTTCAGTGGCCTTCGTGTTAACCCATCACTTCATTTTGGCCCAGAGCTGCCCTTTCGGACAGACTCTACATTTGTGAGCCAAGTCAGCCATTTTTCACTGCAGTCCTGCTGGCTGAAAAATCAGCATTGACAAAACAGCTTGTGATCCAGTGAAGAGCCCAGACAGAAATGTAATAAACAATGTTTTGAATTACATTTTGGACATTTAAAAATGCTCTGGGCTCATTTCATAAGACATTTGCATTTGTAATGAAAGGGGAAAAAAAACCCCATCATTGCACTTGCAGTCTCAGGTTAACAGGCCCTTTTATGTTGTAAATTTTTTGCAGGAGCAATTACAAATTGTACACAGATTCATTATTTCTAGAGTACTTCATCAGGACATTTCCCCATACATCTAATTTGTCCTGTCTGAAATGTAACTTGACATAAGGGATTTTTTTAATTGCTTTTGAAGCCCTTCCAAGATAATCAACTGCTTTTTGGAGCATGATAAAAGACAGTAGACAATATTGCCAGTCTGTCTTAGGATCATACGCTGAAGTTTCCAGATAAGAGAAAAGAAAGGCAGTATTTGCCTCTGAAACTATGCAGTATCTCCATTTTAATTTGTTTCCCCTTTAAATGATTTTGTTGGTGCCTAAGAATAACAAAGAGAGAGGCTGGGGATGTAGCTTAGTTGGTAGAGTGCTTGCTTCCCTTCCACAAGGCCCTGGGTTTGATCCCTAGCACCATTCACAAAAAAAAAAAAAAAAAAAAAAAAAAAAAAAAAAAAAAATTGCCCTATTTGTATCTACCCTATGGCAATGGCTCCAGCTTTGGGGACAGGTAGTCAATGTTTATAAAAAGATTAAAGTATAAGTTTTGTCATTCTCAAAGAATTTTAACCAAATATTAAATAAATATTAATAAAAAAATAAAATAACCAAATTTTGGGAGGAGAAGGAATATTATTAAAAGCTGCTTGTGATGTGCTGAAATGTCACACATACCCCCCAAACATAACTACTATGTATCAATTAAAAACAAATAGACATCTGTTTTAAAAACTGGTTGTGTCTCTGCCATCTTCTGTGAACACATTTAAACAAATGATAGTAAATTTATTCATTTTAGAAGAACTTTTTTTTTTTTTTGCGTTGGACTTTGAAGGTGCTAATTTTAAATAATTTTATATTTTAATTGCAGGATAAATTGCATTTACTGTACATGGTAGGCAGACGATGGTCCCTCACACCCTACTTGTCCATACCTCATTCCCAGGAACTGGCATGGCAAAATGGACTTTGTAGATGTAATCTAGTAGATGCAAGCAAATTCCTTAAAATGGGGAGATTATTCTGGATTATCAGGGGGCACCCAATGGAATCACACACCTCTTGAGAATTAGAGAGACTTCCCTGGTGGTGGCCAGCGAGAAGTGACACAGAAGCATGGGAGAGTGTTGACATGGGGATTCAACCTGCTGCCACTGTATTTTAAAAGGGAGGAAAGGGGCTACCAACCAAGGAGTGTGGTGGCCTCTAGCAGCTGAAGGTGGGCACTTTACTCAGCTTATGACCAGCCAGCTTATGACCTCACTCCCATAGAATCAAGGAACTGAATTCCAACACCAACCCAAGTGAGGTAGAAACAAAATTCTCCTTTGGAGCCTCCATAAAGAAATGCAGCCTGCAGAACCTTGATTTAAGCCCAGTGAGACTGGTATCAGACTTTTGACCAACAGAACCATAAAATAACACATATGAATTTTGTAATCCATTCTTGTAGTGACTCATTAAAGCCATGTAGAAAACTAATATGCTATCCACACCATAATATCCTGTTCTCATACCCTGATCATCCATGAAGTACTCAAACAGAAGAGATAGAATATTAATTTTATTGCATCTGGCATATAGTTCCACGACCCTATGCAGTGGTCATTCAAATACCACTTGCTAAAATCAAATTAAACCATATTTTATAAATGGAAAATAGACTGTACTCTCATGTCAGAAAACCTCCATTATTAAGAACAATGATTGGGACATTGGGTAAAGGATGAAAATTAATAACTTTGTTTTAGACCCACATTGTTAATATGCATGCTGACCCTTAATCATCCTCCAAGAGGTGCTCTTGGCAGGAATCAGAGAATTGATTGTTCTCTAGTTCAAAGCTTAGCTTTGAGAGTCTGTAATGAGAAGTCCACAGGAGTTCAAGGAAGATTCAGATCTTTTCAACCAAAGATACTCCAGAAACCATAGGAATCATGAGTAATAACAGCATCTCTTTACCCAGGTGAAGGCAGCCAATATTAATAGACCAAAATAAAATGTCCGGTTCAGGGCTTCTTTTGTATTAAAGGATGACCTTATCTGAGATACTTAATGTTCCGGTTGTAGTTAATTAACTTTCCCAAAGACATAATGGCAAAGAATAGTAATTCAAGGGAGCCGGATGATCACAAATTGCTATGTAAAGTATCAAACTAAAGAAAACAGAGTTTCAGCTCCTAAAGCAGGTCAGGAGGACATTCAGGACCCAAGCCCCTAAAATCAATAGTGGCATAGCATCCCACATTAATGTGGTGGATCGAATACATGTATCAAATTTTGTGTCCTTCCAAAACTGCAGTGGGGAAGTTTGTTTGTTTGTTTGTTTGTTTTTTAAGATAAAATAACAAGCACAGAGAGAGCAGGAAAGAGGCAAAAGTAACAAAATGCGGGGAGCAGAAAGGCAAGGAGACTAATGGTAGAGGACTTAGCTGACCTGGGCCCCCAAAGCTGAACTTTAGTCAGTGTGGAGAGTTAGCTAACTAAACTTCCTCTAAAAAGTATCAAAAACTCAGAAATACACTTCTGAATGTTGGGTAAATGTTGGGAAGTGATAAAGAGAAAGGAGTCAAATTAGATTCCCAGAGCTCCTCTCCTATACCTCCAGATGACAGGCTTCTATCCTCTGGAGAGACCAACACAAATGAGGCCTGGACTGGGGTGAGGTGACGGGTAGACAGCCAGGATGATGTTGGAGGTACTGCAGTGAGAACAGATGAAGCGAACATGTGAAGGCTGAATGCTAATCACAGCATCCTTGGCCATTATTCAGCAAGAAGCCCAACATTGTTTATCCTGTATCATGGGACTAGGCCTCTGCTGGATGAACTGTACACTCTTAAGGAAGAAAGCCTGTTAAGGAAAAGATAAGATTCGTTCTAACAATGGCCTTCTACAGTATTAATTATGGAATCTCCATGGTATAATCAGCCAAAGCAGGAAGACAAGGGTTTGTGAGAAGCACTGGGTGGTTACCCGCCTAGACCAGCAATCTCCTGTCTGTCCCAGAAGCTTAAAGGAATGACAGTGGGATGCTGATGTGCTCAGCCCTACTTCCTTCCAGCATCACTTTGCTGTGGTCAATGTCCACCTTCTTGCACTCTCTTTAGATCCTGGACAGTCAGAACTTTGCCCTCTAGATAGGTCACTGGAGGAAACCTGGAAATCTGATCCTAAGAGAGAAAACTAAAATCTACACTGATGGTTCTCTAAAGGTAACTGCTCAGACTGTCCTAGAATAGTGGTTCTTATCCAGGGTGGTTTTGCTCGCAGGAAACGGGGCAACGTTTTGATTGTTGGGGCTGGAAGACAGGACATACCTCAGCAGAGGGAGTAGAGGCCAAGGATGCTGCTAGTCATCTCACTATGCACAGGACCACCTCCCCTTTGCCATCAACACAGAACAATACCTTAGACTCAGAATTTTTTTTTGTCTCATCTCAATTATGATCACAAACTGAAAATTACCAGATAGCTATGGAAAGCCTCTAACCAAAAAGAAAACTGACCAAAACCAAGCAAAAGCAACTTAGCAAAAACAGATATCTCACAAACCAAAAACACCCCAAAACAATTCCCCCCACAAAAAAATAAATTATCTAGACCCTGCACCTAATAGAGGAAAAAGCAGGCCCAAATCTTCATCATGTCAGATTAGTCCTTGACTTCCTTAACAAGACTCCTAAAACAGGGGCTGGGGATGTGGCTCAAGTGGTAGTGCGCTCGCCTTGCATGCGTGCGGCCCGGGTTCGAGCCTCAGCACCACATACCAACAAAGATGTTGTGTCCGCCGAGAACTAAAAAATAAATATTAAAAATTCTCTCTCTCTCTCTCTCTCTCCTTTCACTCTCTCTTAAAAAAAAAAGACTCCTAAAACACAAGAAATAAAATCAAGAATTAATAAATGGGATGATTCAAACTAAAAAGCTTCTTCTCAGCAAAAGAAACAATCAAAGAAGTGAAAAGAGAGCCTACATTTGTAAGTAAATTTTTGTCGTGCACAATCAGACAGAGCACTAATCTCCAGGAAATATAAAGAACTCAAAAAACTTAATACCCAAAAAAAATCAATAAATGGGCTAAGGAGCTAAACAGACACTTCTCAGAAGAAGATATACAATTGATCAACAAATATATTAAAAAAATGTTCAACATCTCTAGTAATTAGAGAAATGCAAATCAAAACTAAGATTTAATCTCACTCCAGTCAGAATGGCAGTTATCAAGAATACAAACAACAATAAGTGGGGGAAAGGCACACTCATACCTTGCTGATGGGGCTACAAATTAGTGCAACCACTCTGGAAAGCAGTATGGAGATTCCTTAGAAGACTTGGAATGGAACCATCATTTGACCAGCTATCTCACTTGCAGGTCTATATCCAAATGACTTAAAATCATCATACTATAGTAATGCAGTCACATCAATGTTTATAGCACATCAATTCACAATAGCTAAACTGTGGAACCAACCTAGATGCCCTTCAATAGATCAATGGATAAAGAAACTGTGATATATATACACAATGGAATATTACTCAGCATTAAAAAAAGAATAAAGTCGCAGCATTTGCAGATGAATGGATGGAGTTGGAGAATGTTATGCTAAACGAAATCAGCAAATCCCCAAAACACTAAAGCCCAAATGTTCTCTCTGATAAGTGAATGCTGATCCATAATGGGGTGGGGGAGGCAATAGGAAAAATGGAGGAACTTTGGGCAAAGGCCGGGAGGAAAGAAATGGGAGGGGGGCAGGAATGATAGTGGAATGAGTTAGACATCATTACCCTAGGTACATGTATGACTGCACCTCTGGTGTGATGCTACATCGGATACAATAAGAGAAATGAAAAGTTGTGCTGCAATTGTGTACAATGAATCAAAATGCATTCTGCTGTCATATATACCTAATTAAAATAAATAAATATTTTAAAAATTTATCTAGAGTTCAACACATTTCCTACTTCCTCTTCAATTTCCTGTATTCCTCTTAAAAGGACCCTTGGATATATCAAGATAATTCAGGTAAATCTTATTTCAAGATTTTTAAATTGATATATGGGCAAAGTCCCTCTTGCTATATATAATTACAGCCCCAGTTGTGGGTATTTAGACAAGGACTTCTTGAAAAGAGGGCCTTTTTGAGCCTACCACAATCTGAATGGATGTCATATTTATAAGGTGGAAAATAGCCATTTAATAGTGAAGGATTTAAGTTGAAAGGTTGAAAGGGCCTACCAATAGCAGGACAATATGGGTAAAAACAGAACCACAGCAGAGCCCTCCACTGTGGAATTTCAGAATACTGAAGGCAGAGAGAAGGGGAGGAAAACATTCAAGGGTAAGGATTCTTGGTGGCTCCAGAGTTTCAATTTAGCAACACTAGAAGCACAAACAATAGGGCAGTGTCTTCAAAATTTGGTGAAAAAAAAATTATTTCCCAGCTCAACTTTGATAGCCAGGCACTCAGTTAAATCTTAACATTTTTATCTCATATGCATCCTTCCTCAAGAAGCTACTGAAGGATGAGTAACTGAAACACAATAGACTGAGAGAGAGAAAATGCAGGTAATAGGAGACCCAGCAAAGAGAGAGAAAGGACATTTGGGGACAGCTGTGAAGGGAGATCACAAATATATAGCAACCAGTAGAGGCTGGAACAAAATGACTAGAGAACGAAATGAAGAGCTTTTGCCGTTGTACCACCGTCGGTCATAGGCTGTTGGTGCCTATGAAAAAATACATGACAATTTAAAATAAAGGAGGAATGCTTTATTTTGGCTCACGGTTTCAAAGGTTTCTGTCCATGCTTGGCTGGATCCATTGGGCCTGAGGTGAGACAGAACATCATGGTGGTAGGGAGTGGCCAAAGAAAGGAGAAAGCTACTCTGCTCACAGGAGCCAGGAGTCTGCAGGTGTGGGTGAAGGAGTGGGCCTGGAGACAATAAATACCCTTCCAGGGCAGGCCCTCAGAGTTCTACTTCCTCCAACATTTCCCCCCTGCCTAGAGTTTCCAGGACCTCCCAGCAGTCCAGTCCACCATCGGTGGATCAGAGCCCTCATGATCTAATTACTGCCCCAAAGTCCCATATCTGAACACTGCTGTATTGGGGACCAAGCCTTCAACACATGTGGAACCTTTGTGGAACATTCCAGATCCAAACAATAACACCACTTTTCTTTCTCTTTTTTTTCTCCATGCTGTGATACCCAGAATAAGATTCTTACTTCACCACTGACACACCTGAAAGTCAGAGGTAGGTAACAATTAGCTTGAAAGCAGAAAATACAGAGCAACCCAATTCCCTTTGCAATACTCTTACTGCCTACCCAATCCCTTCACAAAGTACTATCTTGTAGTAGGCCCAGTTTTCCCAAGACTCATTGATGCCCTTGCCCTTGGAATCCCAAGGAACTCTGAAAACTTTCAGGAAAATCAAAACCACAGACAAAGCAGTCAATCTTCTCGGAGCTGTCACTTAGCAGTGGAAATACTGCACTTTTCCCCCTTGGTTAGATGTGTGCTATTTTGAAACTAAATAATGTATACTGGAAAATACAGATGTAGATTATAAACAACTGTAAAAATAATAAAGATACTAATACAAAAGTCTGAATACTGCCTCACACCTGTTAGGATGGCTACTATTAGAAAAACAAGAAAATAACCAGTATTGGTGAAGACACAGAGATACTGGAATGCTTGTGGCCCTTTTGGTGAAAATGTAAAATGGTACAACTATCATGGAAAACAATATGGCAATTCCACAAAAGAATCAGAAATAGATCACCAAAGGATCCAGCAACTCCATTGATGGGCATTACCCAGGAAAACTGAAAGCACCGTTTCAAAGAGGCATTTGACATCCGGAGGTGGAAGCAACTCAAATGTCCATCAACAGATTTATTAACAAAATGTGATACATACATAGAATGGAATATTATTGGGGCCTTGGAAGGAAATTCTGAAATATGCTACAACATAAATGAAACTTTAGAACATTAGGCTAAGTGAAATAAACCAGTTTAAGACTTTGTATGTAGATATGAGGTATTTATAATAGTCAATTAGTAGAGACAGATAGATGGTAGCTGTCAGTGGCAGGGGAGAGAATTAAGAAAGTAATGGTTCTTGTTAATGATTATGAAGTTTTGGATTTATGTGATTAAGAATTCTGAAAATTGGTTGCATAAAAATGTAAATGTATCTAACCGTACTGAACTGTACATTCTGAAGTCATTAAGATGGTAAAGGTCGTGTTAGATATGGTTTACCACATTTTTTCAAAAATATAAGATGAGGAAGGAAAGAAATGGTCACCTCTAGGAAGAATGAGGCATTATGATGGTTAATTTTATGCCACATTTGACAATTTGTTTGGGTCAAGGTATATCCGAATATCGGATCAAATGTTATTCTGGGTGTTTCTGTGTGTTTTGGATGTTGACATTTTAATCAATGGACTTTGAGTAATGCAGACTGCCCTCTAAAGTGTGGGTAGGCCTCATCAATTACAGGCCTATGTAGAACTAAAAGGCTGGCCTTCCTTAGGGAAGAAAGAATTCCCCAGCAGACTGCCTTCGGATATCACATTCAACAGCAGTTTTTAACTTGAGCTGGAAAATAAGATCCCCTAACTCTGCAGGCTGTTGGCCCACCCTGCAGATTTTAGACTTGCTAGCCTCCATAATCATCTGAGCCAATTCCTTATAACACACACACACACACACACACACACACACACACACACACACACGCATGCTATTTTTTTCTCTCTCTAGAAAATCCTAATACACACACAATAGGGGAAAAGTATTTAGAGAGCTTCTAAGGTATTCATGAAGTTGTATTTCTTAACGTGGGTGTTAGGTATGAAAATTTATCATTATTCTTTAAATTGTATCTATATTTTATGCACTTTTTTGTATGTATTATTCTCTTCAAAATAAAAACTTTCTTTTTAAGAGTCTAAAGTTGAAATGCAACCAATCCATTCACCACAGTTCACATATTATTAGGAACACTTTTTGTACTGATCTATTTTTTTTTTAGATGTTGATGGGTCTTTATTTTATTCATTTATTTATATGTGGTGCTGAGAATCAAACCCAGGGCCTCACACATGCTAGGCAAGTGCTCTACCACTTAGCCACAACCCCAGCCCTACTGATCTATTTTTCATCAGTGCTTTATAGTCATACATGAAAGTAGAACTTTCTGTGACAGCTTCATGCATGTACATGACATATTTTGGTTAATTTCATTCTGTGTGCCTCCCCTTTCTCATCTCTTCTTCCTCTCTCTCATTCCCCTTCCTTTACTCTATTGTTCTCCCTTCACTCCAACCTTTTAAAAAATTCCTTATTTCTATCTTCTGCTTATGAAATCTTCAACCTTTGACTTTTTTAGTATGATTTATTTCACTCATCACAATGTTGTCCAGTTTTATCCATTTACCAGCAAATGATGTGATTTCATTTTTCTTTGTGACTGAGTAAAACTCCACTGCATATGTAGACAACATTTTCTACATCCAGCTGTCACTGAGGACACCTAATCTGGTTCTATAATGTGGCCATTGTAAATTCTGCTGCTATAAATATTGCTATGCATGTATCAATACATTATGTTGATTTTAGTTCTTTTATATAAATACTGAGTGAGATACTGGGTCATACGGTAGTTTTCATTCCTAGTCTTTAAGGAATCTCCTATTTTCCAAAGTGGCTGTACTAATTAGCGTTCTCATGAACATTCTCGCCAGCTTACAAAAAACTACCTTTAAGATTTTAAATAAAAGAAATAGCCCAAGCCTGATAAACTCATCTGTAGATAGAAATCATATTAAACTTACTAACTTAGGTTTGGCAGAATTATGTAAATCACACAGGATGGATCTGTAATGGGTCATCTAGAGAAATTGAGAGGTTTTTTTTTTTTTTTAAGTTGACATTAGGAATGATCAAAATCCCTGGTGCTACTGAGAAGACATGTTATCCAATGAGATAAATGGTGTCAGAAAATTTTATGTCATTTATGAAATTTTGTCATATAGCATGCATTTTTTCCATCATTAATTCTCATCTTCTCTTTTCAGTGTGAATTCTAACTATGGAAGAACATCTCTGAAAGCCAGAACCATAAACACATTTTTAATTTTCTGAGGACTTAAAGCCTGGGGGATAATACTGTAGGAGGAAAAAAAAAATATTTCCAGCCCTCCAAACTGCCAATGTGTTTGACTTATCATGGATAAGTTTTAGCATCTCACATTAGAATATTTTGAGGCCTTTATATAAAATTTACATTTTTAAGGCAACATATTTTGAGTTCTATAACAAACTGGCAAAAAATCAGAATCGTTTAATGTTATAAATTAGAATGTATGTTATAAATTAGAATCAAGGTGGGGACTATGGAAAGCAGAACGATTGTAAGTAGAGCCGAGCAATTTCATAGCCATCTTTCTATATAAATCATTTGCAAGTAAATACATGAATTTGAATGTATCCAATTTCCAGAGATAAAATTATGTGCATATAAATTCAAGTATTTTACCATTTCTGTGGCAAAATACAGAAGTTTCAGAAGTCATTAGGCAAAAGACATTGCAAAAATAATTTATCTTTGAAATCTCTCAAAGTTTATTTCCAGAATATTACAAGTACACCTCTATCATGAGCCAGGAAGCAGAAATGAAAACAGAAAGCATTATGGGACCTCATAGTCCCTGTAAAGGCTTGTCCCCAATGACCTAAGGATCTCCCACTAGTCCCAACTCCTAAAAATCCCACCAACCTACCTACCATATATAATTTTATTTTATTTCATGTAATTTTATTGCAGAAAACATGGAAAATTAGTTTTTAAGTCACAAATAAAAACCACTAGTAATATTATTTTTGAAATTCTTAATATCTTTTGACTAAAAGTGAAGGTAATATTGACAATAACAAGTACAGCACCTCTCCCCCAAATCTCAACCTTTAACCATTTGGGAATTTTGCAGCCATATTTGCAAATATCTCTTTTCCAAGAATTTCTATAATAGGTCTGCAAAAATGGGAGATATTCATTTAATTCTAAAAAAGACTTGAAGTTCATAAAGTAAAAGTAACTTGGTGGTATAGTTTGGATGATGAATATCCCCCAATGGTCCATATTTAAAAGGCTTGGTAGGTAGGTTGGTGGGATTTTTAGGAGGTTGGGACTAGTCAGAGGTCCTTAGGTCATTTGGGACAAGCCCTTACAGGGACGGACTATGATGTCCCATAATGTTTTCTGTTTTCATTTCTGCTTCCTGGCTCACGATAGAAGTGATTTATTCCACAGGCTCTCTTGATATGATGTGCTGCTCTTGCTAGAGGACCAAAGAAATGGCACCACTTCATCCTGGACTAGAACCTTGAGAACAGTGAGTCAAAATAGACCTCTTAAGTGTACTGCCGCAGGCATTTTGTTATAACAACATGAAGCTGACTTATACATTTGCCACTAGCACCTGGTAGAATCACATTCAAATCCAAATTTGGTCATTTCTTTTTACTACATATATAATGCTGCCTTTAAGTCAAAAAGCTCATGACCTGCTTGACTTTGATTTAAAACCTGTCATATTGTTAATGAGATTATTTTTCAAAGATTTAATTTAAACTCCAATAGTTCTTTGAAAGGTTTTGCTACTGGACAGCAGTGTATTTCCCACTTTTTGACAATGGCTGAAGTGATTACTAGTCTGTATTAAAACCCATGTGAAGTAACAACTTTAAGACATGAAAGTGTCTTAAGCATACAGACTGAGATATGTTCAAGATGTTGTACCTCTCACATATTGAGACACACCATATCTCGAGCTGCTTGTCCTTGATTTAAAGCCCTCATTCTGACTCAAAAGAAAATTTAATTTCCTCCCACTCTTTCCCAACAGCCCTTCAAATACAGGAGCAAAACAAAGGATGAGGAAACCTTCAGCAGTCATTCTAATAATGACTTTTTTCCTGGAAAAAAAATGTTTTCCCTTGGTACTGGGGATTGAACCCAGAGAAACCTTACTACTGAACTACCTCCTCAGCTCTTTTCATTTTTAGTCAGGATCTCACTGAATTGCCCAGGTTCAACTTGAACTTGTGTCCTCCCTCCTCAGCCAAGTTGCTGGGATTATTTATAGGTGTGTCCACGCCTTTTCTTCTGATCTTATTCTGCAGATACACATTTGTGATGTGTAGCGTATATGGATACTTGTGGACACAGAATGAAATCTGACAAACGTGAAAGCTTTACACAGCTCATTGAAAGAATGCTATTAAGATTTTATAGTCTAAGCACATCAGTTACAGAATGATTAAATTGGTTTTATTCATTGACATAATAGAATAATGAAAGGAATACTTAGCTCCTCCTTTTGGTGGTTTGCTGTTACCTGTTGGCCTGTGTGGCTATTTCTGCAGTATGCCGTGGGCTTTGGGCCCACTACAGGGGTCTGCTTAGCCACTGGCATGAGGGAGGGGCAGTAGTCTGGAAATGCTCAGCTGTCTCATGGAGACTTGTGTGATGAGTGGGTGGACTTTTGATCAGTTGGGTTTTATAAATGAGTTGGGAAAATATATTAAGAATAATGGGAGATAGGTTTCTGTAAGAGAAAGGAGCTACAAATATGCAAAGAGAGAAGCTAAAATAAACCCTGATGATAAAACTGGATTGGAAGTTACCAATGTGAATTTTCTGGCTTCTTATGTAGGGAGATGTCAAGATCAAGGAACTCTTCCAGATTGAAGCTAAAGCAACATGGCAACAAATGCCATGAGTACTTCTGGAACTGGCAGCCCTATAAAGGACATTACTGGGTTACCTAATGAAATTTGAATGGGGTCCATACCTTATTGAATCAAAGATAACTTCTTTTAATGTCATGTGTAAGTGCAATTCTATTCTTATAAAACACACTGAAGTGACAAGGCACCATGACTTCAACTTAAATAGTTCAGGGAAAATATAGCATATATGTGTATAAAAAAACACAGAAAATAATATACATGTATATAACAGCTGACAAATGGAGGCCCTGGAAAAGGGAATAAAGGTCCCTGTACTTCGGGCAACTTTTCTGTAAGATTTAAAACTTCATTTTGAAATTTCAAAGACTCTCTCTATATAGAACAACCTAAGTGAAAAGTAAGGTGGCAAAATGTATACCATACCACTCTTTGTGTAAGAGTGATAGGGAGAGTATGGACACACATTTTTATATATTTCTTTAGTTGTAGATGGACACAATCTATTTTTATGTGGTGCTGAGGATTAAACCCAGTGCCTCACATGTGTTAGGCACTGTACCACTGAGCCACAACCCCAGCCTTTGAGTATATTCTTGTATATGCAAAACACCTCTAGAAACATGATCTATATTGGTTTCTTGCACAGATGGAAAATGGGTGGCTGAAAAGAATGAGGTTTCTATTCTTTGAAGTTTTTTAATTTGGGGCTATATGATATGTAGCAACTTAAATACATTTTTTTTTAGCATTTGCCAAAAGCAAGTGTCACACTGGCTACCTTAGAAACACTCAGGAAGTATTTAAAACTAGATGAGACTGGGGTGGTGGCACATGCATGTAATCCCAGTGGCTGAAGCAGGATGATTGTGATTTCAAAGCCAACCTCGGCTATTTAGCAAGGCCCTAAGCAACTTAGGAAGATCCCCTCTCAAAATTATAGCAAGGCATCAAAATACAATGAGTGAATCAAATAAATGATTGAAAATACTGAACTATAAAAAAAAAAATTATAGCAAGGGCTGGGGATGTGGCTCAGTGGTTAAGTTCCTATAGGTTCAATCCATAATTAAAAACAAAATAAAAAACAAAAAAACCTCCTAGATGAGTAGGCCTCAATTTCTAAAGTTCCATTTCAGCAGGTCCAGGGTTAAGAATCAGTAAGATTTCTCTAGTTAATCCTCAAATATATGGCACCTGGGAATTGCTGTTTTAACCAAATTACCCAAGTATGATCCACTCTAATCCCAAAATTTTAAGTATATTAGGAAATTAGAAATACTGTGTCCAATGACAGAAATAAAACATAATCTGGGAAAAGAACACTTCAAAAGTGAAATTAGAATATTTGCAATGACTACTGAATAGAAGCAGCCAAGTCATAGGAGTCAATTTACCTTCCTGGCTTCCCTTACTAAGAACTCAAGTACTGTCCAAGCCAAGGTCACCTGAAAATTACATAGCAATTTGCAACATATTCAAATACTCTGCATTTTTAAGAAGGTATATTCTTTGTAAATCTTTGTAAATGCATAATACACATGATTAGTTATTTTTATTCAGTTAGTACAAGCAGATAAAGTCACACTGTAGATCTCCAGTGGTGAGTTCTTCAGTGTTCAATTTATTGGTGTGCATTCTCTCAACATACATAAACTACTTTTTGTATGCATCAGATATTACATAACAATATAATTTTCTTTAAAAAAAAAGAACAATTGTTTAGGCATTACATTTAAAAAGAATACAAGAAAACTAAGCATTACATGCCAGCAGTACATATTTATAATTCATGAGTGGTCAAAGAATTACAAGATCTATTATTATTATTATTTTTATTATTATTATTATTATTATTACCACACATATGAAATATTACTTAGCAACATGGGATGAAAAGAACAGTTCTATATTTATATTTAAAAATACACATACACACTCTCTCAAATGCTCACCATACACTGCTAGGAAAGCAGGAGGCATCAAGCTGCAGAAGTTCCCATATACATAACATATTGAAGTATCTCAAGCATAAAAACTGTACTTAAGTTGCAAAAATAAAGTTTCTTTCTTCAAATATTTTGATCTGAGCTCAAGCAAACCACATAATGAACACCAATGATTTTTGTATGACTTCACACTTTAAACAATCAACATACAAGTCAACAGCTTAAAAAAAAAAAAACCTGAAAATACAGAACTCGTAGAAATGAACAATGCATTTCATACAAAATAAGTCTACAGCAGATTGATTCATCCTGGCTCGAAATATTTAAGAATCATAATTTTATTTCAAATTGCAAATTAAGCCAGAACAAATATGATAAACAAAAATCATCACTAAATAAAGCATCATTGCCCTATAGTTTCTTTAGACAATTTCACTAGTGCAAGAGCATCATTTACCTGAAAGATTTATTTAAGAGTCACAATTAAAGAGTACCCATACAAAACTATTTCCTTTTTTCTTTAAAAAGTGCCACATACTATATACTTTTCATTAAAAAAAAAAAAAAACTAGTGAAAGACTGTCTGTCTCCATCTCTTGTCAATGAGGAAAGGCCAGAGTGATTTCTTGATTCCAATTCGAAATGGTGTTCGCTGGCCAATGCCCAAGGTCTCCAATTTGGAACAGTCAAGCTGAGCATTATGTGGATGTTGTGCTCCTATGACTGGGCTGTCAGTGATCTTTAAGGGAGAAAAAAAAATTGCAAGTCAATGAAGGACCACAACTTCAGGATTTTATTCTTACATCATTTTGCATATAGTTCCAGAAAACTGATTTGTATCATCCCTGGAAGTAAAGTATTATTTTGATGGCAGACATTTAATTTCATCAATACTCATGGACTTTTTTTTTAAAAACAGATAATAATTTAGAGAAAAGTATCACTACAAACTGAAAACATATGAGCAAAGTTCACTCCGATTAGTACCAGGAAATAATGTTATCCAAAAGCAACAAACAATAATACACACTACAGTGAAGGATCTAGACTTTTAAGAAGTCAGGAGTTTTTAAATGCCATGTACTTACAGGTCTTAAGTGACTGCTGGGGAAGTTGAAGGCATCTGCAATTGCACATGCCATTTCATACTTGGTCATCTGTTCATTACCGGACCAGTGAAAGGTTCCCTTAATTGATGGGTCCTATGAATAAGGACACAAAAAATTCAAAATAGTTTCAAACTTTTGGGTTGAATGGAATGATAGATTTGACAAGAAAGCTAATTTATAAAAGATCCAAGAACTAAAATGCAACATTCATTTTCTGGAATACTTTCCACAATTATCTAAAAATCCAATTCCTATTACTCTTACCAGCTAAGCACACACACAAAATATTTTTCTAAAATTCATTCTGAAGAACTTTTTTGAAATAAAAACGTAAATGCCTCCAATTTTACATAATAATAACCCTGAAAATTAAGATATTTTCATGGAAATAGACTAAGTTAATGAATACTTTAAATTATTCTAAAAGGCTAAAACCAAATTTAATAAGCATTTTTTCAAGATAAGATAATTAAATATTCTTATTATAAATAATAATATACTACTCAAAAAAAAAAATCAAAATACAGCCAGGTGTGGTGGTTCACACCTGTAATCCCAGAGGCTCAGGAGGCTGAGGTCTTAAGCAAATCAGTGAGATCCTGTCTCTCAATAATATACAAAATAGGGCTGGGATATGTCTCAGTGGTCAAGTGCCCCCAGTTCAATCCCTGGTAAGGGGGGGGGGATCAAAATACACACATTATATATATATATATATATATATATATATATATATATATATATATATAACCATGCTATTAACAAAACTTTAAATCTGTCCCTAATTCTATAGACCTTCTATTTAGTGCCAACTTTCTCAAATATTTAAAATTAACTCTTATTCAAACAACAAAATACAAACTTTTTTTCTTTTGGCAGTACTGGGGACTAAATCAATGGGGTGCTTTATCACTGAGCTACATCCATAGTCTTTTATAAACAAAAATCATCACTGACCTCAAACTTGCGATATGCCTGCCTCAGCTTCCCAAGTCACAGGGATTACAGACATACACCACCATGCCCCATCAGTTATTCTCAATGTGGGTAAAATGACTAAATTCCTACTTAGATTCTTCTTTGGCACTACAATTTTCTGGGGGGGGGGGGGTACCAGGGATTGAACCAGGGGAACTTAACCATTGAGCTACACCCCCCAGCTGCCTTTTTAATTTTGAGATAGGTTGTTGTTAAGTTGCTTGGAGCCTTACTAAATTGCTGAGGCGGGCCTTGAACTTGCAATTCTCCTACCTCAGCTTCCCAAGTCACTAGGATTATAGGTGTGCACCACCTAGCCTGGCTGGTACTACATATATCTTAATCAACAAAACTTCTATGTCATCAGGTGATGCTGAGTGCAGTGGTGAACACCTGTAATCCCAGTGGTTCAGGAGGCTGAGGCAGGAGAATTGTGAGTTCAAAGCAAGCCTCAGAAATTTAGCAAGGCCCTAAAACAACTCGGCGGGATCCTGTTTCAAAATAAAATATTAAAAAAGCCGTCGATGTGGCTCAGAGATTAAGGACTCCTGGGTTCAGTTCCCAGTACCAAACAAACAAAAAAGACATTACTGGCTGGGGACATAGCTCAGTTGGTAGAGTGCCTGCCTTACATGCACAAGGCCCTGGGTTCGAAAAGATATTAGGTAAATAGTTTATTACCTAAACAATAACTACAAATTTTCTGTCACTCTGCAAAAAAAAAAAAGGAAAAAAGAAAAAAAAAAAGATGGGGTCTGTAAATATGTAAGAAATAAACAAACATGAGAATATTTTTATCCTTTATGAATATAGTGTATTACCTATAAACTATTTTTGTTTGGTCTCCTAGTTTCAAAAAGGCATTTTTAACTTTCACTGACTCTCCAAGTGTAGCTATGTAAGTTTAAGCATGGAAAAGACAAGTGAATCTTTATTAAGATGGAAGCTAGGAACCATTCCTGCCAAAGACTCACCAGCATTCTCTTTTCTGCCAGTTGTCGACACATAGTAGCCACATCTTTGACATGTGTGGGAAACCTCTGCTGCCAATGGTCCATGTTTGCTGACTTGTTGCTGAACTGCACTTTATCAAACATGACCGTCACAGCACTTTCTTCAAGCTTTTCAACTTCTCCATACAGAACAGGAATTCTCAAAACAGCAGCTCCTAGAGATTAATATAAACAGACGTTTTAAAACCTATTGTTTCCTAGGTTTTGATAAAAGAACAATATGTGGATTTAAGGAGTATCACAATAAAAAACTTGCCTTTTAACAAAAATATACCAAAATAACACAGCTCACCTGTTATCATGCCAACTTAATAAACATGATCTTGAATACGATAAACATCTTTTGTCACTTGGGATGTGTTTACATGTAACTTTAACATTATTATTATTTTTTTTTTTAATCGGTACTAGGGTTTGAATCCAGAATGCTTTTACCACTGAGCTACATCCCCAGTCCTTTATTATATTTTATTCTGAGAGAAGTTTTGCTAAATTGCTGAGATTACAGGTTGTCTATCCCTACACCTGGCCCCCAATTTCTATATTATAATCATTAAAAATAAAACCTATAGGACAACAAATACAATAAATAATGCTGATTGGATGCCTGATTAAAAGAAAAAACAATAAAGAACACTTTATTCAAAGTAGAACATAGCAATTATAAAGATGAGCTAGGCATGATGGTGCACACTTATATTACCAGTGACTTGGGAGACTAAGGTAAGAAGATAACAAGATACAGGCCAGCCTCAACAATTTAGTGAAACCCTGCTCAAAAAAAGAAAAAAAAAAAAAGTGGAGAGGGGAGGGATGACTGGGGATGTAATTCATGTAGAATGTCCCAGGGTTCAATCCCCAGTACCTCAAAAGAAGGAAAAAAAAAAAAACAGTTGCAAAGATGTATACGCATATATTGATAATGCGGGAAAAAGTCTAGAATGTACAAATCCTTTAGGATTTTTAAAAATCCTTGTTTTTTCTTTTTATTAACTATATTCTCTAATTTTTCTCCAATGATTTATATTCCTTGATTTAAAAACCCAAAACAAAACCATATCTCTCCTAAATAAAATTTCTGCAAAACTTTAATCAGGGGCTAAAGAGGAATGTCTTACCCAAGTTATTCTCCAGGACTGCCTTTTCTCCTTCTAATTTTGTTTTACCATACAAATTTAGGGGACTTGGTATGTCTTCCTCACTGTAAGGTGGATCTGTTCCATCAAATACATAATCTGAGCTAATATAAATGAGAAATGCTCCAATTGCAGCTACAAAAGAAAAAAAATGAATCTATTAAGTCTTCTACAAGACATTAGTCTTCAGTGGAATTTAGAACAGTGTGTTCTGTGCAATGTTACAAATCTCTTATAACTCATCTACAAAACTTTAATCTTTAAAAACTCAGGGATGATTTAATATTTTATGAAGATTTTATGAAGTCATCATTACCTGCTTCCTTAGCTAAATTCCCAGACGCATCCACATTAAGCTGAGAAGCAGCATCTGGCTGATTCTCTACAACATCTGGTCTTCTCTCTGCTGCACAATGTACTATGACATGAGGCTGGAAGGTAAGCATTAATGTATTTTTAATCCAAAATGGAATAAATTAGAGGAATTACAGCTTTTCCAGAGTAAATTAATTCAGAGATAAATGTTCCTTAAATCAATATTTCTTCAACTAAGAATATATTGATCACTGTTAATCTTTATTTTTTATTTATTTTTTTTAAATATTTACTTTTTAGTTATAGGTATACACAATATCTTTATTTTTATTTTTACGTGGTGCTGAGGATCAAACCCAGTGACTCACACATGGTAGGCAAGCGCTCTACCTCTGGGCCACAACCCCAGCCCCACTGTTAATCTTTAATGTAGTCTTGTCACATTTCTTCATTCCCCCGAAGGTTCAAATTTCCTCAAATATATATAATAAGTCCGCCCAAAGAAAAATTTTGTAATCCTTAGAAAAAAATCAGAAAAAACTCTCCCAACTATGTAGAAATAGAATTTAAGTATCAAAATAAATTTTAATCTCCCGATTTGAATGGGAGACCTAATATTTAATATATTTATGACAAAGGGGAAGTATTATCAATTGCAAATTTAAATCAAAAATTTTTTGATCAATTGCTTAATGAAAATCAAGTATGCGCAAGTACATATTCCTAGTTGAGCATCCAGACTGCCACCTATAAAACAGATATTTTGGGAAGACCAAGAATTTCATAATCTAGTGGAAAAGACGAATGTAAAGAGAATTTCACTGATGTGACAGACATCAAGATAAAGGTCTATAAAAGGTCCTCTTAGACAAAAGGCACCTAGTTGCCAGAGGAGCTGAGCGATAGCTAAGATCTAAGACGATGACTGACAGAGGCAGTGTATCATATACCAAGTTTACTCCTTCTCAACAATCAATTAAGGAGACATAATCATTGAGTGCTTCCAAGACTGTAAGTACATAATCTGGAGTGCTTCTTAAAATGCAACATTCTGGACCCCAAGAGGGATGATTTCCTGAGTTACAATCTCAGGGAATGAGACCTGAGAACATGTTTTCAAAATGATTCTGATGTAGGTGTTTCAGATATATAGATAAACTATGTAATTTTTGAAAAATGTTTTAACTTAGAAGTCATTCACAAATATGAAGGATTTTATGAAAAGCTCAAGTTTTTGTCTTTGCCAACCTGTATCACCCTAAGCTTTTTAATGATTACATATACCTTTGTCATGCTACAATAAACAGTACTGAATATTGTGGGTGCTTTTAAATATATCATTTTCCCTCTCAACAAGCACATTTTCTATGTCATCTAGAAAATCCTTAATAATTCATGTGTGTATTTAAATAAACAGACAACCATACCTGAAATTCATGAATGATGTGATGAACTGCATTAGTATCCAACAGATTAACCTGTTCAAATTTTGGTCTTGCTCTTCTAAAACCACAACCAACAGCATGCCAATTATTCTGGTGAAATTCTTTGTATACAGCTCTGCCAAGGAGTCCAGTGGCACCAGTAATTAGAACCCGCCTACTCGGGATGTTTACTTCCTCCTAAAAAAGAGAAAATGTGATTATTCACTTTGAAAATAATTCCCTCAAAGAAATGAGTTGCCATATTCACTAAATACCTCAAGTCGACTGCTTTTTAACCTTCTGTCATATCTACAAGTCAATACAAAGAATAAAAATTCATCAAAATGCATCAACAACTTTATCACTTCAAAGTTTTAAAGGAAAAAAACATAAAATGATCATCTTATTTGATTTAGATTTCATGGTAACAAAGGCAGGTTTTACATTTGATTGATGATGCCCCCCTAATGAGTAATAAACAGAAACTTTATGTACAGTTTATAAAAATATACAAGTCTTAATCTTTTTTTATGGTCTGATTAAGTATTTAGATTATAACTGCCAATATGTTTATATAAGATGACATTTCTACTTTTCAGTTTTTAATCCCAAACTTTCCTTCAAACCTCAATTTATTTATCACATTTTGATGGTTCTGAGAATTAGCCAACATTTCAAAAGAGCTTATGTGAAAAAATAAATTGAGTCTTCACAACACAACATGTTTCCTAAATTTTACCGGATTGGAAAATGCTGAGTTAACTTTATATTTGCCTATATGAAATAGCTTCAGTAAACAGTGATGGAAAGAAATATTTTAAATTGACCTATGTTCCTAGATTTAAAAACAATTATACACAGACATTTATGAGAAACACTATTTAATAAAATGTAAATTCTGGATATCCAAGACAAAGTTTCAAAATTTCTCTCTTCTCAAGATTTCCTTCTTTGTTAACTAGACAAGTCTTAGATTTTGTGTACTATTCATATTTCCCATATTTCCATTTTCTGATGCCACATATAATATTTTACTACTACTATCCTCACAATAAGAATAAAGATGAGCAATCCGAAAATCCAAAATCCTTAGTTCCATGAGATCATTGGGGTAACCAAACTGCAGCCTTGAAACCTGGGAATGAAGGCAGACAGACATAGAATCAAGGTTAGATATCCACATTCAGAGAAATAAAACTAAATACCTATCTCCTACCAGTGACAAAAATCAATTAAAAATGGACTAAGTATTTACACGTGAGATGTAAATCTGTAAAACTTATACATGAAAATGTAGGGGAAATCTTTCAGGAGACTAAAACTGGCAAGAATTTTTTGAACAAAACACCCAAATCAAAGAAAACAAAAGCAAAACATAGAGAAATCAAACTACATCAAAATAACACCATTTTGCTCAGCAAATGAAATGATCAACAGAACAAGGAGACAATGCACACTATGGGAGAAAGCATTCCAAACTCTACAGAGGTGGATTCCAAAAATATACAAGAACTTGAAAACACCTCAGACCAAAGCAAAACAGAAACAAGCACACCAATGAAGAAATTAACGATGGACCTAAAATGACATTTCTTAAAAAAAAAAAAAGACATACAAATAGCTAACATGTGTATAAAAAAGACTTGACTTCACTAACAGAGAAATGCAAATCAAAGCCACACTGGTTTATTGTCTCAACCCAGCAGAATGGCTATTATCAAAAAGTCTAAAGGTAACAAGTGCTGGAGAAGATGTGGAAAAAAGGGAACCCTTATAAATTTTCCTCTATCATGGAAAAGAATACAGAAGTTTTTCAAAAAACTGAAAGCAGAGATACTATAAGATACAGCAATGCCACTACTAGGTAAACATCCAAAGGAAATGAAATCAATCATGTCAGAGAGACATTTACACTGCTATGTTCTTTGCAGCACTATTCACAATAGGTAAGAAATGGGAACAACTTAAGCGTTCAGCAATTATTGATGGATAAGGTAAATATTGCACACATACACAATGCAGTACTATTATGCTGTAAATAAAATGGAAGCCTGTTATTCATGGCAACTTGGGTGGAACTAGAGGTCATTATGCTAAGTGAAATAAGCCAGCAGAATAAAACAATTACCTCACAGTATTACTCATGTGGAATATGAAAAAGTGGATTTTGTAGAATTTGTGAAGAAAATGATGGTTATCAAAAAATAATAATGTTAAAGTCAAGGGTAAAATAGAAGGAGGGATCTTGGATAGAGGTTGATCAGTGGATACTCAGGAGTAGGAGGTCCTGGTGTTCTATTGTACAGAAGGCTGACTGATTATACATAATAAAAATGTACTGTATATTTCATGGAGGTAGGAGAAAGGAATTTGAATGTTCTTAAACCATAAAGAAATGATAAATGTTTGAGGAGCTAGATATGTTTAACTTGATTAAAAATTACACTATATGTATCCATATATCACAAAGAACAACAAAAAAATATATAATGTTTATGTTTTGTAACAGTACAGAATAAATAAAAAAACCTGGGAATGAAGGGAATTTGCTGTTTTAATATATAATTTCCTAATTATATAACATATGATGAGCATATTTTCACATGTCTACTTTTCTCTCTTTAATTTCATAAAATTTGCCAACAGAATTGCTATAGTTCAACAATAATAGATATTTGATTGACAATTACTCACCATGACATTAGTATCTCAGTGTTATTATTTATTAGAAAATGCTAACTAAAATCGCAATGAGATATCTCTACACCTCTACTTGAATAATCAAATTTAAAAAGACTCAATAATTAACAAATTTTGATGGAGCATTCCCTTGTATTGCCATACAAAATGGGATAGCCACTTATAAAACAGTTTGACAGTTTTGTATAAAATTAAAACTATCTTTCTCATGGCATCAGCAGTTTCACTCTGAAGTAATTATGAAAGTAAATTAAAGTATATGCACCCAGAGACAAGACCCAGATACTTACAATAGTAGTTTTTTTTATATTATATGAAAACTGGGCAAATAAATTTTGTATATCTATATAATACAAATCAACACTATAATTTAAATTTATTTCTGATTCATGAAATAGTTTTATAAATCTCAAAGATATATTTAAAAAGCCAAAACCTGAACACTATATCTTATATAACTTTATTTAATATGGTGTCAGGAATAAGTTTATTCATTGCTGGTATACAGAGCATATGAGGAGAAGACTGCTTATAGAAGTGCACAAAGGACTTTGCTGATGATGGAAATGTCCTGTATAATCACTGTGGCTGTAATTAAATAATTGCAAACTTTTAAGCTATCATAAAATTACAAGTTAGAAACTGTTTACATTAAAATGATACTTTAGTAAGACCTAAATTAAAATAAATAAGGAGGCAAGCCACCTAACTAAGGACATTTTTATAGTTTGGGTACAAATTGTACCCTAAAGATTCATATAGGAAGCCTTGGTCCTCAGGTGGTAGTATTGGTAGGTACTGTGGACCTTTATGAATCGAGACCTTTGGGTGGGTTCTAAGTACATTTTAAGTACACATTTAAAACAATTATGGGACCATGCTGATCCTCTTTCTCATTCTGCTTTGGTTTAAAATGTGAGTTTGGGGGGCTGGGGATGTGGCTGAAATGTTAGCACGGTTGCCTGGCATGTGTGCATGGCACTGGGTTCTATCCTCAGCACCACATACAAATAAAATAAAGATGTTGTGTCCACCAAAAACTGAAAAATAAATATTAAAAAATTCTCTCTCTCTCTCTCTCTCTCTCTCTCTCTCTTTTAAAAGAAATGTGAATTTTTCTCTGATCTTTATTAATGACCATTAGCATCAGCATCATGAGGTAATTTCATTAATCACTGACTATTTCGAGGAGGTCAGTACTTTGAGCCTCTGAATTTTGGGTTGAATAAGTGTTTTCCCTTTATGAAGTTAAGTATTTCAGTTATTTCATTATAGTGATGCAAACATGACCAATATATTCAGTTATTTCTAAGGGTTAATTATTTGCATTATTCTATATTTCATTCTTTGTCAAATGCCATGACATGAAATTATAACCATTATGGTATGTCCAAGAAAGATCTAATTCTTCAAGGCACTAACAGGAAGGTGATCCTTTCCATTAATGAGACTCTGTTCTATAAGTAACAGATCAGAATATTCATTCCAGTCTGGTGCCACAGACAGATTGTCTTATTTTGACACTTTATATATACCTGATTCTAGAATTCAATTTTAGTTTTATTTGGGGATATACATTTTATCTTGTCTTGTTACACCTTCAAGCACCACAGAATATTCTATTCCTTTATTAATTGTCTGAAACATGGCTTTAGTCACTGTTTCCACCTCCATATATCTAGGATTTAGGGATTCTGTGTCCTGTCCTTAAAATCCTTTTATTCTATGAAAGATCCACCCACCAAAGCTTATCATTTGTTGAATATACAAAAACAGAGAACTTCCAATAAAAGTTATTGGTATATAATAAATTCTTCATGTATGTGTCTGTGTGGTGTATGTGTGTATTAGAAACACTACATTTCAGAAATGACTTATTGTTTTGGTATTTGATGAAAGGCTATCCAAATTACATGAAAACATGAATTATTTCAGGATAAATTTTACAGTTTAACAAGGAAATAAAATATGCTGTGGTAAATTTTTAGATGGTGAGTTAAAAAAAAAAAACTCTTGCCTTTTTAATTCATGAATGATCTCTCTCTCTTACTTTTTCTGCCCTTCATTGCAAAATGAAAGAAAGACAAGTATTAAAAACAAAATGGTACAACTGGAAAATTTTGACTATGTAAAACGGAAGATAGAGCCAAAATGGAATGTCTTTAAAATGGTAGAGCCAGAGAGGCATTGTGTTGAACTTCATACAAAATGTCATCATTTTTTTCTCACCTTCTCATAATAAGTTTTGTTGACTTTCTAAAGGGGACAAAATCATCCTGGTTTTTGGATGAAAATTTAGCAGGACTGTCAGAAAGATCAAATTTTTCTCAAGTATTATTCTTTGTCACAAAACTCAGAAGTACCAGATCCCCTGAGGCAGATGTAAACAGCCTGCCACTTTTGGACTCTGTCTGCTCCACTGCTATGTGATGCACCATCTCTTGGGAAACAGACCTGCTTCACTGACTTCTCAAATATTAACTTTGTACCACTAAATACTAGGTTAGAAAAAGTCAAGGTGAAATGATTCCTCACAATTTAGAATGGATATTTTAGACTTGGGATTCTTTAACATTCTTAGTCATCAATAAAGATCCATTAATTAATTAAAAACAAAAATATTATAAATCAATATGAATAAAACAATGAATTTTATACCATTAAAGCAATCATTGGCATCAAATAGTTAACACGTAAGAGAGAGATGAGATAAAAAGTGTTTTATTCTCAACTAAATTATGATGGTGAAACAAATCCATGATTATTTCATTATTACAAAAATATAAAATAATTAGTAAAGTTTTCAATATTTCTATTTGAGAATAATATTGCCTCAGTAAATTATCAAAAGCAAGGGTAAAACAGGAAAGAAAATTAGCATATATAAATATAGGTCCCAATAGATATACCTCACGGCACACACTACAGAATAATATTTAACTTTATTATAAGCTTTTAGACAATAAGTATCTCAATAACTGAGGAGTAGTAAATAAAACTTTTACAGGGAAATACAGGTGTTTTGCACACACACACATAAATACAGTACACAAAACCATAGCCATAGGCACAAAGTCCTGGCTTCATTCAAATGTCAAGTCATGGAGATATTTATTAAACAATTGCCATCTCATTTCATCCTCAAAGCCATATATCAGTGTATGTGCTCTTTCACTTATTTAATAAATTGAGGGCACCAAGAATCATTGATTTAAATAGCTTACACAATCTTGTAAGTGAAAAGGTTGTATTTAAAACCAGATGTGACTTTATCCATGGTTCATCATATCATAGTTACCCTGATGCCACCTTACTGCTGCTTTCTGAGAGAAAAGATATAAAAGTGAAAAACTACAAAAGAAACACAAAATACACTGATGCACAATAATGTGGCTAACAAAGCATTTCAGAGTTTCACCAGATTGAACTTCCCTAAAAAGTCTTATTTTTAAGAAGTCAATAAAGTTAAGAAAAAAATTTCTCTGTATATTCTTCATATTATTTATAAAGAAATTTAAAATAGTAATGTGGATCCAGCAATACCACTAAAGTTCATATACAAAAAAAATGAAATCAGTAGATAAAATAAGTATCAGCTCTGCCATAATTGTTTCACCATTATTCACAATATCCAAGTGATAGATTCAAAAGTATCTATGAACAGATGAATGAATCCAGAAACAGAGAATACACAGGGATACGCAATGAAATACTACTCAGTCTTTAAAAAACAAAGAAATCCTGGCATTTACAATAACATGGATGAACCTAAAGATCAGCATGTTACATGAAATAAGCCAGGGACAGAAAGAGAAGCACCACAGGATCTTATTTACATGTACAATCTCAAAAGTTAAACATCATAGAAATACAGAGTAGGATTGCAGCTACAAGGGTCTGACAGAATTGGGGAAGATTGAAGATTTTGGTTAAATACTACAAAAACTTTTTTTTTTTAATACAGAGAAATAATTTCCAGAGATATATTATATAACATGACAACTGTAATTTATATCAACATATTATTCTTGAAAATCTCTAAAGACTAGAATGTGTATGTGGTGTGAGACACTAAAACCAGGGTCTCAGACAGGCAAAGCACACAGACTTACCATTGAGTTACACAACCAGCTTCTAAATAGTAGATTTTTAAGTGCTCTCACCAACAAAAAGAGGTGAGTAGGTGAGATAATATGTATGTCAAATATTTCAATTTAGCCATTATACAATGTATACATATTTCAAAGCATCATGTTTTGCCATGTATCTGTGTTTTATCTATTAAGAAAACAATGACTTTAAAGATAATGAAACAATGTTGAACAATCAGATCTCTAAAATAAGTATCTGAGTGAATGAATTAAAAACTAAGGTAGTCGTGTTCAAATTGGTTTAGGCTCAACTGTCAAAGCAATCAAATTTACACAATTTTTCCAATCTTCTTTTTATGACATCTCTAAATAATTTCATATAGATTATTACATGACTAAAATTATCTTAACAAATTTTATGTGGGAAAAAGTTTTCAATTTTAATGAGGCATGCCTAGTTTTACAATTATTGCACCATATGATACAGTATTTAACTGTGTCAGAAATGACCAAAATGGAAGCTGGGTGTGGTCAAGCACATCTGTGATCCCAGCTACTCAGGAGGATCACAATTTTGAGACCAGCCTTGGCAATTTATCTGGACCCTGTCTCAAAATAAAAATGGTTGAGGATTTAGATATCCCTAGTAAAATAACACCAATAAATTTAAATATCCCTAGTAAAAATAACACCAATAAATAAAACTAAACAAAACAAAAAACATAAATAAAAACAAACCAAAAAACCCTGCCAAGTATCTTTTATATTTTAAAGCAGCTGTACCAGTTTTCATTCCTACAGCAATGCATGAGAGTCTCTGTCTTCAAGCATTCTCATCAGTACTTGGTAAGAAAAATATTTTATGTACTTTTTATAGTGTATAGCAGTGCTTTATGCTGTTTATTTATGTAAGTTACTATTTTTTTTGAGAAATTTAAGGTTTACTCAGAAGTTGAATGGAAAGTAGAGTTTCCATATGCCCTGAGACATGCAACCACCAAACCACCTTGGTTTCTCCTAATATTGACATCTTGCATTATTGATGTGCCTTCTTTAGGATCAACAAGTGAATCTTGAAACATTCTTATTAATGAAAGTCTATGTGAGTTTTTACTCAGTCTTGTATCTGTGATGAGTTTTTTTTTTAAGAGAGAGTGAGAGAGGAGAGAGAGAGAGAGAGAGAGAGAGAGAGAGAGAGAGAGAGAGAGAGAGAATTTTTAATATTTATTTTTAGTTCTCGGCGGACACAACATCTTTGTTGGTATGTGGTGCTGAGGATCGAACCTGGGCCGCACGCATGCCAGGCGAGCGCGCTACCACTTGAGCCACATCCCCAGCCCTGTGATGAGTTTTGACAAGTATATAATGACATGTATATACCCACTATTGTAGAAGCATATCAAATAATTTCATTGATTCAAATGTTTTCTTATTCTGATTTATAATTTTGGTTATTGTGCTTTGTTTGCTAGTAGTCCCCTTCCCCAGGTGAAAACACTTGAGTCTGGATTTCTTAAATGCTAAA
The DNA here is from genome assembly GCF_964194105.1 of Spermophilus citellus. Taxonomy (NCBI): domain Eukaryota; kingdom Metazoa; phylum Chordata; class Mammalia; order Rodentia; family Sciuridae; genus Spermophilus; species Spermophilus citellus. Next base: position 109,939,944 of record NC_138182.1, read on the forward strand.
TATTTCTTAATATATTATTTTTAAAATTAATTTATTTATTATAATTTGTTAAACATGTCAGAAGAATATATTTCAATTCATAGTATAAATATAGAGCACAATTTTTCATGTACCTGGCTCTTCATAAAGTAGAGTCACACCTTTTGTGTCTTCATACATGTACTTAGGGTAATGACTTCCATCTCATTCCACCATCTTTCCTACCCCCATATTCCCTCTCCTCCCCTCCCCTTTGCTCTATCTAGAGTTTGTCTAATTTTCTCATGGTCCATTATGAACTAGTATCCTTATATCAGAGAAAATATTTAGCCTTTCGTATTTTTTGATATTGGGTTACTTCACTTATTCTCCAACTTCATTCATTTACCTGCAAATGTCAGGATTTTATTCTCTTCTCATGCTGAGTAATATTCCACTGTGTATATATATCCCACAGTTTCTTTATTCATTCATCTATTGAAGTGTATCTAGGTTGGTTCCACAATTTAGCTATTGTGAATTGTACTGCTATAAATATTAATGTGGCTGTGTCACTGTAGTATGCTGGTGTTAAGACCTTTGGGTATAACCCAAGGAGTTGCATAGCTGGGGCAAATGGTGGTTTCATTCCAAGTCTTCCAAGGAATCTCCATACAGCTTTCCATATTGGTTGCACCAATTTGCAGATCTGCAAGGGAATTTGACTCAGTGTTGCATTGTTGGTCTGTTTCTAAGACTCAGAACTTTCTAGACATTTGTTTAATAGCATATCACAATGCTTATTTGCTTAATTCATGGATAGCTTTGGTTATCTGTGAGGTAAGGATTGTCTTTATGGTTTCAAAGACTTTATCACAAGGTTATTAGTTTCAGAAATTCTCTGGGTAAGAATTCTTCCAGAAAACCCTGTGTGAATCACATTTACAGAAAGCTGGTTTCCAGGCAAATGATAAAATGCCAAACATTACACAAAGTTTTCCCCAGCTTCAGTTTCCTCAAAGAAGTTCCTAATTAAGTTTATTTCGAGTGCATGTATTTTTTACATGAAAATCTTTTTTATTTTTTATCTGACTGAGGGTGGAACAAGAATGTTAAGCAGATTGACATATTTTTGTTTGTAGATATATATTTCTAAATAGTGCCCATTACATGGAAGTTTCTCACTCCTTCCCTTGATGTTTCTCACATACCTCATGCATTTAGTGGGCACATTGATTATTATCAATGGAACAGTTGGGTGTAGTAGCATTTTCTACTTCACTTCTCAACCACTTCTAATATGACCTTTTAACAAATTATTTCATTAAAATAATTCCCCCAATAAAAGTCTACAAAAAATCTAGAAAACAGTACAATGAATAACTTTCTATTTTTTACTGATATTCCTCAATTATTAAAATTTGTCTCTTTAGCCTTATTTCTGGTGAAACAAATTTTCTGTACTAATATTTTCTTTATGACACTTTGTTTGTTTGAACTGGCTTGACTTTAGTATGATAGTTTGTCTTGCTTTGTTTCTGAATAAATTATGTCTTTAAAATAATAATTATTATTTTTTATTTCAAAAACTTGATAACAATTTTTTTAATCAGAAAAAAATACTTATTTTGAAACTGTCTGTTAGGTTTAATTTTGAATTTTATTTTTTAAAAATTTATATCTTTGAACAACTCATCTTCAAACATCCTTTTGTCTTTTACTGACCCTGTTGGTATAGATATTATGCTCAATTCCACTGTCAATACATCTTCTTTAACCAGATGCATTATCTTCTTGAAAGTTCTAAAGTACTACTTAGCATTTTTGCTGAGATCTGATACATCCATGTATTGATTTTAAAGTCATTAATTCTGCAAATTCATGCACAAAAATATAAGAATTTATGGAGGATAAAAGATATGACAGAGTAATTAAAACTTTGGCAGCTTTGTAATCTGGGCTTCAACTAAGCTTCTAACTATCCTAATAATCACACAAGCATATTAAACCTCCACTGGCATTTCAGCCCAGGATCAGCCAGTTCATCAGAAGCAGACAATGCAGGGCTTTCTGCCTCTTCCTTGGAGACTGTCAAAAGAAGCATGGATTCTATCCCAATTAAAATTTTTATAGAGCCTACATTTCTATCAATCAGGTTTTATTTAAGTATTTATTTTTTGCACAGGGGAAATATCTCTGCATTTATTTTATTTCTATTTGCAGCATCACAGTGTCACCAGAGAGCTTGACATCATTGGGAGAAAAACACTGTTTCCAACCACTAAAATGAATACCATTGATCTTAGAAAAACACACTTGGCAGATATTTCCAACTATAATTTTTCCTTTTCTTTTTTTGACAATTGTTTTACTGATTTTTATTTAATTAGTTATACATGACTGTAGAATGCATTTATGCACTTTGATATATAATACATAGATGGGATATAATTTCTCATTTTTATGACTGTACATGTTGCAGAATCATATTGGTCTTGTAGTCCCATATATACATAATGTAATAGTGTCTGTTTCATTCAATTATCCTTCCAATCCCCACATCCCCTTCTTTCTCCTCCCATAACTTCTCTCTACCTAATCTAAGGTAACACTATTATTCTCTAGTGCCTCCCACCTTATTGTGAATTAGCATCTGCATATTACAGAAAACATTTGACCTTTGGTTTTCTGGGATTGGCTTATTTTGCTTAGCATAATATTTTGCAACTCCATACATTTACTGGCAAATGCCATAATTTCATTGTTCTTTGAAGTGGAGTAATATTCCATTGAGTATATATACCACATGTTCTTTATCCATTCATCTATGAAGGACACCTAGGTTGGTTCCATAGTTTAGCTACTGTGAATTGAGCTGCTATAAACATTGACTTGACTGCATTACTGTAATATGCTGATTTTAAGTTCTTTGGATATAAACTGAGGTACGTAATTTCTCCTTTACTTACTTGAAATATTGGCATGTGTTCTTTTATGGTGCTACATATTTTGAGGCTTAAAATCATTTGTTTTTTCATATTTCTCTTTATTTGTTATAATATTGCAATAGGAGTGTGGACATTAACAGTCTATAAAGAAGATTTTCTAAAAAATTTTCATTCTTTCTGAATTCGGATGCTATTATAGCATACCTATGTGAAGCTATTAAAACTCATGCATTATTTCATTTTATTTATGGATAATATTGTCTGTACCATAAAATGCTTATATGGTGAATATACACTGTGAAGATAAAAATAAATTCATTGTAAGCTTAAATATGAGTAGAATAATTTTAGAAACCTACTATGGTTTATCTATGGTTTTTATATGTCACTCAAAGGCTTGTTTACTAGACCTTGGACTCAGTCTGAAGATATAGAGTCAGTGGTTTCTTTAAGAGGTGGAATTTAGTTCAAAGTCACTAGACCATTGAAAGTACTTCATTTATAAGGTATAGATGCTGTACTACTAGGATCCTGGTTAATTCTTATGAGATGATTATTGTAGAAAAACAAGCCTGGCCCTCCTCTCTCTCTCTCTCTCTCTCTCTCTCTCTCTCTCTCTCTCTCTCTCTCTGTCTTTCTATAACCTGTCCCTCTCACACACATTTGGGCCATGGTGATGCTAAGATTATCCACTATACCCTAAGATGTGAGTGCCATGCCTCTGAAATTCTAGAAAAGTGAGCTTAATAAGTATCTTCTCTTTATACTTAAGTCACTCAAAGTTATTATAGTACAGCAAATGACAACCATTTATTTATATATTTATTTAAGTAACATAGCTATACAAAAGTCTTGAAAAGTTGATTTGGGGCCAAGTAACTGAAGTCTAGCTATTGAAGTATAGAAGAAAGGAATATACTTCAATTTCTAGGTTTGACTCTTAAGCTTTCCAACATATGATCCTCTTCTTCCTATTACATCACAAATCTGAAGGCACTACCAAAAATAGTAACTTCAATCATGGGAAAGCCATACAAGCAGAAAAGTATAATTCTAACAGCTTGAAATGAACTCTGGTGGTGGAAAATTAATTGTTATTATACCTTAACAACATATTTGCACTATTTGTTTCAGCATGCCTAATATAATGACAAATTGCCAGAAGAAGAAAGTGGGAAGTATAAGAGGAGAGATAGCTGATTTGAAGGCACCTCAGAAAGTGTTGACTATGTAATAATTTATATTCTCCAATTCAGTGAGGGTGGCGGCGCTGTCCCATGCCACACTACAACATCAGAAATTAAATCCAATGCATTTTTTCATATGGATATTTTTATAGCTACTGTCTATCCACAAGTTTGGTGGTTCCCTATGACTTATGATAATGCTTCTTTGTGCTTTGTGGCAACTGCTGTCCTCAAGAATGTTAAATTTGCTCTATAAGCAAACCATGATTTACTAAGAGGAAACAACTTGAAACAATAAGTATTAGATTCCCAATTTTTGTAATCTGATTTAGAGAAACCTAAGAAACAATTCCTTATTTCAGATGCCATAAGCCATGTGAGAGGTAGAACTTCTAACAAGATCTGTGAAGAATCTGATATTTTATATAACATGTTTAGTTTAAATTTATGTAGTGCATCTCAAAGGTATTAAGTCAGCAAAAAGAAGGAGGTATATAATTGAATTTCTATAGAACAATGGCTCAAATACATTAGGATTCCTTGCTAAATCTAATTTTTTTATATGTGAATATAAAAAATAAATAAATAGTTCAGAAACTATTTTATATTTTGACATGTTCATTGACATGTCCTGAGTTCCTTTCAATGAAGAGAGACTGACCCTTTAACCCACTACATTCTAGTTTTCAAAAACAAAAGAAAACAAACAAATTTTAGAAGCGATTATAACCAATATGTTATGACAAATCAGGTGATACACCCTTGAAGACTGCACACAGGAAATTGGTATGTTTAGTTTTGAGGAAGAGCTGCTCCTTAAGCACAGATGTTACAGCTCACACAAGGGAAGCATGCTAGGCATACACAGCCGCTCTCTCAGTGGGGATGGGCCACCTCAATTTTTGGAAACTGATTTTCTTTGCCAAACCTAGGATGTATTATACTCACTGCCTAATTTTCTTTGCAGCATCTAATTTTCTTGCCCTCAATAAGAATAGACCCATTTTCTTGGGTAGAAGAGTATTTATATCAACCCTAGGTCCACATATTTGAAATAAACATTCTTTTTATTGGATAGACATAGTCCAGATTGAGCTTCTCACAGGATTACCCCCTTGTTCCAAAAATCATTCATTCAATGTAAGTCCAAGTCCCTGGATGATCCATAAGACATAGTCTTTTTTTTTTTAATCTTGTGTAAAGATAAAAAAAAAAATTAAAAGGGGCATATAAGTCAACTGGCAATCATAAGACACAAATCTGGACCTATTGGTGGACAACTTAGTTTTCACTTTGAGAATGCCTTGAAATGAAGCAAATTCAGTTGGAAATGATATAGAGCTAGAAAAAATAAGATTCTTGATGATGGTACTCAAACATCTGAACCCAGTTCTAGTAAAGTTTTAGTTTTCTGTTGTTTCATTGGTGGGTGTGTGTTTATGTGTGTGTTAGTATCAATACATTTGTGTCTTTTGTTTAAGTCAGTTTGAGGTTAATATTGTAGTCTGATTTTCTATGAAAATCTGAAACTTGATTGTCTGTTGTAGTTTTGTTTTATCTTTTGACTAAAGAAGGAGAGTACAACAGTATGGTTAAGCTCTGGTCCATACAGAAGCACTAACACGAACTATGTCATCAACCTTACCCAATATAAGCAGAAAACTGAATGTGCAAACAGAATTGTTTTGGAAGCAAGAATCAGAGGTGATGCTTGGAGTGGTGGGATGCAGGCAACCTGGGTTTGGTGCAACTTTGTCCTTCTTTGGCCACAACACTTCTATGTACTACAAAATATATTTAATTTACCATCTGGATTCACCTTCGTACCCGCATATGCACTTGCTGTTATTTCTTCCTTCTTTTAATTCCTCTAGTCAAGGGTACCTCTACTGGTATCTGATATAAGAAGATAAGTGACCCTAGATTTCTGTGACTATGTTTTTAGAATTTATATCATGACATCTTCTGCCCAGTGTTTACCTTCTACTTTCACCAGTTTATAAACCATCAATTCAGCTACGCTTATTACACAAAAAATAACAAAAAGTATTGCATGAATATTAAATATTTTTTTCTGGAATTAAAAAGAAAATTTGTCAGTTTACATTTTAATGAGAAATAATGAGAGAGAGAGTGAGAGAGAGAGAGAGAGAGAGAGAGAGAGAGAGAGAGAATCCTGAGTTTTCTTTGAAGTTCACAACTTCTCTAAAATTGTATATTGATTGCGGGGTTAAAAAGCAAAGTTTACTTTTTTAAAGTTCAGAAAATGCTGTATAAAACTGATAATAAAATCCTATACATCTTTTTGAAAACTTTCATGTAACATAATATAATTATTTCAAGACCAGTCTCTGAAATTTCTAAACAAATGATTACTGTGATCTACTTCCTTTAAAATATTATATTCTACATCACATTATGTGAAATATTTATGGGCTTATTCATTATCTCTTCCTATAGGACTATAAATTTCCAGGAAATTGATCCTTTTATAAATTATATTTCACAACAATACATGTGAAAAGTCATTTTAATTGTCCACTAAGCATTGAGGACATAAAAAATTCTTAATATGGACATACCTTATGATTAGAATAAATTTTTTAATATTTATTTTTCTGTGATATTAACTGCCTAAACTATTGATTTCACAGTTTTCCATTTTGGTTCATATTAGTCTCAAAACAATTCCTGATTAAAAAACAGTAACAACAGAGATGTTCAACTGGGTACAAATAGTAAAATGTTTTGTTGTTTGGGAATTCACTGAAGATAAGTGCAGTCTCTGGGGATGCTCAACGTGATCCAATGCTGCAGACTTCTGCCCAAAGAGCCTTATTGCAGTAACAATCCTGCCCAAATGGTCTCTGCTTTCATTTATTCCTAAAAACACTGATAAAAATGCCCCTCTTATAAACTTCCATTTTTACCCCATATACAGATTGCAGAATCATTCATAACCCACTTGAATCAAATGTATGAAATATGATATGTCAAGAGCTTTGTAATGTTTTGAACAACCAATAATTTAAAAAATGCCCCTCTTAATATTACTCATAAATGTGAATAGTGCATATTAGAAACTTTGACTTTAAAACAAATGATACTTTCAAAGCAGCAAATTCTGAAAAATATTAATAAATTGTTAAAATAAAAATGTATTCTGCACATGTATTTTTTTAATGTTCTATTTTATAATGGACAAACCTATTCACATATGTACATCCTGTTATAATATTCATTATACTTCTTTTATAATCATAATTTTAATGTTGTAATTACCAGCAAAAGGATTTTTTTTGTACCAGGGATTAAACCCAGTTGTACTAACCACTGAGCACCATCCCTAACCCATATATTTTGAGACAGGGTCTCACTAAGTTGTTTAGGACCTCACAAAGTTGCTGGCTTTGAACATTTGATCCTCCTGCCCCAGGGTCCTGGGCCACTATGATTACAGGCATGCACCACCCAACCCAGCCAGGAGAAGGATCTTTATGAATTTGTGCAGATGGGATAACTTTGATAAACTTTGGTGTGAAAGAGAAGTCTTACATTACTTGTGCTTCCTGGAGAAGCTACTCTTGGTTTAGCAGAAATAAAAACCCAAGATTGAAAAATAAAGCATTCCTTTGAGTACTTGCATAAAGAATATAGGGTCCAGAAAACAGGGAAATGGAATAGAAAAATGGAAAGAAAATTAGTTGGGGCATCTTTACCTTTACACACTAGTGTGGCACATGCTGAGTCCACTGTATTTCTTTCCTTATAAAGAAAACAATATGTGAAAAAATGAAGCCTTTATTTTACATTCTTCAAAATATGTGGCTCTGCATAGCAATTGAACTTTAGAAATTTTAATGTAAGAAAAATTTGTATATCTCATTCTGAGAATGAATGCCACTTTTGATCACATCTTAAACCCCTTCGATATTGAGTAGAACCTCTGAATATGACAGATGTCATTCTTGTGACTGTGGCACATTGTGTGACAAAGAGATTTTTGGGGTGGGTTCCATGTGATCGCATGAGCCCTTTGCAGACTGTGACCTCCAGATGATGATAGAGGAGGAGTCAAGGAGATTTAAAGGCTAAGAATGACTCACAGTGCCACTGCTGACTTTGAAAATGCATGTGGCATTACATTGACCTTAACATTTCCACTTCTTGACTGTGGGCCTCTGATTTACCCTTTGTTAGAGCACATATTTTAGAATTTGTAATTATAAAATCTGCCTTTGCCTCATTTAGATGTGAATCCTTTGTGAAACTAGAATCATTGAGATGTAATCATGAAAATCATCACATTGAGATGTAATTATCCAAAGAGATGAGAAAGCATCTTTTCCCCCCAAGTCTTGGAAGGCAGGATAGAAGCCCAACTTCAAGGAACAACAATCAGCACACTTGATGGCCAGATCCTACTGGCCAACCCTTCTCCTGACATCTACCACTATTCCATTAGCTCAACCCACCAATGAAAATCTTCCTAATTATTTTTTTTTCTGGAGAATTAAATTTAATTTCTCACCTCTGTGACAATAATGGCTTTCCCCTATCCCAATAGTCTTGAATGAATTCTTCCTTTAATGTTTAACTGATCTGATGCAACTTTTCTTTTATAGAATACAAGAACTAGACAATGACATCTAGGAGCTGATAGGAATGAATGAGGGCAATAACAGTTAAAAAGTGAGCTCAACTTTTTAGCCTCGAGAAATAAACTACACCAACATTCCCAAAGAGGCTGAAAGTAGATTCTTCATCAGAGTCTTCTTCTAAGAGCTCACCTTGATTTGGCCTGGTGAGAACAATTAAACACACACCTGGGCATCCAACCTACAAAACTTATTAAAGCCACTGAATTTCTGGGAATTTGCTATAAAGCAATAGAAAATGAATACATTTCATTTGAATCACAGATAATTTAAATTTCCCAGCTTAAATATGCAGAATGAAATAAAGATTGAAGACTTTTGGAATGCAATTTAAATAATTTGGTCTGTTTGTAGCTACATTAAATGGCACAACTGAGGATTGTTTAGGCTTTATTTTTACATAATTCAGGTACTTCAATGTTAAAAAAAACGGTCTTAAATTTTGATCAACTTTTTAAGATAACTTGTACATACAAGTCAGTTTATTGATCACTATATGCAATAAACATATATAATAAACATAATAAAGATCAACAATAAAATAGATTATAGTAAAAAATAAAACATCACATGTATTTTAAAGCTTTCCCATATTGTTAGATATGCATGCTGGTAAGATTAGTTATTGACATGGCTTAAAATGGGCAAATGTTTAGGTGTTAACTTTCATTTAAAAAGGAAATATTTTTAAGAATACTTGAAATATGTTAGGATAATCTGATATAGATTAATTAAGGAAACATAAAAAAATTAATCAATTTTGAAAATTCTCCAAAAAACTCCAAAATATACATGTAATGGATGATGTACTGTAAATCATACAGTATTTATATATTGAAAATGAAGCCTTTCAGCTGCTCATTTCTGGGTTACATTTGTAAAGAAAAAAAAAGCCATTCATCAGCTAGAGTCATTCTTATGCTTAGCATGTCTCTTGATCTAAAAATGAATGTAATTCATTAGGCCATCAACTAGAGTACATCAACAAAATGATGTTTATCATAACTACATTTAAAGTTGAAATTTTATGACTGCATTCATGCAATGCAGAGCACAATCATACAAATTATTTACTGAATCATAACCTAGCTCATATTTCCAAGAAGGCAACATGTTTTTTTTTTTTTCCTCTGAGTATTATTATATAATTAATTCTGGGAACAATGCATTTTAAAGTGTGTTATACATTTTATTACACCAAAGACAGCTGAAGTACTGAGTCTCACCACACTTTACACACTAGTCCAGTGTTAGTGCTGCTTTGTAGAAGCCATTATTCAATCATACCAACTGCCCACTTGCTGCATAATCAGACTTTGGTCTTTGAGTTTTTCACTGATTGACATGAGACCTGGAACTGAGAAATGTTTCCAAGTCCTCTTTCTAGCTTTCATTTATTCCATCATTGAAACTTCTTAGAATATGGAGTTTCCAATCGGTTCTTAAACCTTTTGTAAAGGCTTCAATCTTACTTTCAGTATTGGTGAAAGCTTTGTCCTTAGCTTCAAAACAGAGCTCTCTTAGTGAAAGACCTTGGTACAGCCTTTGATAGAGCCACTTCTTATGTTCAACAGCCTCCTTTTTTATTTCTGATATCAAAACTATTGACAAATTGATGAAAGCATGGAATATATCTTATTCTAACTAAATAAATAAATCTTTAAAAATTTCACAAATGGTGTCTATGATTAAAATAAGTTTCCATTTCATTTTGTACTGATCTAATTCAATGCTGATTGAATTCCAGTCATTTTAATAAGTAATATCTTGTGATTATTTTTATTGACCTACTGTTTCTTAAGCATCACTGAACTCAGAGCACTATAACAAGCTCTTACAGAGACCAACTGTGTGCCCAGAGAAAACAGCACCTCAACAAAATGCATTTGTGGATTGGTATTGGTTAATGCCTACCAAGAAAAAAAGCTAAGTTGCATTATGTAGGGTTTAAGATGACAATGAAGATCTAGCTAGAGAAAATAAAAAGAGGAAAAGTATGCTGAAATATAGAGAATCATTTTAGGAAGTTGGCTATACATTGAATGATTTAAAATGATATGATCAGAAAATTACTTGACTATGACTACACAACAAAAATCACCAGTTATTATTGTAATTAATTAACCCTGGAGAATTTCTTCCAGGCCATTTATTCTGACTGTGAGGTAAAAGAAGCAACTCAGACAGTTCCTTTTAATTTTCATTAAAAATCAGTTTTTGTTCATAAATCAAGATGTCCATCTCACCATGATTGCCTAATCTTCAGCATGCGTTTTGGATTTTCCCACTTAATTCAAAGTGGTCTGAAAGGAACAAGTGAGAATCATTCTAAAATCTTTCCCAAAATTGTTTCACAAACTTTGTCCATCTTTTTTTAAGACCATAGTCAGGAAGAATAGTTAAACTAACAAAAGTTTGGTTTCTGGAAAGCAAGACAGTATGTTTTGAAACATTTTGTTTCCTCTATGACAAAAAAAATTAAAGTAATATTTTTGAAGCTTAATAGAATAAGCCTAAAGATATTACAAAAGACAAGTGTAGCCTTAAATTTATATTAAGGGAAGGAAATCTAGTTAAGCCACAACTCCCACCACATCAAAAATTATTATTCAATAAGCCTGTAGTTTAGGCAGGAGGAAAGTAACTTTAGATAATGCTCTGAGTTGTTTATGGAATAAATTACAATAAAAATTGTATTTATAGAATATTAATGAAAGTTGACAATTAAAAACCTACCACCACGTAGAGGTACTTCAAAGAAAAGAGCAGTACCAAGGTGATGAGAAAAAAGATAAAGAATCTCAAGAATTTAGAGGTCCTTTATTTAGAGGTTATTAGATAGGGTGACACAACTGAAAAAATTACATAATATCATAAAAAAACATAATGAGGTCAGTGATTCTATGCTAAAAAGCAATTCTATAATTTCACTTGCTTGACAAACAAAAAGTTTACTTTAGATAGATACTATGTGACCAAAATAAATCAAGGAATGGAACTGCTCATGGAGTTCCCTAGGGACACAGGCTAATGGATTTGATTGATGTGAGCATGTACATATGATCTCCCAAGTTGTGGGAAGTAAACCTGGTAAATTCACTTTTACTTGGGGATTATTTCCCAAAGTGAATCACATTTCTTCCGGTCTTATGCCATTGTCCAAGAAATCAGATGACCATAGAAAACTTAAACAATTTTTCAAAAAATTATCTTCAGTATATTTCCATGTAGCTACAAAGAAAAACTCTGGAAAGATTGTACTAACAACAACTGATGCATGTCTTAGTCAACCTTAGTACCCAAATCACTCTTCCTTCATTCAGGTGAAATGCTCTCCAAATATAACATCTAGAGATGGAAACCACCCTAGACCCAAAGACCTATAAATGGAAAGGAAAAAAAAATCCTTTTCACACACACAAATTAAAATTGGAAGAATAAGGCCCCCTGTTTTGTATTTTGTTTTGTTTTCATAAGTCTCTTTTTTTTCTCCACTCACATGTAGAAAACTTGTGACTTAATGATTTTGGGGTCGATGTCTGCATTTAATGTCTTTTCTCAATAATCTTTCTCTCAATGGAAAAAGTGTGTTGAGTTCTACCATAACACACTCAGAAGTATTAAAAAAGAAATTACTAATGTAGTTGATGACTTCCTCTTTGTAAAAGGGCTAAGCATAATCATTCCTAGTTATCAAAGTATATGTCAATTTTTTAAATTATTTAATAGTTGAAAAATCCTTTAGTTCTCTCAATATTTTGACTATTCTGTTTGGTTTCAAATTAGCCAATGGTATATTTCTTTCTGAAGTCAATAACTCTGAAAATATGTTGCTGAGCATAGAAGATGAAAAAATACTACTACATTCATCCAGGTATCTCAATAAAAAATAACCAGAGAATTATTATATCATTCAGTAATCAGATAATACATAGCATATAATCTGTTTTCCAACCTACTTGTTGCTACTTATGCATTATAATCTTGAAACTATGCATACACACACACACACACTCTATGGTGAGGATTTTACCTAGTATTTTGGCATTACCACAATGATCACCTTGTAATGAATTTGTATCATTTCAATTTTCATTACCATTTTCTCATTGTCCTTCAGGTGCTTGCCTCTTTATTTGTTCTTAATTTTCCTTGAACACCCTGTCTTACTGGAAATCATTTACATTTTATATGTAGTCAGAACTTTGCCAAATGTATAGGAAAATAAATAACATAATAGAAAAATGAGCCCAGAAATGGGTACATAAATCGTTTTTGATTCTATAAAAAAGTGCTCAACATGGCAACCAATAAAACTATCCTCACAATAAAAAACAAAACACACACACACACACACACACACACACAACTTCAATTTGGATAGGAGAGTCAATTAGAACAGTTACTTTGCAAATAAGATTGGAATTTTATAGTAACAATAAAAATGTGCAAAACATGGGCACAAAAATCCCTCTGCCTTGTATCATAATAAATCCAAACTGGAAAAAAATAATAAATCCATCAATAACAAGATAAATAATGTAGTTATTACATACTTACATAATTAACTGTTACAGAACAATAAAAATAAAATGAATCTTTATACAATAACAAATAACATTCACAAATCAGTTGATTGAAACAATTAACCAAAGAAAAATATATATAAAATAAAACACATACTATGATTCAATAAACAAAACAGGCAAAACTTTGATAACAGTAGGGATGGTTAATTAGGTGAGAAAATTTTAAAGAAAATTAAGGTGATAATTATCACAAGCATTGGCACAGATAGGGTAACATCAAGGTCAGTTGTACATTTTCATACAGATGGAATGTAGCTAAGCTTTTCCTTAGTCCTAAGTATAGTAATAACCAGGTCTTTTCATTTTAACTATTTGAACCAGCATATATATATATCATCATGTATGCTTCTTTAGGTAAGTTACAATCCTAATAAGTATTGATAATATAATATAAAGCTCATTCTTTGGTCATGCAATTAAATAATCCTATAATTCAACTGCATTAGAAACTAAAATCTTGGGGAAAAAGTAAGAATACAAAATTTCAATGAACCTTCTGGTATTCTAGAAGAGTTTTCTAGCTGCAGTATGTATTAGCTGTTTGAAATTGGCAAAAATAATTTGCACTGCTGAGCTCGTTTTTAATTTCAGCAACACAAATAATAAGGGAACTTATATCATTTGATTGTTGTGAGGAATTGATATGTGATATGAAAATTGCTTCACACTGTGGCTTATTAATATTATTATGTGGTTATTATTGTTATAAAGACCACATAGTTAATTAATAATTGAATTGATTACTCTTGAGCTTTCCTGTTTGTCAATAAAACCCTTCATTCCCTTAACATATTCTGCTTTTAGGTTCCTCTAGGGATCAGTGTAAATTAGTTATATTTTCAAAATTATAAATTATTTCCATCAAGCCTTACATGCCTAGGCAAACATTCCATTATGGTGAGATTAAATTTTAACTTTTTTTAGAGATAAATTATATCAAACAAGAATAAAACTCTCATTAAGTGAAAATGATTTCTCTATGAGTTGATGTCAATGTTTATGTTGAGGACATGATCAGCACTCACACATTTTAAGTAAACTCTGCCTATCAGCAGAGTTAGTTTTGATGATTTACATCTCTTTGGAGATTAGGATTAATGATGTGTGTAAATTAGCTTTACTGAAAACTAACTAGAACATAGCTTGTTTTCATTGCCAGATATAAGTAAATACAAATCTCACTTAGGCTAAAAAAATGCTAAATGATACCAAACAATCATCATTGGTTATTTGTCTATTCTGTGAGTTTTTTTATGATTTTAATGTTCATAATGTTAAATTCATTTTTATACAAATGGATGGTTAAGGCAAAAAGAAATGCATACTTGTTTAATTTAAAAATAACACCATTGGCTTTTATTTTATAATAAACTTCAGCTCATTAATTTAATTTAATACATTTTCTGCTGTGTAACCGAAATGCTTAACGGGCTCATAACAACAACAGAAATGGGCAAACTGCATACAATTATTTTAGATTATTCTGTTAAGACTTAAAATTTCCACCAGATGGCAGTCCATCCCCTAAAATGAAGAGCTAGCTAGAAAGCGAACTTAAAATAAATGTGAAAATTTAATAAGAATGTTTCTAAAAATATTGAAATAATCAATTTCAACTTATTTCATCTCTTATAATACTTTGAATTATGTTTTTTAGATAGGTAAGTAGATCACTATATTAACATTTAGGTATTTCAATCTTGGTTATATTTCACAGTGAGAGATGAGAAGTTTTAAAAAATATTTTAATTAAAGATCATATGTTATTTTCAAAAATAAATAACAACTTTCACTACTATGTTATCCTGAATGATCTGCACATTTAAAATATTAATCATGTATGTAAAGGTCAGTGGAGGAAAGTATGTGAATGAATAAATATTTAAAAATTGCATCTTTTTGCAAAAAGCTCACACTGTAGTATAAAAACACCATGTTTATACTATAATTTGATAATACACTATGATTAAGCTTTTTGAGTGCAACAATTATTTGAAAGGGAAATTAATTTTAGTGCAACAATTATTTGAAGGGAGAGAGAAGATTTTCACAGAGAATATACTGGTATAGTCAAAAGTTAAGGGAGGTAAAATTGGCATTTTTCCATCTGTGAAATACATTTAAGGAAGGGAGGCCAGTGTACATAAAGCCAAGGAAATAAGAAAAATCACAAGTTGTTTGCAAAAGCTGTCAGTTTAGGAATGACCAGAGACTAAAAAGGAGAACTACAAAGTGAAGAGAGAGAAGAGTGGAAAGATAGTAGGGAATGATTCTGAGAGCATTGAAAATGTACTAAATTTTATGTAGTGTGAGCTTCAGTAAGGAAAGCACACTGAAAACTTTAAAGCAATGGAAGATTAATTAGGAAGTTGCACAGGTGGGGACAAATTATTTAGCCTGGCAATGAGCCTGGATCACACCATGGGAGGCCAAGTGAATGAAAGGAAGGTGAAAGAGACAAGAGCTCTCAAGAGTAAATGCTCATCTCACAGGTGAGGTTGCTGCACTGCCTCAGTCAGTAACATGAAATGACTCCCTGCCATGGTCAGACCTTATCTATGGTGATCCTTTATCGCTTTCACCTATTTAAAATGGACAACAACCATGTGAGGGAGAAAAGGCAAGTGTTTTTGAAACTTTGGGGAAGATCCATGTCCTTGTAGTAGGTGTGGAAAAGGCATGGGTAAGAGGCCATGATGGTTATAAGTGGAGAAAGGGGAAAAGTGGTAGTTATTTTAGATTGGACATAGTGTTCTTTTGAAGAACAACCTAATCATTCTATTGAATAGGTAGCTGGAAATATGAATAAAACTGAAACTTCACAGACATCAGGAATATAACAAAGATTTAACAGTCAAATCTGAAGAGCAACTTTTATAAAATGAAGAAAGAAGCATCTGAAGAAAATTGACACTGAAGTAGAAAGCAAACACAGACATCCTTACAAGCATGTGTGCGAACAGTAATAGTATATTAATAATACCAAATGTGTATGGAAGATTTATCATGTGCCAGGTACTCAAATTAGATGCTTTAAATTTACTAGCTTTCTCACCCTCTGAACAACTCCATGATATAGGTATTAATTTTATGCCAATTTTATAAGTTAAAAAAATAGAGACAGAGATATTGCAAAACTTCTCCAATAACACAGCAATGATTTGACAGTGCCGGGTTCTAAGGTTGGGTCAGATGACTCTGAATTTTGAACTTTTCTTCCCAAGTTGTCTTGTACTATAAGCCAGAGTTCTGTATAACCGCTCATGTGTTTTCCTTCTTATGTCCAATGAAATGATTGGTTTTATTAATAAGCAACAAAATTTCAAAGCATTATTTCATTTTGGTCCTGCTTTTGATACAATATTATCTTTGCTTCATTATTTATTGTTTCTTCCATTATTTTTTGTTCTTTTTCTCTCTATAAGTTAGGTTTCAGTCATTTTTCTTGTTGTTTCTTAGATTAGTTTGCTAAAAAGAGGTACTGGGAATGTAGATGGTTTTTGTATTTCTGCACCTTAGTAATTGGAACAAATGATCATAACTTAACCACACATGTGTGTTATTGTAGTCATTACTGTCGCTGCTGTGGTTCTCTTTGATTCTGGATGGGGACGGTTTTCATTTGATTTTAGACTGAGATAGGAGAAACAATCAGGGCAGAGGTTGACATTACAGGGAGGAGGAGACTAGATGACACCTTAAGGTACTAGAGAGAGCACTATGGAAAAGATGTCAACAGGACACAGCTTGGCCTTGAGGTGGACGCGTATATCTTTCAGAAAACAAACAATCAAGAAAAGCTAAACTACACAATGAACACGGAGACGAGTTTCTATTGAAAATATATGTCTCCTGCAACAAAATTGCAATAAGCACAATGAAAATAAATATGGACCTGGGTTATTACCCAAGTCGTTTATTCAGAAAAAAAAAATATTGATATAAACCAGAGGCAGAGAACTTTTTTAGGGGATAAAATTTTACCTGTTCTGAAATATTATGCTATGCATCTCAAGCACTATACAACGAAGTTGTATCCAAACCAAATTGCAATTTGGGGGAGATTACTTTTCTCTCTCAAGAAAGTCTATGGTGCTGTGGTATCCATCTTTTATTTGGAAAATGAGTAATAACAGAGCACACACATATTTTAAACAATGTTATTGTGTGTTTACTAGTGACATTTTGATTATTGATCATAAGTAAAAGAACAAGAAAACATAAACAAACAGAAAATAAAGAAAAGCAGCAAAAATGAGTGCATAAAGTATCCTACATAAATACAAAAGGTTTATATATCAACTATCTTTCTTTCCTTTTTGAACTAAGATTTACCTTTGTTCAAATTAATAACTATTGGTTATGTTAATCTTATCTATGCAATCATATATTGTAACCACTGTCTACTAGCAGTTGATTAAATTAATCTTAGCTAAATTTAAATTAATTAAATTTTCAATAATTAAGTCCTGATAGCCACATTTCTAGAACTTTGTAGCCTCTTGAGTCTAGTGGCTACTATTTTGCCCACAGTAGTGACAATGTCTTTAACACTCAGAGCAGCCTTAATGTTCCTCTCAAAATTGACTCAACTTTATAGATGGCTTTTCCCTTCATGTAGCCTCTGATTTTGCTTTTATTGCAGCATTTTTTTAGAAAACTTATAATTGTAAATACTGTCTCTGCCC
This sequence comes from Spermophilus citellus, assembly GCF_964194105.1. Taxonomy (NCBI): domain Eukaryota; kingdom Metazoa; phylum Chordata; class Mammalia; order Rodentia; family Sciuridae; genus Spermophilus; species Spermophilus citellus. Next base: position 109,957,972 of record NC_138182.1, read on the forward strand.
CTTTTAGATACATGTAAATGTATTTAAAAACCTCTCCCCAGGTTTACAATCTGTGAATGTCTTTCATAAGGACCTTAGAGCCACCTTTTAGAACCTAAATATAAAGAAAGGTAAGTACTCTCATCTCTCAGTTTGTGGTAAGGCAGAAACCTAACTGCATTGGGAAGCTCACTCTTGGGAATAAGGGGAAGTTACTTGTGTGGGGGAAAGGCCAAGTAGCACACACTGTCAACTAGCGCCCTCTACCACAGCCTTCAAAGTCCTTCTGCCCTTTTAATCAATGGAGTTATGTTCAGACTGCATTTTGGACTCTTGAAAAATGTTTTCCTTAAGAATTGAACAATATTTTCATGAAAAATTTTCTTTGATGTCATCAAAGTAGAAAATTATAGTACATAGCAATAATCTATGCTAAGACTGAATTAAAGAGAATATTCTGATAAAAAATTGGCCAAGGTTAAAACACAGACAATTCTGAACTATCAAGAAAAAAATGTCATTCCCTCTTTAGATATGCATTTTTGTTCTTTGTGATAGAGCACTTGTGCTCAGTGAAGAAAAAATGGAAGCATTTGCCTCAAAATGTAAGATATCTCATGGCATAGTGCCTTAAGAACAACAAGAACAATTATTCTTTAAGGTACATTTTTACACTTCACTTTTCAACACAATATTATTGAGCACATATAGAACAGAGATAACACAATTCACTTTTCTATCATTATAAACAACAGTAAATCTTTCACCTGAGGTATCATTTGGAGAACTCCAAACCTGTCATCCTATAAAAGTAATTGGTGAGTAAAGTCAAGGATTTTTGTTTTGGTTTTCTTTCTTGTGTCTGCTAGGATAAAATCAAATAGAAATAATAGTTGGGTCATAGTAAAACCTTTACTTCTTTGTTTGGCTTTATGAGTTCTAAAGTAAATAATAGAAAATTACAATAAATTGGTGTGCATGTGTGTGAGGTGAGTGGTAGTGGTGTCCAGACGTATGTGTTAATGGTGTGCATGTATGCATACATACATCTACAAGCAAGTGTTTATATAATTTATTATAAAATAAAACATATTTTTCATGAAGTAAAAATGCATGTTTACAGGTGCATGTTGGCTGAATGACATTTGACATCATCACCATTGCATAAAACATATAATATTTTAGTTATTATTATTAGTTTAATTTGTTCACTGGGAAGAGAGAATGGGTCAGAGCATGGCAGTCTAAGTGTGAAGACCTTTCTTATTTTTACATTCTCAGTTTTTCAAATCTCTAACTCATACCTATATTCCCTTATGTTTCATTTGTTACCTTACAATTTGATATAAAATAGATTGTAAAAATAAGAAATTCTGCTGTTTCAAATATATTCAAATTTTTCTTCATAATATTTATGTGTCATTGCTGTAATTTTAAGCATAAGTTACATAATTGGCTTTGAGGAAAAGTCATCCATATTTTGCAAATGTTAATGTCATGTGCTAGAAAAAGTTATTGTCCATCTAGAGGAGAGATGAGCTGCCACTGGCATTTGATGTGCCCTAGGCATCAAATTAATATGCTTTACACAGGCAATGGGGATAATTGACTGGTACAGCAGATAGTTAAATGAAGAAGCTTTGCTAATAAACTTTGTAATGTTTAAAGTTAATCTATTGAGGAAAATCATTCTTACTTGAATTATCTAGATTAACTGAATATACTAATTAAATATTTCAAGTTTTTTTATAATAACTTATATATACACAATATTGCATCATAAAAATCTTTTTTTTCTTTTATTTTTTTATTGGTTGTTCACAAAATTACAAAGCTCTTGACATATCATATTTCATAGATTAGATTGAAGTGGGTTATGAACCCCCAATTTTACCCCAAATGCAGATTGCAGAATCACATCGGTTACACATCCACAATTTTACATAATGCCCTATTAGTAATTGTTGTATTCTGCTACCTTTCCTATCCCCTACTATCCCCCCTCCCCTCCCCTCCCATCTTCTCTCTCTACCCCATCTACTGTAATTCATTTCTCACCTTGTTTATTTTCCCATTCCCCTCACAACCTCTTATATGTAATTTTGTATAGCAATGAGGGTCTCCCTTCATTTCCATGCAATTTCCCTTTTCTCTCCCTTTCCCTCCCATCTCATGTCTCTGTTTAATGTTAATCTTTTCTTCCTGCTCTTCCTCCCTGCTCTGTTCATAGTTGCTCTCATTATATCAAAGAAGACATTTGGTATTTGGTTTTTAGGGATTGGCTAGCTTCACTAAGCATAATCTGCTCTAGTGCCATCCATTTCCCTGCAAATTCTATGATTTTGTCATTTTTTATTGCTGCATAGTACTCCATTGTGTATAGACGCCACATTTTTTTTTATCCATTCATCTATTGAAGGGCATCTGGGTTGGTTCCACAGTCTAGCTAGCTATTGTGAATTGTGCTGCTATGAATCGATGTGGCAGTATCCCTGTAGCATGCTCTGCATCATAAAAATCTTTTTTCCAGTAGACATTAGTCGATCTATTAGAACATAATTAAGATTTGCTTTTCTGCATAGTGATGACATATATTTGAAAGCCAACAGTTAACCATAAATGGATGATATATTACAGAAACTAAATGATAGATATCAATGTATGGCAAACATGTAAAATAAAATTAGCATATCACTTGCATTCAAATTATGCCACAATGTGAGTATTTCAGTATCTGAATATTTTAATTACAATGATACCTATTCATTGGCCATTTGAGGAGCCTCACTGCAGAGTAGGACAGGCTACTAGAAAAAAAATGGAAGTCAATGTAGAATCCGAGGCATGTGATAGCCAGCTACATATCTAATAGGCTACTAGCAATAAATTCTTCATGGTTAAAAAATGAACTTTCTCTATAGTGGTGGTATATTTTTCCTTTACAAGGAATTACATTCCCAGGTGTTTTGTTAAGAATGAGGATGCTATTCCAAATTCACAAATGTTCATGGATATAGGCTCACTGTATAGCTTGGTCTTGCTGGTGGGCATTGTGGAAAGAGATTGCCAGGTTCCCTTTCCCTTTTCTTTGGTGGGCTTCTCTTATATTCTACATCCAGCTCTACCTTTGAATTTCCTGCTCCAGTTATTAAAAATACTTCAATTCTTCTGAGATTAATTTTACCCAGTAATACTAGACATATTCCACAAAGTAATTTCTGCCTTTCCTGGAAAACTTCAATTTTCCTATTTCCTCAAATACCAGTCTCCTCAATATTCGCAAGTTATGCTTGTTGATTGAAATCCTTGTCTGCATTGGAGATATGATTCTGACCAGCTAAAGAATGTTAGTTTATTAGAGATTATGGTAAATGTCACAACCAATAAATGTCAGCTAAGTTGAGACTTCATCTTTGTATTATATCAGAGTAGGATGGGAAAGCATACAAAAGAAATCTAAAGTTCTGATACCATTACAAATATTCCCAAAGAATTATATGATTGGATGGATCTGGAGACTATTATGCTAAAAGAAATAAGCCAATCCCCCCAACCCAAAGGTCAAATGTTCTCTCCGATATGCAGATGCTAACACACAACAAGAGTACGGGGGCAAAGGGAAGAGTAGAAATTCAGTAGATTAGACAAAGGGGAATGAAGGGAAGGGAGGAGGTACAAGAATAGGAAAGCAAGTGGAATAAGGCTGACTTAACTTTTCTTTTTTTTTTAATTGCTTTTATTTTTTAAATACATACACCACAGTAAATCTCCACATCATGTACAACCACAAGACACAAGACAGAAATCCTAATTAGAGTAAAATGTACCTCATTTTGTATAAATATGTCAAAATATACTCTACTGTCATGTATAACTAAAAAGAACAACTTTAGAAAAGAATAATTTGGTGAAATAAACTTTAGAAGTCCGTATTTCAAGTTACAATAGGCCATTTATTTTCTCTGTATAGTCATCTTAGCTAGCCTCAAAGTGTTTACTTTAGGTGTGCTGTTAGCATATTACCAGTTTCCTAAAAAAAAGCTGTTTTCAACCTATTATGATTTTGCTCTGTTATTAGAGGAAAACACCTCCTTGGTAGTCTGAATCACATGAGTCTCAGAGTGTCTTGCAGCAGAATTGTGGTCACATAGGTGCTGATGTTGTGGACAACACAAGTACTCCTGGCCTGCCCTGATTTGTCCAGGTGTAAACCTGTGATTGACACTGAGAAGTTTCTTTTGTCTCAGTGTTTGAAATTTATAGCAGTGACATCCTAGGATGGAGATATCCTGAAGCTGAATACTGCTATCTTTCGTGCCCTGAAAAAGGATTAAAAAATCCCTACTGCTGAAAACTCTGCCACTACTTCATTACAGGTATTTTTAGAAAAAAAAAATGCATTTTTATTAATTATTATCTTAATTTTCATACTTATGGAGTATTGTGTGATAATTCAATACATGTATACAGTGTGTATTAATCAAATCAATGTAGTTAATATTTTTAGACTATTTTTAGTTGTCAATAAACCTTTATTTTATTGATTTATATGTGGTGTTGAGAATCAAACTCAGTGCCTCACACATGCTAGGCAAGCACTCTACCAATGAGCCACAACTTCGTCACAGTAGTTAGTATTTTAATCTCCCTTTATGTTTTACAAAACTCTTTGATTAACAGGTAGTAATTATGTACATTCTTGCAGCATAGTGTAATGTTTTTCAAAGTAATAATGTGATGGAAATCTTAATGACCTTTATTTGATCAATATAAATTATAAATATTTACTGTATCATCTGGGCCCTTCTTGATTCTTGGTATTCCAACCTTTTCATTGACTTCCATTTTTCTAAGTTTTGATTTCTCTTATTTATTTAATAACATGAATGCAGTTTGATAGTGAGTATAGACTGTGTTTGTACAAAAACTCTGTCCTCTGACTATGGATTCCACACCTGGAGTGTTATGGTTTAAATGTGTCTCCCAAGGTGGGGTGTGGAGATGTGAGGAGGAGGAAGCAGAAGCTGCAGTGGTGACCCCCATGTTAAGAATTGCCTGTTCAATGGAATGTCTGCAGAGAAAATCTGTAGGAATGAATCAAAGACAAGACAACAGAGAAACCAGGTGGACTGCAACAAGCAAAGTCATAGAGTTAGAGCTACACAAGACCTTTGGAGAAAACATCACAGAGCCAAGTTCCCCAGATGCTGGTCATAGAAATATAAGACTTGTTTGCTCAGCTGGATTTTAGTCTTGCTTTGGTCTCATCCCTTCTTTTAATGCCCCTATTTCTTACTTTTGGAATAAAATGTTTACTCTGTGCCTTTATATATTGGATAGATGTAACTTGCTTTTGATTTTTACAGGGGCTAATGCTGGGAGTTTGCCTTGATTCTCAGGCAACATTGGACTTGGACTTTTGGGCAATCCTGGAACTGTTGAGACTATGAGAACCCTAGGAAATGGGCTAAACATGTTTTTCATTGTGTGATGGGGGAAAGGAGTAGAGTATTATGGTTTAGATGTGAAGTGTCCTCCAAAAGTTCATGCATGAAACAATGCAAGAAGACTTAGAGGTGAAGTGATCGGTTTATGAGAGCCTGATCTAATCAGTGCATTAATCCCCTGCTAGGAATTCACTGGGTGACACCTGTAAGGAAGTGGGGTGTGGCTGAAAGATCTGGGCCCATGGGGGCATGACATTGTGGTTTATATTTTATCCATGGTGTGGAGAGCCTCTCTTTCTCTGCTTCTTGGTGGCCATGTTCTGAACCCCTTTCTTCTGTCACACTTTTCTGTCATGATGTTTTGCCTCCTCTGGAGTCTCAAGGAATGGAATCAGCTATCTATGGATTAAGATCTCAGAAACCTTGAGCATGCAAATAAACGTTTCCTCCTAAAAATTGTTCATGTCAAGTCACAGTGGTGAAAACACTGACCCAAACCAGGAAATTCAACCAAACTACAATTGAAAAATATTTGGAGAAAGAACTATCTGTACTGGATATCCATACACTTATTTTCTTGTCTTTATTACTTCAACAAGTATTTATAAAAGCTGTTACTTCTACTTTGTAACAGATATGAGCAGTAATCTAGACATGATTAAAACTGTACGGAAGGTGTGTATAGATTATGGGCAAACACAACACAGGGCTGGAGCATCTATGGGTGTTGGTATCCAAGAAAGTCATAGAGTCCATCCCTCACAGATACCAAGGAACCACTGAGCTTTATGGTCAAGATGAAATAATTGTAGTTGAAGAAGGGAAACAAAGAATTACAGAGAAAAATTGTACAGGGGTATAGTATTGATGTAAGAGGTAATATTTTATAATTTAAGTGAGCAAGAGTAAACGGATATTTCTCATTTGATTCAACATGTAGAATCTGTTGCAAGACCATTTGATTGCCTATAAATGGGTAGGGACTTAAAGTTTGCACTAAATGAGTACAGCACTGATCAGTGGGGTAACTGTGCCCTCACATTATATTTTCTGAATATTGTAATCATGAAATCCTATATCTGAAATACATGCAAACACACACCTATTGTTAGGGTTTAGATATGAAGTGTTCCCCAAAAGCTTATGTATGAGACAATGCAAGAAAATGTAGAGGTGAAGTGATTGGATTATGGGAGCCTTAACCTAATCAATGCAGATGATTAACCCTAGATAGGATTTAACTTGATGGTAACTGTAGGCAGGTAGGTTGTGTCTGGAGAAGGTGGGACACTGAGGACTTGCCTTTGGGGTTTGTATTTTGTATTCATTGAGAGCACAACTCTCTCTGCTTCCTCTTATGATGTTCTGAGCTGAATTTCTCTGCCACATTCTTGCACCCTAGTGTGCTGCCTCACTTTTCACTCACTAGGAATGGAATCTGCCTTGTATGGACTAAGACCTCTGAAACTGTGAGCCCCCAAATAAACTTTTTTTCCTCTAATTTTCTTGTAAGATGGTGACAGTGACAAAAAAAACTAAGTAAAACACACACACACACACACACACACACACACAGATCAAGGCTCAAGGCACAGGACAGTATTTTCTTAGGTCAACATAGAGTTTTAAATTAGATGTTGGCCTGCATCATATTTTAATTAGATGTTTCTGAGAGATAAGTGCCATTCTGTATGAACTCACCTCTTTTGTGTTTGCTTTCATATGAAAACAATTTATGTTTGTAAGAAAAAGGATATATTTACTATAATAAGAGACAAATATATCCACATGCATTTAAATATAATAAAATTTCAAAACATAATAAACCTCTGTAATCTCCTTAGTCATATACAACAATACATATTTACTCTAGGGAAATGGCCTCAGCCTTTTTCTTTATTGTGGTTTGATTTGATTTGACTTCCTACCTAACAGCATTAGACTTTTCAAAACCTTTAAGGAGCACAACTGCATTATCAATTCAGATAAGGATTAAAGAAAATCATAAACTAATGCAAAAATATTAGGTGAAAATGCATCTTAATACAATAAGCCAGAGATGAACAGAGTAATTCAGGGTTACATCAGGAACAAAATTATATCATTTCACAGCATGATATGTTCTAAATGATTGAAATGAAATTACCCTGTGTACTAGAGTTGACAGCAGAGCCAGGTATGTCTCTTTGTGAATTCAAATACAGAAAACCCCTCAACATTGGGAAGTAAAGTCAATTAAAATGTATGAATGATTTTACTTTCCTGTACAAGCAAGTGTTATTTTCCTAAAAACAACCAGACGACAGGCAAAAAAAAAATTACCAATAATAGAGAGTTGGTAGTCAAGGTAGAGTCCAAGAAGTTTTCAAAGAAGTGTAGTCTCAATTTGCATCAACAACTAATTAGTTCATTTAATTACTCCATGCTGAGAGTAATTGATTTTAGGCCTAGAAGGAGAAACATGTCTAATATCGGGAAAAAAGTAATTTTGGCTCTTTCAATTGGAATCTGGGCAAAGGTTGCATCTAAGAGTGTATACTTTTTCACATTTTATCTACTATTTCAACATTCTTTCTAGTTATCACCAACATTAAATACCAATGTAATTTAGGTCTGATTAAAAAATGCTCATATTATGGAAATAAACTTTTATATTATCTAAATAAAATAATATAATGACATAAGTTACAATTAAAGATTTAGATACTTTGTTGAAAGTTTTTGGGTCATTTTTATTCACAGATATTATTTTTATATGGTTTCATGTTTTATTTTAATAAAGAAAAGTTTTTGTTTCTTTTTTTTTTACCACATTTCTTCTGATTTCAAACTGCAAAAGGGTGAAACTCCTCCCTCTACCTTAATCTCCAGTTATCCACAGATATCAATCAAATGTTTGCTTAGGTGAAAACTCACTCTTCCCTTACCTCATCCTGTCCTTAAAAGAGTTTTATGTTATGATAGGGCACTTCATGGGCCAAGAAAGTATTTCTGGGGTGACTTCCTTCAGTAACAATCAGAAGTAGAGGCTGAACTTTTTCTTAACAGCTTTTGAGGAGGGCAGGGACTCCTCTCAAAATATGGAAACCCAAAGAAGGCATCTTGTACCTCTTCAAAGTGAAATGAAATGCTCTAAGATCCATCAGCTTCCTGACCTGTCACAGTGCAACATCACAAATTACTGCAGACACATACTTAAGAAGTAAGTATATCACTTAAGCAAAGTAGAGAATATCTCCTCATAAAATAGTCCATTATTTAAAAATTTTACCACACCCTCCCCATCACATTTTAGAGTCTGTTTCTAGGATAAATTTCGCATATAATCTATCACCATTTTATTTCCATTAAAACCATGGTTATCTGAGTGAGAATGTTCTCCTTGTCTCATTGATATTTGAATGCTAGGAAAGTAAAATAGGAATCACTATCCATTCCAATGTCACAAACTATACTCCTCAGATTATAGAACATTTCATTATGTGTTGTATGAATCTTTTTTTTTCTTTTGAGGGGAGGTAACTGGAGACTGAATTCAGGGCACTCAACCACCGAGCCACATCCCCAGCTCTATTTTGTGTTTTATTTAGAGACAGGGTCTCACTGAGTTGCTCAGTGCCTCACCATTGCTGAGGCTGGCTTTGAACTCTCAATTCTCTTGTCTAGCCTCCTGAACCACTGGAATTACAGGTGTGCACCACTGCACCTGTCAGTTGTATGATTCTTAATGTTGCCTTTAAAATATACTTTTGCTAGTTATCAAATGACATAAGTTGAAAATTATTGGAATCTATAGAGAACGACACAGAAAAAGTCATCAATAACTCGCTGTATAGGATAAGCAGCTGTGTGTGATTATATCTAGATCTGGAACTTCAGCTTAGACACAGGTTGAAATACCAGGGTACACTTACCCATCACATGTCACATCCCACGTCTGGAATATTGCAAAGATCCACTCATCACATTAACTCTCTCTGATTTTCCAAGACATTCAATTCATAGCCTTGGCACCCACCTAAGTGGTAAAATTCCTGTCAAAGGGAGATGGGGTCTCACCAGCTGCATGTGGACAAGTACATTGTCTGAAAACATCCATCCTCTCTTCAGAGTACAGGTTGAAAATGAAGTTGGTGGCATAATTCTCATTGCACTTCTCATCCTTTAACACCAAGTGCCTTTCACAAATGTTTTCATCTTTTGCACCAGATGTTCAACACTTGCCTGCAGGTCTCAAATGGTGAAGGGCTCCTCAAAAATGTTGGCAGCATTGGCTACAGCTGTGTATTCTGCCATGTAGCAACAGGGACTGCCCACAGTCTTGAGGATAAAATGCTTGGTGCACACCGTTAACTCTTTGATCTATTTACAGGTTTTACAGATAGTAGTGAGTGTTGTGTTAGTCCCTGTACTGAAGTTTGAGCCAGGGATGTTATCTGAGACTATTAGGAAGTACCACACATGGGATACAGAAATTATCAAACTTCTTTTTGCCCTTTATCTATTAGAGACATCTCTAGCAATTCTAAAAGTCCCCAATTAGAATAATTTGAATGCTAAGTATAGTTATTTTGGGTAGAATACTTTTCATCTCAAGTTTGTAGACTTTGATCACTTCAATCAACCTATACCTCAACATAACTCTGACTTCCTCAATTTGACCCTTGGCCAGTCCTTCAAAGCCATCATGCAAAACCAACAGGTTTTCCCTGGATGAGGACAATTCTCTTGGATGTGTGGTAACTGCAACCCAGGCCTGTAGCAGGGCTCTCATATTCTTCATGGCAACTGTATGTAAACCAATCTTAGTGATTGGGGTATAACACGAGCTAGAAGCTTTTCAACATCCCATTTGTTCATGAAGCTACATCTTCTTGGTGACATAGCTTAATTAAATCTCATTTTATCTATTGCCTTAGTTAAACCTTTCATCATCTGGATATAGTCCACTGAGGTGCTGGCACATGGACAGGTTGCCAGAGAGGCTTCCCTCACATGTAAGAGGAGTCTGGGATTCCCTCCAAAAACACACACCCTTCTGCTACCCAGTATTTGGTCAAAGGCTGACAGTGTCCCAGTCCACTGCATGTGCCCCCACATGGTGACTCAGTTGTAATATACCTGATGTTCTACCACCAGGTTTTGGTTCTTTCCTGAAGAGATTGGTTTTGTAGTTCTTGTCAATTTTAACTTCAGCTAAAATGATGCTAATGACATAAGAATTGCAGATCCTTGTCTCACTTAGCTGGTGACAAAGGTGTTCCCCTGGTCATCATTTGGAAGATGTTCTGGAATAAAAATCCAGTCAGCTTCATAGAAGAGATACATTATAAGGTCTAGGTATGCACAATAGCAGATGTCTTATTATAGCTGTAAGCAGTGTTAGTGATTGTATTTACAACTTCTATGATCTGTTGAAGGTAGAGTCAATAGAGTCATATCAGTGGCAAAAAAAAAAAATCATTGTCCATTAAGCTGACTAAGCCTAGAGTGTTGAGGTAGGTGGACTTCACAGGCCCAGGGAGGCTACCATTATTCCCAATGGCACATAAATTGATGATCCTACACTTCACTAAAGTGTGAGGACATTAGAGTTATCCTTCTAGGTCCTGAAAGTTCATGCACCAAATACTTCCAATCCCTTCTGAGACATCATGGAAACACTCTCCTAGGAGTTTTCCTTGAAGTGGTCTCTACCACCAAAGAATTCTTGGTAACGCTCATGGATCAAGAAGACATAGGCACAGGTAAAAATATCAGCTTCAACCAGAACCCTGCCAGCACTGTTCATATCTTGGGAATCTTTACCAGAGCTTAACATGAAATGCCTTTGCAGATCCCCAGTGCTTTGACTGCCTGTACTCTTTACCAGTTATTATGTCTTTCAGTCTTAGCTTTCTTCTGTCATTGCTTGCTTGCAGATTGTCCTTGGGTAAAGACAGCAGCTGTTTTCTTTTTTCATAGTTCATCAGCAATATTTGAAAGAGTAGATATCATCCTTTTCATGCAACACTTACTCTTTGGATTCTTTTAATATTGTTTTTTAGTTGTAGATGGACACAATAACTTTATTTTATTTGTTTTTATTTTTATGTGGTGCTGGGGATTGAACTCAGTGCCTCACACATGCTAGGCAAGTGCTCTAACACTGAGCCACAACCCTGATCCATGCATGGTTTTTATATAATTCAATCTCTTAATTTTATTTTTGTTTATATTAATGCCTCTTCCATGTTAGGGTCTGTAAACAAGTCAGGATGGCACCTGGCAAATGTTAGAGTCTGTAAACAAGTCTGGATGGGGCCTGGCATTTTGCCACACCGAGTGGTTTGTGAGGTAACTCCAGCCAGCCATTAAGTGTGGAGATTCCTTATTGGTTGACTGCTGTATCTAGTTTATGTTAATTAAGATAAGCTGTGTGGAATGTATATATACCCCTCCTGTCCTACAATAAACGGCTCTCACTCCTGCTGTATCAATGTACACAAGTTGTTCATCACCCCCTGGTTATTTTGCTGCAGCCGGACTGCGGCACTTCCAAGTCCAGATTTTTGTGATTATCTGTCAAGAGTATCAAGTTCAAATTCCTTGTAACTTATGGGGCTTGAACCTCACTCCTACCCTTTATATTTTTGTTATGTAATTCTCTAAATGCCCTTTAAATGATAATGGTGATAATGAAGTACAAGACACATTCATCCTTGAACTCACTCTGATGTGCTATGAACTGTATATATAATATTCAGGGATATGTATCTGCCAGTAGTTATGTGATGAAACCCCAAACCCCATCATGTGATGATATTAGGGGATTGGGCCTTTGGGAGATGATTGTGTCTTTTATAAGAGCACCAATTAAACATGCTGGTGCCTTTAGCTTGGACTCCCCATCACCTGCCACTGTGAAAACTCTATTTCTGTTGATTATAAGTCACCGAGTCTATAGTATTTTATTACTAGAGCCTGAGAAAACTCAGTCACTCCTTGTCATTTTAACATATAATAGCTGCACTGGCATAATGGCCTAAATGGAACATCTGGCATTTCTTTCCCTAAATTGCTAAATCTTCAGTATTCACCTTCTCATTAACTGGTAATTCCATTATCACAGTGTCTCAAGTCCTAAACCTCTGGGGTTATTTACAAAGTCATTTATTTTTTTCTCTATCTTATCTAACATTTACTTTAAAAATAATCCAAATTCTGGTAACTTAATACCTATACCACTGAAATCCTAATATAAACCACCATCATTTTCTGAATTATTTTAATAGAAATGTAATTCATTATCCTGCCCCGTGAGTTATTCTCTGCTTATAGACTAATTTTGTTTTAATTTTTAAATCAGATTTTCTGAATGTTATGTTCAAATTTTCCCCATGGTTTTTCATCTTACTCTCACAACTACAGTGATAAAGCAATACAGATTCAGTTGTCAGGACACTTTAAGACACTCTGCAGCAACACATTCACCCTTTGTTCTCATCTGCAGACGTGTCTTGTTTGCTCTGGTGTCCATTCTTTCTGCAAAGTCTCCAGACACTGGGAAGTCTGAGGTCCTTTGACTTTGTTGCTTTCTTTGCCTGGGAACTTGAGTCCCAGGTTCTTCATCACTTCCCATGCCATCCCTTTTAGATCCTTGCTCAAAAGTAACCCTCAAGTAAATTTTCTTAATCTTTAACATCAATCCCATTATTTTGTGCAATATTTCATGTATTTACTTATTTATTTTCTTTCATTTTTTTTTAACCAGGAATTGAACCCAGGGATGGTTAATCACTCAGCAATTTCCTCAGCCCCTTGTAATTTTTATTTTGAGACAGGGCTTCCCTAAGTTGCTTAACTTGTGATCTACCTGCCCAAGCTTCCCAAGCCACTGGGATTACAGGTGTGCAGGACTGCATCTGGCTTTGCCCAATATATATATTACTACTCTGAGCAGAAATAAAAGAAAAACATATAAAATATAAATAAAATATGTTTTTTCATATACATATACATACATACATTTACACATACATTGCATACATTGTCTTGGTATTGTGTTTGTTTTATTCCACAGAAAAGTTACTGATTTATTTCAGGCATTTAATAAATATTTGCTGTTGAATGATGGATAAATAAATGGATATTGATAGGTAATTATACAAAGAGTGGTTTTATAATCAGTAATGCAAAACAAAGCATGATAGTCAAACATGAAAATTACTTAAAATTATTATTTCATACTAATTAACATTTTTAATTTTAATAAAACACCTCAAAATATTATGTATATTAATTTTAGTACATGATATCTTGATACATTGCCTCTTAATCTTTGAATTCAGGTCTGTACAAGCAACATAATAGTTCATTCTACCTGGATTGAATGTATTGGATAAAACTCAATTTCAAAAATAGCTATATATAATCTGTGTTCTACTTCTATATTAATATCTACAGGTAGATTTATTTAATACAGAAATTCTTAAGCTTCCTTCTGTAGTAAACTGTACACAGAAAGAGCGATATATCACTAAAACATTTTTTCTTATTAAGCAAACAAAATTATTAGTTGTTAAAATTAAGTTATTGCTTTGTAGAAAATATGATTGTGCAATGTACTCAGGATTGAATTTAATATAGGTAAACCAAAATAAGGTCCAAGAAGAGCAAAAACATGGAGAATCAAAAAAATGCAATGTTAATGCCATAGCAATATGCTACTAAGCTACAGTTCTCTTTTCATTTAACATGTATTAAATAATCAGTAATTTTAAAATGTGTACATGCTAATATCTACCACTGTGCTACCCATGACTAAATATGTACTTACATATACCTACATGACATTCCTTGCTTGCAAATGACCTGCTCTCATGGTTTTAACATACAGTTTTCAAAATGCACAGTAGCAGGTTTTCGCTTTGGTTTGAATCAGAATACATATGTAATTATTTCATATTTTCTCAGCGTTTGCATTGTGCTGAAAAGAACATCACACCCCTGGAAGCATTAGGGTTATAAATGTGAATGCCATTTTCCAATTGACGGTTATCAGGAAGGTCTGAGGACTCGTTAGTCTGTGTGGCAGCTTGTTCAGTACCTTTTTCTTGAGATTCTGAATTGAATCAATTGCTTTCTGATTGCTGCACACTGGGACTATTGCCTGCAATCCTACGCACTGCACTCACATCACTCGATGTTGATTCCTTTGAGGATTTCCTTCCTCTATACAGTTACACCACTGCACATTCCCCTTAGAATAAGTTCATGTGTGGGTTTCCAGTATCTATTCCCACTCAGATCCTGCCTGTTTCATGGGTAATCTTACTGCTCATTGTCTTTTTCACTTTAGCAAAATGTAGGAGTTTTTTTTTTTTAATTACACTATAAAACCATAAAGATAATGGGGAAAACAGGGCTTAGGGACATGACATTCAAAATCTACTTGATGACACATAAAAAACAGATTGAAACATAATATCACCTTTTTTACATATTAAATGACTAAAACATATATATAAAACAATGAGTGGATTGACCTTGAAAAGAACTGAAGTTGGCTTGAGAAATAAGGATCAGAAGCATTGCAATTTGTTAGTTATCTTAAAGTATTGGAAAGAAGGTTATCTGATTATGACTGGGAAGTATAATAGCAGATGTGAATGGGTTAGCTCATAACACATGCAATGAACTGAGTCACTGGTAGGTATTTGAGGTATGTGCAAATTTGGGTTTTGTGTCTTCTTTGGTGGCTGTGCTCAGGTGAGGGCAATTTTCTGTATTCATCTGATGTTTCTTGCAGACAAAATTGCACATAAGCAAACTCAAAACTCACATTGTGTTTGCTGGTTTTCTAAATTATTGTATGATTTGGAATAAAGCCACACTTACAATGCAAGTATTAGAACATTCTAAACTGATTTCTTTCAGGTGAGCCAGAATTACCTTTGAAAGGCCAGATTTTACCACAACTGGCTTTCAAAATTGTGACTTTTAAGTGGCTGCTCAGTTAAGTCAATGCTTTAAGCTATACTAATGTAAAAATTAAAGGAACAGAAAAAAGTCAAATAAATAAAAATTTAAATCAAATCACATGATTTACTTGATGAAAACAATGAGAAAGTGTGTGCTTTTGGTATATTAATAATTGTGTAATTGCATGAACCACACAGTGGAATCAAAATATGGGGAAACAGCATGAGCTATAGACATTGTTAAAATAAAAAAGAACAAAATAGATATTAAACAATATGGCAGCTCATGGGATACTGATAGGCAACAAGCCTCATCAAGGATTTATCATTGGGTATTTGAGTAATATGCTAAAAAAGTGAGGTTAAAATAAAAAGCTGAGAACTGGGAAAAATAAAAATGACAATAGTACAGGTAAGCAACTAGTTTGCATGGAGAAAAATCTATGAATACTCTTCAGTTCCTAAGCAAACAGCCAATACTTGGGATGCTTTCCATGAGTGAGTGAAATGTGTGTTGAAAATGTAAAAACACGGAGGGAAATCAGACTAACATGTCTGAATTATAAAATAGCATCACTGCTGTAAAGAACCACAGAGTCATGTGATTTCTGTATATATTTAAGGAAGGCTATTAAGTCATGATAGATTATGGTGGAATATTAGAACAGCAAATTCACCTTAAAATATCTGGGAGTAAGCCAAAATAGTTTTTTCCCTTTATGGTACATGCTAAACGTGCTTTGATGGAAATTCTTGGGTTCAGAGACTTCAGGAGTATATGTTGACTGAGATTCTGATTACACTGATAACTTGGTTCACTATTTAGGTGGTGTGACCTTCTAAATCACTGGAACACTGGAGATAAGGCAATGAAGTTTGAGGCACACACAAAAAAATCAGTGCTTTGGTCTGGATATTAATTTGAGCATACTACTTATGCTCAAATCTCATTGACCAAAGCCAGTCAGATTATACTTCTTCCATCAAGTGATGAGAGAAAGGAAATACAGTATCACTGGGAAAACAGAATGAGAGATCAGAGGTGGCTGATCTTTGAGTGTTTACGCATTGAGTCTTAACCAAAGGTTTTGATTGCATGTCAGGAAAATGAATAAACATTTAACTACAAGTGACATCTCAGGCTGCACCTTGAGGGTGCATTCCAAAACATCAAGGAATCCATTCCTTCATTTATTTTCTAAAGAAAAAACATATATGTACACCAGCAAAGGCCTGTTGAAAGAGCCTCAGAAATAATCCTCATCCCATATAATCTTTACCATGTATCAGTGTTGTAGTTGTGTGCTTATTGGAGGATTTAATTCCCTGTGGAACATAAATTTTTTTTTTTTTGGAATTTAGAGTTATCATAAGAGACTACTTTAGACTTTGTGCTTTTCAGCCTTTGCTCACTAAAATTTGATCAATAATCATTTAATATTATTAATATTAATAAATATTAATATTATTAATATTAAAGTGTCTTCCAATTCATGCATTATTATATTAAGGAAAGCACAACTAGGTTATTATTTCTGAAGATATTTCCAAAAACATTTATAGAAGTCCATTTATAGATAAACAATTATATTTGGACTGAAATAAATAATCTGTAAAACTTTATATTCTTCTCAGTTTTAACTTTTGTACTTCTGACAAGCATCAGCCAATGGCTCATAGAATATCACTCCATATATTTTTTCTTTTTATATTACTCTCATGATTTACATATTATACTAGAGGTTTTTTTTTAATAAATTGAAGTAATAAACTCTCTTTCCTGCCAAGAACCATTTCCTTTCTTCTGCAATATGTTTCACTAACTTATTCAAGTAAAGTTTTCCACTAATTAGAAAAGCCACATGCATTTGGAATTAATATTGCCAGTTTATTTTAGTGTGTATTTAAATTTCTGGTCAGGTCATATGGTTAATATTACAAGGCAGTCTTGTAGAAAAAGAACATAGTATTTTATATTTTCACATAAAATGAATAAGTGAAGAATTCTAGAATTAAATCATTATGCATATTAAATATTTACATTATATAGAGATTATTATATGTTAAAGTATTAGATATTGGAATATTAAATAATAATTTAAATAGATAAGGATAATTCTTTAAAATAAACCATGCTTGTATACAACCAATAACTTTCAAACAGTGATACCTACATGAAGTTCAAAATCTGAAGCTATAGAAATCTAACAGAGTGTAACCCTATGTGACAAGTGCCATTTATGGGAAGATCAAATAGGCCATAGCTCCTATATACCTGCAGAGAGATTCTGATAAATTGAAGTCAACATTAATGTCAGTCAAAATTTTTCTGTGGGCTGTCTACTTGTGCTGGACACTGTGAAAAGCTCATTACAGTATATAATGAAGGCAAGCCCACCTCCTTCACACTCAAAGGACTATGCAGTCTGGTTGGGAAGGACAAGTCAGTATTAAATGAAAAGTGAAACAGAGATTATTTGACATTTGGACTGGAAAATGAGGCATTAAAAAAATGTAAGCTGGAGTCAAGAGAAAGCATTGTGAAGATGTATATTGATAGTCCTGTGAATTAGAGAATTAATGACAATTTGAGACATGACAATTAAACAACAAAATTTCTGGATTAACAACCAAAAGTTTGAAAGGTTTTTTGTTTGTTTTAAAATACACATTTAGTTCTCCCTATTAGTTCTCCCTATTCACTAGTTCTACATCTGCAGATTCAACCTAGTATAGACAGAAAAATATTTGAAAAACAAAATTCCAGAAATTTCCAAAAAGCAAAACCCACTTGAGTTAAAACACTATGCTGAGTCTATATGTAGGAAAATATTTGTGGGAATGCATGACATAGTTCTGTCTTTTTACAAGTCCTTCTCTTCTTGTCAACACTCATTTGAGTATTTTATTCTGTGTCTCATCTATATATTACGTGGTTCAACCAATTATGGTCAAGTCTATACTAAACAGGTACAGACTTTTCTCATCAATATTCCCTCAACAATATAGCATAACAACTATTAATATAGCATTTACATTATATTATAGATGAGTTCAAGTAAAAGATAAACTGGGCATAGGTTATCTGTAAACACTATACTTCTTTTTTATTTAAGGGATATGTGTCTGCTCATTTTGATATCCACATGGATGCCTAGGATTAATTTAACATTGATACTGAGGGACAACTACACCATGCTTTGTCAGATCATTGTGTATTATAGAGAGCATCATGTTAAATAAGTAACAGTCATAAACTTATACTATGGTCCAACCTGGTAATTGAATATAGAAATTATTTTAAAATTATTGTTCTAAACTAGTGTCTTACATTAAAGCTGAAATACTTTAATTGTTATAAATAAATTGTGGGAAGCAAAACATAAGATTTTTTCAGGTGAAAATACAAGAAAAAAAGATGCAAATAATTGAAAGGTCTGGCTTTTAGGAAAACTCCATATAGCAAAAGCTTGAGTCTTCCCCAGGTATGTTAACCACTTGCTTGACTTTAGTGGGCTATGCATTTGTCATTGCATCTATTGTGCACAGGTAATATTGGGAGCAACATAAACAGCTGATGGGGAAAAGAAGAAACAAAAGAAGGTTTGAAGAAATCTCCCTCTTACCACAAAGGAAGAAGCATGAGGAAGGGACTGTTTCTGAATATAGACATGAATTTCTATGTCCACAAATCAGAAAGTGCACACACAACATGGCAGGATCAAATAAACATTTGTTTTCATTGAAAAAAATCAATATGAATGCTTACATTCATACACACGTATATCAGTGCATATAACCTATAGAAATAGCACTGAAACTATAAATACTCTGAGTTGAATATGATAAATAAAAATAAATCATTTCTGCTGCCTCATATCTGCATTATGAACTATTTTGGCATAGCATACACATCAGGAGCAATACACTTTAAAAAAATATTATTAGGGCTGGGGCTGTAGCTCAGTGGCAGAATGCTTGCCTAGCATGTGTGAGGCACTGGGTTCGATCCTTAGCACCACATAAAAATAAATACAAATAAAGGCATTCTGTCCATCTACAACTATCAAAAAAAAATATCGTTAGACTTGTGTAGAACCTACACTATATCATTAGACATGACTCTCCACTTACTCAGGATTCTCTTAGGCAATAAAGAAAAAAAAAGAAAAAGAAAAATTTATACTTAAGTAAATTAATTTGAAAAAAGTTTTAATATCTAAAACCATAATAATGTACCATATTCTGCAAAGAATATTTCAGTAACAGGAATTAACATTACCTCATGTCAACAGACTAAATTGGATCTTTGATTTAGCCAGCTAGGACTGTAGAGGGAGATTATTTGCAGGTTAAGGGAATAAATTTGACCTTCCCAACCTCTATAAATACCTAAGCTTTTTGCAGGCACTCAGACAACCATCTTATTGAATATCCCAGAGCACTCTCTAATTATCCAGTCTTGATTTTCCTTAATGAATGAGGCCTCCCCTGATCATTTTGCTAATTAATACTTAATAGCTAATAACTACATATGACACTATAAAACATGCTTGCTAACAGATCACATTTAAATGCATTATTTTCATTTGGTATAATTCATTCACAAATATATATGTAAATGATACAGAATTGTAGTTAAAACACAAAGTTCCATTTTGATCAGAAATAAGTTTCAGTAAAGATATTATAATATATGATAGACTTCATGAACCTCAATTTTTTAGTTATAAAAAAGGAGAATATTAGATAAATTAAAATATGTAAATATTTACTCTAGTTGCTGCTAGAGTAAATAATTAATACATTTTAGATACGGTAAATGGGAAAATATCTCAGTAATGATAGGATGACATGTTGGAGTTAAACAAACTAGGCATCATTTACTGGGTATAACTGAGTAATTTAAACTTTTTTAAGTTAATTGTGCTCCTATTTAAAATGATATATTCTTACCTCCTTACCTTTTCAAGGTATAAGTAGGGTACATCTATTTTAGCTTTCAGATTTGTGTAACTATTTTATTTGTTATATTAGAATAGGTATTTTACATGTTATAAATATAGTTACATAATTAAATTATAAATATTTACTGATTATGGCAAAATCATATTTTTATTTTTACAAGTAAAAATAACCTTGTATTTAAAATCAAAACTGATACATTATCAGTTTCATATTTAGTATTTATAAGTGCTTTTTCTTATCTTTAGAGGAAAGCTTTGGCTTAGTTCAAATTCTCATCAAGAAACTATCAGCGCAAGCATAAAATACAGGATTACATAGTATTAAATATTATGGATTATGAGTGTGATGGTATTGTCCTTATGTGTGTTTTTCTAGTCTTAGTTCATGTAACAAATTTTACATGGCTTATGCACATACGAAATCTGCTTTGTTGAATATCTTAATTAGTTTATCGAAATTAAGTGTTACTTGGCTAAAAATTATATTCCAGTGTCAAATGTATTTACCACAGTCTTCTTCAACGTATAAGTAGATAACAATAATTAGGCAGTAGGTATACTATATGTATTTCAACTTACCTCAGAACATTTTTTATGCACTTGTTGAGATAACAAGGCAAAACTTAAATTAGTTGTGTATTTTGCATGTATTCCAATCTGAGTGTCCATAGTTTGTGATTGACATTGAAGACATAGCCTCTGTTTATGTGGTTGTTTTTCCATCATCAAATTTTGATTACATCTTGTGATTAAAATTACTCCCTTTTTTCTATTTTTAATTTCACATTTTATTAAGCATGACCTGGTAAATGCATATATTCTTTTGATCATATCCCATTGAGAAGGCCCACCTATGGATATGGGAGCCTGAGAAATACTTCTGGACTAGAGCATAGTATATAAAACTAAAATATCTGTTATACCTAAATGGTGTGGATAGACAGCTAACTGACTCTGTTGTCACAGACTTCTCTTCTGACTCCCCCGGGGAAAGGTACCACATTCAATTTTGTAATAGCACAGTTCTGATGATCCCATAGAAATGCTCAGCGTCTGTATTGTCATTACCAACAGTGTTAAGATTCAACCAACATTATTGTAAAATCACTGATGACCAGTTTTACCCTATAACAACCATCCTAAATTCCTAAGTTTGTATAATGCTGAAAATCCTTAATTTGCTTGGAACTTACAACTATTTAGGGATTGGATGTTACATAAGTCACTGATTACATAGTCTGTCTCTTCTCAGGAGGATATGTGGCTGCTTTACTCCTGTATTTGTGATTTTTCAGAATAGTCACTCAGTCACCCAAGTTTGAAATTAGAAAATGCAAATAATTTTCTCCACCTTTTTTCAGTAAAATGCACATAGAAATCACTTTTCCACTGTAGACGCTACTGTCAGAATCCACTCATTTAGATGTTTCCTGCCTTCATCTTCTCCCAACATTGGTCTTCTTGTTTCTGTTGTAGCAATATTAATGTCAAAATAATCTAAGACATTGTATTAAAATTACATTAACTATTAAAATATCTTCTGATAAAATATAAAATAAAAAAGAATCTTCTTACATTTTAGCAATTTATAGAGGGATTTTACTTTGAATTTACTTGTCATCCCTATTAGTCCATCTTTTGGCAAGTCATAAGTTACTACCTGTAATTTTCTCACAATGCTCCTAGCTCATACCTATATTCT
Organism: Spermophilus citellus; assembly: GCF_964194105.1. Taxonomy (NCBI): domain Eukaryota; kingdom Metazoa; phylum Chordata; class Mammalia; order Rodentia; family Sciuridae; genus Spermophilus; species Spermophilus citellus. Next base: position 109,980,029 of record NC_138182.1, read on the forward strand.
GTTGCATAGGTTCCTTGGTGAAGTTCTGGCACAGAAACCATTTTGATATCTACCCATATCCAAATCCGCTCATATTCATCTATCTTCATGTATTTCCACACCAACTCTGTACTTAATAAACATTGCAGAACGTATCATATTTGATTGCAATGCTCCCTTCCAAGACTCTATTTTCAAAGGGATAAAGGTAATGTTTTATATCTTACTATCTGCAGTCCCTTGTTTCATATGTAATGCAAAGTCTACATAAAGAATATATTTGTGAGGCTGGGGTTGTGACTCACTAGTAGAGCACTTGCCTAGCATATGTGAGGCGCAGGGTTCAATACTCAGCACCACATATAAATACATGAATTAAATAAAGGTCCATCAACGACAAAAAAATAATTTAAAAAATAATATATTTATTAAACAGTATCATTCCAGATGAGGGTTTTTCAGTCTGATTTTGAACAACAACAATAAAAATAGTCATCATTCATGATAGCAAGATTGTGGAACCAACCTAGAAGCCCTTCAATAGATGAATGGATTAAAAAATGTGGCATTTATACACAATGGAGTATTAGTCTGCAATAAGAAATGACAAAATCATAGAATTTGGAGGGAAATGGATGGCATTAGAGCAGATTATGCTAAGTGAAGCTAGCCAATCCTTAAAAAACAAATGTCAAATGTCTTCTTTGATATAAGGGGAGTAACCAAGGACAGGGTAGAGACGAAGAGCTGGAGAAGAAGAATAACATTAAACAGGGATGATAGGCGGGAAGGAAAGTGAGAGTTAAGGGAAATTGCATGGAATTGGAAGGTGAGCCTCAGGGTTATACACAATTACATATAAGAGGAAAGGAGGAGTAGGAGAAAAATTATATAAGTGGAAGAAACGATTTATAGTAGAGGGGATGGAGAGAGAGAAGGGGAGGGGAGGGGAGGGGAGGGGTGAGGGGAAAGTGGAGAATGGGATAGACAGCAGAATACATCAGTCACTAGAAAGGCAATTTGTAAATCAATGGAAATGTAACTGATGTGACACAGCAATCTGTATACGGGGTAAAAATGGGAGTTCATAACCCACTTGAATCAATCTGTGAAATATGGTATATTAAGAACTATGTAATGTTTTGAACAACCAACAATAAAAAAAAAATTTAAAAAAAATAGTCATCATTGATTTCCTGGATCTATAAAACATTTCTACCTGTATTATTGTTTAATTATTTTTTGAATTTTTATAGGTACATATTAATTATAAATAAGAGTGGGTTTCATTGTGGCATACTTATCCATATGTATAACATTATTTGACCAGTTTCACTTCCCAGTACCTATTCTGATTCTGCCCTACTTCCTTCTCTTTGATCTTCTCTTTCTTCTCTTTTAACCATAATGATCTCCCATCTTTTCTCATGAGATCTCTTTTATTCTTTTTTCTTTCTAGCTTCTATATATAGAGAAAATATACAACACTGTCTTTGTGAATCTGTTTTATTTGTGTCACATTATGCTCTGCTGTTCCCTGCCTTTTCTTATAAATGACATGATTTGGTTCTTCTTTCTGACTGAGTAAAACTCCATGATACCACATTTTCTTTATGTATTCCTCTGCTGATGGACACCTAGGCTTGTTTTCATAATTTAGCTATTATAAAGGTAGCTGCTATGAACATGGGAACACATATTCATGCTGCATGCTGTTTTCAATTCTTTTCAGTAAATTAGGGATAGTAGTATCAATGCCTATCATGGTAGTTTCATTTTTCACTTTTTGAAGAGCCTCTAGAGAAAATAATTCTGAAATTCATAAGCATCAACAAAACATGCAGAATAACCAAAGGGATTTTAAAGAAAAGAAGCAATTATTTTAAAGAAAAGAATCAGAATGCGAGATTTATAATTTTATTATTGAGATATAGTAATAAAAACATGTTACTGGTCTAAACACAAACATGTAGACAAATGGAATTGAATATATGATAGAGACCAACTCACAAAGGTATAGTCATCTAATTTTTCATAATTCCCATATCTTATCCTGCACAAAAGTAATTATAAATTAATCAAAGACCTAGAAACATGACTAAAAACTGCAGTTACTCAAAAACAAAACCAAAAAAAGAAAAAAGAAAAAAAAAACACATATCAATAATCTGACATATAATCACAGGCAATGACTTCCTCAATAATATTCCTATAGCTCAATAAATAATACCAAACAACCATAAATGTGATGGCATCAAATAAAAAGCTTCTGCACAGCAAAGGAAACAGGAGTGATGAGAGTCTACATAACTGGAAAATATTTGCCAACTACTTTCACCAAAGAATTAGTGTCTAGAATATATAAAGAATGCTAAGAACTAAACACCACAAAACAAATAGCCCATTCAATAAATGGATTATTGAACTAAACAGAAGAAATACAAATGAACAACAATTACATTAAACAGTTTACATATTTATCTATTAATGGAAGGCAAATATAAACTACATAGAGATTACGTTTCACTCCAGGCAACATGGAAATCATCAAGAATACCAAAAATATATATTGGGGAGGATGCTTGGGAAAAGGAACACTTTTACACTCTTGGGTCCATATAAATTATGGAAATCAGTATGGAAATTCTTCAAGAAACTAAAAATGGATCTACCTGAATCTTAAATACTATGTTCTAAATATTACCTTCAACCATGGGTGTAATTAAATTGTTAACACTTAAATAGTTTATGAAGCAACTTTATTTTTTTAACCATACAAAAATAGAAACTAAAACATAGTAGTACTTTGGTTGATTTAAAAATAAATATATTTTAAGGGATTTAAAGGTAAATTTCTGAAATTCTAGATAATTCTAAAAATTATTCAATGGATCCTAGTAAAATTTTGTGCTTTCATTCTGACACTGGGGAGATTTATGTCACAAGTATTAATAAATACTTTGCCTTCAGTCAAGAAAATCTGAAGAGTCTCCAGAGGTAGGTGGGACATATTATGTTTCTCTACAACAGGAAAATTAACAAATCGATTTGCATTTTGAATTTCACAGAGAAAAAAAAACCTGCTACTTAGATTGTTATAAATTCCTCTAGGAACAGTAGGTTGAAGTATTCCTTGCAATATCATATGGTGACATTTTTATTATCAGTAACTATTTTTGCATGTACAAATAAAAATATAAAAATTACATAATTTTGTCATATATTCAAAAAATCAGAAAACATGAAAAATGTTGAGCAAAGTATTCAAATTAAGAACTTAAGGAAATCAAAGTTAAAAGGTAAAATTAAGGAAATACATACTACAAATATAAAAAAAATGAAGTCTACAAGAAAAAATCAATAAAGAGATTTCATTTCATGGTCAGCAAGAAGCCTTGTGAAAACAGTTGACACATAGTTATAAAGATGGTTAGAAGGAAGAATTAAAATGTATATATTTTTTCCCACTTGATATTAATTTTTCTTAAATTTTTGTTTCTCAAAGACCAATGATTTTTATTTTCCATTTTCCAGTTCATGTTTCCAGTTGTTCCTAGTTTAATGAGATGAATTTTAGCTCAGTGTTATAGAGACATGGTGGACCAAATATAGATATACATGTATCTTGACAAAAGGAGACGCACCACATCTGTATCCTCTCTGAGCAACTTCTTCCAAAGAAATATTGGTTCAAGAGCTTTGAAGATAAACATCAAAAATGCCAAAGGATTTAAAATTAGCATACTACAGTGATGCAGCCACATCAATGATTATAGCAACTTAATTCACAAAAGATAAACTATAGAACCAACCTAGGTGTCCTTCAACAGATGAATAGATAAAGAAAATGTGGCATATATACACAATGAAATATTACTCAGCCTTAAAGAAGAATGAATTATGGTATTTGCCCGTAAGTGGAGTAAGTGCAAGGAGCTGGAGAATATCACCCTAAGCAAAATAAACCCATCCCAAAAAACAAAAGTCCAAGTATTTTCTTTGATATGCAAGTGCTAACTTACAATAAGTGGGTGGGGATAGGAAAGAATAGAGTTACTTTAGTAGGAGGAGTGAAGGGAGGGGAGAGGGTGTAGGGGTAGAAAGCACAGTAGAATGAATCATACATTACTACTCTATGTACATATGTGACTACATGACTGGTATGATTCTACATCATGTACAACCAGAGAATGAGAAGTTATATTCCATTTATGTTTGATGTGTCAAAGTGCGTTCTACTCTCATGTAAAACTAATTAGAAGAAATTTTTAAAAAATACTTCAAATGGATCCAATAAATTATTAAGTGTTTTAAAAAATGTCCTTGTGATGGCTAATTTTGTGTGTCAACTTGTCAGGCTTGAGGGATGCCCAAATACTTGTAAAACATTATTTCTGATATTTCCTCTGAGAGTGCTTCCAGAAGAGATTAGCATTTGAGTTCACAAACTGAATAGGCATATCACCCTCTCCAACGTGAGTGGGCTGGCCATACAAAATGTTGAAGACATGATGAAACAAAAGGAAGAGAAACAGTGAATTATTGAGCTGAGATATCAGCTCAACCTTCACCAGTTCTCAGGCCTTCACACTCAGACCAGAACTTCCAGCATCAAATCCTGCCCTTAACACTCAGGCCTTGGAATTTCAACTGAATTACAAGATATACTTTCTTGCTTTTCCAAGACCCTTGGCAGATCAAAAGACTTCTCGGTTTGTACAACCTGGTTAGCCTCTTCCTAAATTATTTGCACAAATGTATGTATTCTGTTCTTTGGAAAACCCTGACTAACACAGTCAGGAGCAAATCAATCTCGTTTCTCAGATTAGGTTAGCCAGTACCTGTTAGAGGGTGTGTATAATGGTCAGCCAAGCCTCTTAAATAAAAACCATTTTGGATTTTTGTGGTCCTTGAACATTAATTTGATATTGAATACTCTTCTGGAATTAAAAAAAGGAATAAAGCAGAAATAAAAAGGAAGGAAGGAAGGAAGGAAGGAAGGAAGGAAGGAAGGAAGGAAGGACAATAAAGGAAAGCTCTTTCCATTATGAACATCAATACAGAAAATAGGGAGAAAAGTACACATAAACCATATTAGAGGTGAAAAATATGTGAAGAAACCAGAAAAAAATATGTAACAAACCCTGTATTCAGAAAAAGGTCAAGTTGCCAGGTATGTTTATTTTGGAACAAAAAAAGAATCATAAGTATTATAAGATTGACTATAGTATTTAATATACAATAAAATATTTTGGAGATTGCAATAAAGAAAACAACAACAACAAAAAACTCAACTTCTTTTTATCATCACTTTAAGATTTTTCCTCCAAGATGGAAAGCATATAAATATCATGTAATATATTTTTGATATGGTGGACAAATATTTGCCATATAAAATTATATTTACACACATATATGTATATATTTATATATACCACACAGACACACATAATTTCATGAGTTATTTTTTTTTTCTTCTTTTTAATACTGGAGATTGAATCCATGGGTATTTAACCACTGAGTCACATCTCTAGCCCTTTACATTTTTTATTTGAGACAGGATCTCATTAAGTTGCTTAGGGTCTCACTAAATTGCTGAGGCTGGCATTGAATTTGCAGTTCTCCCACTTAAGACTCCAGAATTGCTGGGATTACAGGCATGTGTTACTGTGCTCAGTAGAATAGAGAGAAGAGAACAGGGGAGGGAGAAGGGAGGAAAGGGGGAAATACTGGGGACTGAATTAGAAGAAATTATATTTTGTGCTTCTATAACTATGTTAAAATTAATCCTAATATTATGTATAACTATAAAAAACCAACCAATTGAAAATCGTTTGCAAAAACTGGAAAAGAAAACCTGATGAAAAAAAATCTTTGCTGAGATTTAAATGCAAATTTTAACAAGGAATCTTTTTCTACAGGAAAAATAACATTTGATTTCATGAGTACATGCCCAAGACTTTATCTAAATACACATTACAACATAATCATTAACATTTAAATAACTCAAATCAAATGACCTATACAGTAGATGTCCATATGTAACCCTCTCTCCAACTGCACAAAAGTCATATGGCCTATGGAAATACAAATTCATCAATAGTCTATGAAATTAAATTTTAAAAAATTAGGACAAAGAGGCAAGATGGACCCTGAAAGATACATTTAAGAATGTAATTCAAATTTTAAAATAATAAAAGCTGTTTTCTCTTTTGATATTGTTATAAAACTTCAAAGGTTTTGTGCTGGGGTGCTTAAACCCTGAGCCACATCCCCAACATATTTTCTTTTGAGACAGGGTCTCTGTAAGTTGCTTAGGACCCCACAAAGTTGCTGAGGCTGGCTTTAGACATGTGATCCTCTGCCGCAGTCTGGCTGGGCACAAATAACCAGGAGGTCAGGAGCCACTTGTAGGTTCAAACAGGAACTACTTTATTGCCCGAACTCAATCGGAACTCAACCGGAACCCTGTGAGAACTCAACGGGAACTCCACGAGAACTCAAAAGTAGTGGGCACCCGAGGTAGCAGGAGCCGCCTTATTGCCGGACAGCAGAAGTTTATATGCACAACTGAATACACAGCTTGTTTCAATTTAGCATCATCCAGTTACAGCAATCAGTGATTATCTTAATAATTATACACAGCTTAACTTAATTATCATCATCTTAATGGCTCCCTGGCGTTACTTCTCAACCACTCCTCTGGCAAAATGCCAGGGGCCATCTTGACTTGGTTGTGGCTCTCAACAATCCTCCTGCCTCAGCCTTCTGAGATGCTGGGATTACAGGGGTGCACCATCACACCCAACTAAATTACATTCCTTAATTTTTTTCTAAATGTATAGTTATATTTTGCAAATAATACTACTAAAATTATCTTTGAAATTATCTGTAGATCTGATATGTACCAAGGAGAATTACCAAGAAATTAATTATTTTTTTTTAAAAAAATGGGTAAATGCTATTAATTTACACTAATTAAATTGTGCTATATATCATGGGAGTTATTGAGTTCCTATTTCAAAGGAAAGAACTTTCAATTACTATCAGAGGGCAGAATTTGGTATACACTAGATTTCTAATCTATTTATTCAACATCTTTAATCATAGAGAAGAGTCTCATATGTGTATATTTGCTAAAGAAAAAGCAATAATGAAATACATGCAAGAACTAAACAACTAATTAAATTCATTTTTGTATTATTGCTTCCATATGTAAGTGAAAGTATAATTTTATCTTTGTTTTCACATTCAAACATATACAACATTTGGGGTCTAATTAATTATTGCTTATTTTCTTTGGTTTAGCTAAGAATTTTAAAGCATCGTTTGCTACCTTAATTATGTATTAGAAGTCCTATGTCTAGACAGATGCACAGAGGATCGGCATTTCCAAATAAATCTGCTTATTTGATGTGCTGTAAAAAGGACTTCAATAAGTATTCTAAAGTGACCATTACTGAAATTTGGAAACACTTATAATTAATTTTTTTTATATTTGCTCCTTTTAATAGGAGAGTAAAATATCAATCCTTTGCCAATCAGATTAATAGTAAAACATTTTTCTAAAATACAGCTAAGAAAATAAATCAGCAAGGGTATTAATGCTGTATTAGAAATCAACTAAAAGTAACATGCTGTATCAAACCTTTGCAGAAATATGTAGAAATATAATATATTACATCAAAGACTTAGTATTTAAAACTTCACAAATACTTTCAAATTCAGGGGAAACTAAATAAATAAGGAGATTTGGTTGTCATGAAAGAATCTCTCTTGTCCAATATTGATTTCTCTATATGAGTAAGGGATTGAAAATTTTTATACGCAGGTCTTGCATGAGAATAGGGATTACAAACATGGTTTTTGCATTGATTTGTGTGCATTTACACCATTTTGGCCCCAAGTGATCTCTGAGACATAAATTTTATTCATCATTCAATATATGAAAGCCTTGAGCTCATTATTCTTTAACATCTCTTCATTAGTAGTGGCATCTGTAGACCTTAGAGAAATGCCAAAGATATTCTGACACTATGAAAACAAATTTGCCTCTTAGTTTGATTCATATTTTGTGTGAAGAGGTGACTTTGGCAATAACATCTAATAGCCCAGCATTTGCAATTTATGGGGCCAAGAAACGATCTTTCCACTTAAGTGTTTCAGAGATTTTAACATTGCATCTGTCTGTGAATTATGGCAGCTGAAAAAAACTTTGTAATTAACATCAGAATAATTATTTTTTTTGCCTGGAAATGACAAGGAGACAAATGATTTTGGATTCGTCTTTACATTATATGTCATTGAACTTCAGGCTACTATCCCTTTTCCTAAAAAGTGGATGGGGTAGAGAAAAAAAAAGAATTTCTTAATGTCATGGAGATCATTGAATTATACCATATATATATATATATATATATATATATATATATATATATATATATATAAAACATCTATACACACATATAGATTTATGTATACATGCTATATTATAGTAACCTTCACTGAAAATACATTTCAGGGAGCAGAAATGTGACCAAAAATTATTAAAATTACATCTTTATAAAATATACTCTATAAAACCAGATTTTTGATGGAGTGCATCATAAGATTTTCATGATTACTTTTAGGTTGACAGGATGCATTTTTTAGCAGAACATGAACAGCTATCGACAATATTTGAGAAAAGGATATTATATAATGTGATTATAGACTTGGTGTTAGGTATTCTGGAAATCTATTGCTAGAAAGAGAAAAGAAAAATTGCTACATTTACTTAAAAATTATATTGTTTGAATTTATCTATTTATTTAGTTATTTATTTTTTCAGTCATAGTTTCCTTTCATTAGAAGATATGTTTGCACAGCAATATTTCTTTAAATAAGAGATTGGTAAGCCAAGAAAATATACATATAATACAGCAGCAGTATGAAGACTTTATCATCAGAGATACTATGGTACATAGAATAATGAAAAGGGGTCATGAGCCAAAGCTTACAGGCAACTTTTGAAAGCTAGCAAGGACGAGAAAGAGGATTTTCCTCTAGAGCTTAGCTTCTCTGGATCAACTTTGAATTTGTGATTTCCAGAATTGTAAGATAATGAAGTTTTGATGTTTTAAATCACTAAGCTTATGCTAATTTGTGATTGTAGCAATAGGAAACTCATGAAAAAACTAAATGACAGAATCATACTTTGTGATCTTCAAATGTGATCTTCAAATTTGGATATTCTAACAGAATACATCCATGATACTATGATGCATATTTTCCCCATTTTAACATCATGGAATTTGGGATGCATCAAGGACTTCCTATAATTGCTGCTGGTCAGTGGGCAAAAGAACTATACGGTATCACCTGCTTCTTTGGTGACTGAAAACTTGCAGAATGGGTATCAACCATTTCAGAGAAAATGTCATATAAAACAGTAGTGCTTGATTAAAACAATTTTGTCACTGAGGATGTAGCTCAGTGATAGAATGTTCGACTAGTAAGCACAGGGTCCTGTGTCCTAGGTTCCATATCCATCACTGCCAAAAATTTAAATAAATAAATAGAAAATTAAAAATGTTTCAAAATAATTTCATTCTTTCTGAAAAAAAAATAATAAAATAATTTCAATATAAGCTTTGGCTGTTGCAAAGATTTAGATTTTACTACACATTACATATGATTTTATGTATTGAAAATATCTACTTTAAGGAATAATTAACCCAGGATCCCTGATTTATAAGAAGTAACTTTCATGGGCAGTTTCTAAAATTCATACTCTTGGTGGTTCTATATTAAATATCATGCTGTCAGTGCTCAGTGATGCTTAAATGCCTTAATTGATTGGTTATACTGCAATGATAAGCACTCTCTACTTCAATACATAATACCCTACTGTTTATTTTCAATATACCAGCAAGAAAGATCCTTTAAAATATAAAAGACATGCCATGTCTCTGCTCACAATTTCCTAATGTTACCATATCACTAAAAGTAAAGCATCGAATTCCATTCTCTGGCCTTTGGGGCCTCCTCTTTTACTCTGAACTCATCTTGTTTGTACCATCTTTCTTTCCCCTTTTATACTCTGACATTGGTTCTACAGGCTATTTTCCTTGCCCTATTGTGACTGTCCTTTCTCATTAGAATTTCTCCCCTTTCTGTCCTCATAAAAACATCTGTAGTCCTAATACTTTGCTGGAATGTGTTCTTCTTAATACTTTTGCCATCTTGAAAAAAAATATATCACTTCTGAAATGGCCTGACACCTTTTCTTGGCCAGTGTCTCCTGATTTCTTTTGTTATTTTCATGCTCTTTCTTTTGCGTATCTCTTATCATCTTTTAGCTGCCTATAAAATTGAATCACTTATTATGACTGTTACTCATTGGTTATGTGGCTTTTTCTACTTTAGAAACTATAAGCTCCATAAGGATTATTTTCCTCATAGTTGCATCTCAAGGGCCAGAGCAGTGTCCCACATAAAATAGGCACTCTCTAAATTTATTCATTGAGCTAATGATTCTGTGCCACTGCCAAATGCTAGGCACTCATTTATGTTTGGGTTATATCAGTGAGCAAAACTTCCCTGCTTCAATGCACCTTCAATAAACAATAAAGCAGTACAGCAAGATTTACATGTGTTTTCTGGTAGAAAGGTAAACATAGTAAAATCTGCAGACTTTTTGTTGCAGGAAAAAAAAAAAGAAATAATCAGGTCTCACCTCTTGACCTCTTGATATAAACCCTGGAAATGTCTTTACATATATATTTTTCTAAATAAGAAAATAAATATGCAACACATGATAGTAAGTGTTCAAAAAAACCAATAAATTAATTCATTCCCTTGAAATAATTCAATTGAACTCAATACAGATCCTACTTTCTGAAAATAATCTATTAAAACAGAAACTTTCATGGTCTGTGACACAACTGCTATTTGAAATAGTGACAAATAACCTTAATTGTTTCAGTATTCAAAAGAGATTTAATAATTGAGGAATATATACCCTTTAAAGAAAAACTGTGCCCCGATTAATCAAGAAAACATAGGAAATATAAATCAGTACTAAAATTATAATTAATAAAATAGTCTTATTAAGATTGCTAAATACAAATGAGTCCGGGTAATGTAGCCTCTAGACTTTCCAGTCTTTGTAGATAAATAAGACACACTGGACAGAGATCAGTACAGATATTCAAGTATCTAACTAACGTATTCACTGTGATACAACTAAATTGGGCTTTAGAAATATTACAATGGAGATCAAACGTGCCTACTGGAATGTATAAAGAAACAATTGCTATAGATATATTTTTTAAAATCCTAGAACTATCTGGGACAAATCTAATCATCTTCTAATAGTGATGTCACAGGGCATGGATTGATTCAGGAACTTCTTCCTGGTGAACATTTTATTATAAGCAGAAAATTGGGAGAAACGGGAAAGTTTCTACAGAATGCAAAGTGCCAACTAACATAAAACAGAATGATCTTAACATAAAATCTAGGGAAAAAAAAAAAAAAGAAAAGCCACTAGTAAAAATGTGTAGTGGAAACTTACTTTGCACCAAGGTGGCTTTTTATGCTTTTGTTGTTGTTTTTGTTGTTTTTATGAGAGGAATTGGATCCAGGGCCACTTAACCAATGAGCTACATAAGAAGCCCTTTTTTTAGTTTTTGTTTTGAGATAGGGTCTTGCTAAGTTGTTGAGGCTATCTTTGATCTTCCAATCTCTCCACTTCAGTCTCCTGAGCTGCTGGGATTACAGGGGTGCACCACCATGCCTGGTGCTTTATATACTTTTAAAGCATAAAAAAAATGGTAGAAGTGTATACTCTCTTACTTAATGTATACTAAACAAGAAAATGTAAGGAGAAGCAACTATCTTCAAGCTATACATAAGTACATAGTTAGAACAATCTGATATTTTCAAGCAGGAGCTCTTTTTTGTAAATAGAATTTGGAAAAAAAGACTCATGGTAGGGAAACAACTTTCAAATTTATTTACTTTCTAACTCCTAGAACTTGTGAATATGTTACCTTATCTTCCAAAATTAACTTTAAAGGTGTGACAAAGGTAAGAGTTTTGAGGAAGGGAGACTATGCTGGACTATTCAAGTAGGTAACTATTTATCACATGATTCCCTAGAAGAGGAAAACTTTCCCTGACTAATTCACAGAGGGATACAATATAGCTGAGTTGATGATGAAGGAAGAAAGCTTTGAGACAAGGAATGTGAACAGCCTATAAAATTTGGAAAAGGCATTTAATTATTATTTCTTATAGTCTTCACAAAGGAATGTAAGCCTGCTCAAAACTTGGCCTTAACCCAGTCAATCCATGTCACTTCCAATCTATAGAACTATATGATAATGGATTTGTGTTATTTTAATTTACTAAATGTGTAATAATTTGTGACAACAGCAATGAAAAACTGATACACAACTGTAACAAGTATTTTTATTGTTGTACTTTTTAGTTCAATGTACTTGAATCAGAGACATGTAAGAATCAGATGAGGATGAGGGACATATTGGCAAATGGCCTTCAACTTTTTCATATACTCAAATACAGTTCTGTTATGAGTTCTATATTTTCTTCTTAACTAAAGTGAATTTCTTTTTTTTTCTTTCTTTTTTTTTTTTTTACTTTTTATATATTTAACTTTGAATTTGGACCCAAACTATTCAGCTATCACATGCAGAGTAAAATAGAAACATATGACTTAACTAGATTTCTATGTTTGTGACTATTCCAGAGGTGAGTAAGCTGTCCTAACAAGAAAAACTTAAAATTTTTAATTATATTCTTTAAAGATATATAATATTTTGGGCTAGGGATGTGGCTCAAGCGGTAGCGCACTCGCCTGGCATGCATGCGGCCCGGATTCGATTCTCAGCACCACATACAAAAACGAAGATGTTGTGTCCGCCGATAACTGAAAAATAAATATTGATAAATTCTGTCTCTCTCTCTCTAAAAAAATCTTTAAAATATATATATAATATCTTATAAAATATTTCCAAAAATAATTTCAACTTGCTGCTGTGTCATAAAGATATACTGAATAAAATTTCATCTTTTTCTAAATCTAAGTAGTTTTTTGGTTAAGTATTTATGATGGTTCTCTCTAATGGATTGCACTCAACTACCACAACATGTTTTGTGTGATGCTTGGTTCTCATTGTTCATTTTTAACAATTGTTTCCTAAAGTGACATTTTATAGATAAGAATGGAGAAACCAAAATCAAGCAAGACATAGCAGTGACCCTAATTCTTAAAAAGTATAATATTCAAATGCCATTTGATCTCAGTACACATCCATTTGTCCCTTGTTAGGAAAAGAGAATATGTTTTGCCTGAGGTGCAGAATAAACATTTCTTTACTTTTTTTTTTTCAAATTATAGTTTATATTAAATAGTTGAAGATTCTGTAACTCTGGTATCTACAAAAGTGACATGTTATTATTCATCAAAATGTATTGTACCTATTTTTAAAAAATGAATTAGTCAATGAAAATTTACTTTTGCTGACTTGAATTTCTTAAAACATTACATTGTGCTTATGTACATATATGTGTATATTTTTAGAATTATTTTGGAGAATCAGTAGTTCTAAAATACTTAGTACAAATACCTGAAATGCATATTTGGACCCTCAGTTTTGAATATGAAATGAGAAACAAAATTTTCAGGGAAGATTTTCTGAAATATTGGAAAGGATGTATTGCTATTATGCTATTAAATAATATTTAAGCATACAATGCTTAAAGTTTACCAGTTCATATTTACATTTAATTATTATAAAATACATAGTTGTATTTTATAATAATTAAATGTAACATTAAGTACATTAACATTGTTCCAAAGTCATCACCACCTTCTGTCTCTAGAACAATTGAAATTTTATACCCATTAAATACCAACTTTCTTTTCTTCTCTAAAGTTCCTGGCACCCACCATTTTACTTTTTTTTTAACTGTCACTATTAATTTATGATTAGTCTCGGCTTGGGAAGCTGAGGCAGGAGGATCATGAATTCAAAGCCAGTTTCAGCATCTTAGCAAGGTCCCAAGCAACTCAGAGAGATCCTGTCTCAAAATAAAAATATAAAGAGGACTGGGGATGTTGCTCAGTGGTTAAGTACTCCTGGGTTCAATCCTCAGACTTTCCACCCAAAGTTCTGACTAGTCTTCTTACTGTATATTAGTGAAATTATAATATCTATCTTTTTGTCACTACCTTGTTTCCTGTAGTATAATGTTTTCAAAGTGCATCCAGGTTGTAGCACATACCTGAATTTTCTTCTTTATTAAGGATAAATAATATTTTATTCTATGTATATTTATGGTATACTGATTCATTTGTCTGTTAATGAACAGTTGGGTTACCATCTTTGGTTATAATGAATATGTTGCTTTGAACATGACTTTACAGATTTTATTTGAATCCCTGTTTTCAATATTCTGGGATACTTACCCAAATGTAGAATTGCTGGGGATCATATGGTATCTCTATGGTAAGCATTTTGAGCAGTTGCCATAGAGTTTGCCACAGCAGCTACACCATTTTACATCCCCACCAGCAATGCACAGATGTTATAATTTCTCCCCATCTTTTTCAACACTTAATATGATGTTTTCTTGAAAAGAATTATTCTTGTGGGGAGTCAATTGGTATCTTATTGGAGTTTTGTTTGTAATTCTCTATTGATTAGTGATATTAGGCATCTTTTCTTGTGCATATTGATATTTTGATATTTTCACATCTTTGGGGGAGAAAGGTCTATTCCGTTCTTTTAAATATGTACTGGTTAATCTCTTATTAGTTGTATGATTTAAAAATATTTTTCCCATCAGTGGGTTGCCTTTTCACCTTGTGTTAATATTCTTTATGTGCAAATATTTTCAATTTAGAAGAAGTCCCCTTTATCTATTTTTTTCTTTTGTTGCCTGTGCTTTGGTATCATATCCAAAGTAGCTATTGCTAAGTTCAAAATCATGAATTTTTTTTCTTATTTTATTCTATAGAGTTTATAGTTTATGCCTCTTATGTTTAGTAATTTGATTAATTTTGCATTAAATATTGTGTCTGGCCTAAGGTAAAGTTTTATCTTCATTAAATTAATTTAATTTATTTATTTTCAATATATCCATTAAATGGTCTTGGAACACTTGTCAAAATCATTTGACCATTTATGCAAGAGTTTATTTCTGAACTTTCTATTTCATTCCATTGTTCTTATGTGCCACACTATTTTGAATATCATGACTTGCTTCACAGCCCCAGAAGCAAGGAAGTCCAGCTGGCCAGTTCATCATGGAATGAAACTTTCAAAACTGAGTTCTTGTTTTCAAGTCTTTATTTTATTTTATTTTGTTATTAAAAAAAATATCCCAACATAGAATTGGTGGATTATATTGTATTTTTATGTTTAGCTTTAAGAGGAGTTGCCTTAATTTGATCCAAAATAAACCTTTCCCCATTTAACTTAATTACCACAGGCATTTGTTATAGTGATATAAAGATGACTAACCCAGACAATTGGCAGCAAGAATTTGAGCAGTCTTTGTTGTTACTATACATAATGGTATGAAAGAGCTTTTGGAATTGGTTTGCAGGAAGAATTTGGAAAACCATGAAGTAGGATGCTAAAGAAGGCCTAGAATGCTGTGAATCAGGCTTAATGGCCAATTTCAGTGGGGGCTCGGAATTCTCGTAGAAATGCAGTCAATGAGGTTATGCTCATGGAAAAATACAGTATTCTATTGAGACTTGCAGTAAAGTTCATTGTTGTTTTTACTGTAGCAAAAAATTTGACTGAATTTTCTTCATACTTTGATGACAGAATCTCTGGAAGACAAAGGTCTTAAAGATGATGGTAGAGAAAATTTTAAGCCACAAACTCTCAGGCAGTAGCACTGGTTTTACTGGTTACTATGATCCAAACTTACAATGATTCTCAGGAATAAAAAGAAATACAGCAAAAAGATTTGAAAATCTTGCTAGTTGGCTACAAAAAGGGTACATTTAAAGGTGCTGTCAAGGAGGCTCTGGCCAAGGAAGGTACAGTGATTATAGTCTAAGTGCTTTGCATCAGAAATATAGAAAAGATTCCTGGAGGGCATCTCAGGAATCTTCAAGACCACCTCACCTCAAAGGTGCAGAAATGCAAATTTGTTTCAAATGATTTCCAGGGAAGAAATATTTCAAAGAGAGCCCTGAGGTGACCTGTATGCCCCAAAACATGCAGAAAATAATTTCCCCAGAATTTTTTTTTTTCACTCTATTCAGCTAGCACAGCATTCGATTGCTTTGGAGCAATTTTATTCCTCTGTTCCTTCTTTTTAGAATAGGAATATTTACCTTGTGTCTGTCCCACCTTTGTTCCTTGGAAGCATGTAACTTACTTTTTGAGTTCAACATTGTCTCATGATTGAGTTTTTCTTAATTCTCAGAGGGCACTTTGAACTTTTGAATAATACTGTAACAATTAAGACTTTGAGGAGTCGGGGGATAGGACTGAATTGAATGCATTTTGGCTTGCAAGATGAACATGAACGTGAGGCACACAGTCAGAATGCTATGGTTTGCCATTGTGTACATGACCTTGAAGGTGTTGGTGGGACTTCAGCCCCTTCCTGTTCTTCTATTTTGAGCCAAAACAAACATTTCATTCTTATAGGCTGAGTATCTCAGGTGTTTGTAATTGTGAGAGAAAGCTGACTAACACAAGGAGTTTAAAATCTTTGATATAATTATAAAATTAAACTTCCTGAATATCTTTTTATTGTAGAGAAATTCAGTCAGCAGCTATAAAACAAGTAACTAAACCCTTCAAGCTTCTTTTAGTTTAAAGGTTCTAAAAATGCTGAGTAAAATGTACCATTTCTTCACGGAATTATTTGCTTAAGTTCGAAGTTTGTGGGTTTTTAATCTCATCAATATTTTATTGACTTTTCTCATTAATCATTTTCCTATTATTTTATCTGAGATTTTATAATGGTAAATATTAGCCCTGTAGATATGTCATGAAATGCAAATTTAAAGTTAATTTGTAGTTTATGAAATAGTAGGATATCAAAAATCATTTAGAAAGGATAAAAATAGAAACTATGATTTTTGAATTTCTACTAAATATTTGTACCAAAATGAAATAGAACTTTTCTTGCATGTGCAGCTGTGGATAAAAATCAATAAGAAGCAAAAGTGGATGAAAATAAGTTTACAAATGAAAATATTCCACATAATTATGAAGGTTTCTTGATGTTTCAACAAAAAGGACATCAAAAGACTTGAAGAGACTTCTTATATTGGATCTTCATTAACCAATACTACTGACTGAAAAAAAAATTATGTTTTACATACAGTGAATTTAGACAGACTAATTATACTCATAGGGAGTGTGCAAAACATGAGGTAGGAGAAAAAAATCTCTTTGCTTTACTATTATTCCTTCTTTCTCTTTCTGGTTTTAAAAGTTTTGGAATGACTTTTTTTACCTTAAGAGATTTCATTCAGAAACAGGATATCTTCTGCTGAAATATGTATGGAATTATTTAGGAACACATATTTCTACTCACATGGACATCCTCAGAGAAACTAATTAATGTGTGTGGCTGAGAAAAAAAAAAAATGTTTTCTTAATTACATCTGAGTTTTATGGTTCTGTAATCTTCCAAAAGAGTATAAGTTCAAAAACAGAAAATAATTTTTCATCATGCAGATGGGAAATCATGACTATAAAGGTAACAGTTCACATATATGAAAAATACACTGTGTGTGATGTGATATTGAGACCAAAGGGAGTGGGCTTATATACACTGTGATAAAGCACATAAAAACAGAATGAAAAAAAATCATATTTCTAATAAACTTATATATAGATAGATCAAAGCTGGCACAGATAATAAATGGGGAAAGCATATACCCACTTGAATCAAAGTGTGAAATATGATATATCAAGAACTATGTAATGTTTTGAACAACCAATAAAAAAATAAAATAAAATAAAATAAATTTAAATAAATAAATAAATAAATAAATAAATAAATAAATAAATAAAATTGTTGTTTCTAAAATAACAATAAAAATAGAAAAACTGACTCAGAATAATTTTTGGTTATTACGAAGTTTGAGCTGGAGATGTAGCTCAGTAATAGAGTACTTAATTAGCATGTGTACAGCCCTAGTTTCAATCCCTAGTATCCCCCAAAAGTCTGACAAACAATTTTAATGCAAAAATTTGCATATTTAAGGCAGTAAAAATTTTCTGTTAAGTAAATATCTATTGAACATAGTATATGTGTTATTTTCATGAAAGAAAAAAATTTAAATATAAATTAAATTTTAAACATACATTACAACCGTACCATTAGAAATTCTGATATTATAGTCTAACATGTTTAAATAGAAAATTATCATAATCTTTATCAACTTAAAGACCAATAGCTCTAACCACTCAGATTCTAGCTCCTTTTCACTGATATTAGCTTCAGGAACCAGTGCAAGCCAACTGCTAAGGAGGAGTCATATTAAAATTCTGCATGAAGGTTAATTATGCAAAGGTAAATTAAACACACACACACACACACACACACACTTAAATCGAAATATCTGAGAAATAAATATTTAAATCATAAAAATGAATATATTAATATATTTAAAATGAGAGGAAGTGGGCAGATTGCTTTGGTTGCTTTTCTTATGGCTGTCATCTCATGGTCCAGATGTGGATTCTCTCTTTTATACTCTCGATGCAGAATTCACAAAATTAAGTTGATTAAAAGTCCAAAACCTATGCCAGAATGTTGATTTATTCATGTACAAAGATGTCTCTTCTAACCAAACTGACTATATAAATATCTGTAATTCAACATCTCTGTAATCAGGTATTAAGACTTTAAAAAAAATCAAGGGCAAATGAATAAACAAGTAAACACAAATGATTTTATGAGATGGAAAATCATGAACACAGAAAAAGGTTGAGTTTGAATCACATAAAGATTAGGAAGAGATTATAGATAGTCACAATCTGAAAGAAAGCACACTTCTCTAGGATCTAAAAGTTTTTAAGAGTCCATCAAATACAATGTGTTTTAGAACTGAAGAAAGCATAATACTAATTTTTGGATTTCATCAAATTTTACTTTGAATTCTGTGTAAAATATATTCTTAACATCAACAAAAGCATATTTCAGACATATTTAAATACCAAAATGTAGTTTACATTTTATTTGCTGTAGCATATTACAATGAAATCTTGCACAGAATGCAACCTTTTTAAAATATGCATTGGGGGATTATCCTTGTTTTTTATCACAAAGAAATGCCACAGATATCAAATCTCAGTTATTTTACTGGTACATTCTCTGAGGATGACTTTCTGAAAATAATTCTACATTTATAGATTGGTTCAGTTTAGACAGTTATGTAGTAATTACACTTCTAGATGTGTAATCAGGAATATTAATAAAGTGTATGAAGTTTTGAGAAAAGAAATTTCTGTATGTCAGAAACCATCTTCTCCTGGTAATAGGAATGAACAAATGTACCTGTGAGAACACTAGTTTCTTAGACATGTACTCCAAATTTCTCATTTTTGGATGAAGTCTTGAAATTAATTGCCTCAGGAAACATGGCAGGGATTTGTCATTCTGTGAAGCCAAACTACCCAGGTCCTCACGCCTTCAAATCAGCCTCTGTTATTTGGTGTAACCTAAGGAAGCAGTTTCCATTCTTGCTGCTTCCCAAGGGCAATATCTTAAGAGCCTATCAAGACTTGAAGTCTCTGAAATATACATTACTGCCTAACTGCTCCTCATGTTCTATGGGAAGCATAGCATGAGCTTTCTACAGTATTGTTAACCAACACTTGAACCAAGTTTTTGAGGTTCTACCATGCATATTATCTTTTTTCTCTTGGTTTACTGAAGAACTTAATCCCTCCACTTTCTTTCCTATTAGAAATTCCATAGTCCTTTTAAAATTTAGTATTTCTTAACTACACCTCCTTTCCATATACATAAACATAAAGCCCATTTTTAGGAATTTTATTTCAAAGAACTGATATATAGATTTGCCAGTGTGGATAACTCACAATAATTAAAGAAAAAAAAAAAAAACACTCAACTCTTTTAATCAAATCCAAGTCCTTTTGTTAAAAAAAAAATCTACTTATTAATAATGTTTACATACAATTTAAAAATTAACATTAATCTTGATATTTTAATCTTGTGCCATTGTTATACTGTTTCCTTTATCAAAATATTATAAATGACTAAAGCTTTCTAAAATTTATGATTATATATTTAATATTTTAAAATTTGTATAAAGGAAAAAATAGTTTACCAATATTTTTGAAATTTAGATTATCTAGGTATTCAGCCCCTAGAAATACCTCAATTTGTCACAATGGGAAAAATATTCAAAGTCTAATTCTCAATTTAAATACATTCTTATTTATGCAGTAAACAAAAAACAATCATGAAAAGCTCAATGTTTTTGATGAATGAATAATAAATTTATTTCTATTTATCCAAGCATGTGCTCCTATAAAAGACATGATAGAACTTGCTATTTTTCCAGTGTACCACAAGGCTTTCCTTCCCAAGTAATCTTAACCTTGTAAATTGCTATTTTCTTTATACTTCTCTGTGGGATTATCACTTTATTCCCACTCTTTGATTCCTTGATCCCATAGTGATGTAGATTGTGCTGTAATTGTTTCAATAGCTCAAAAGAGCTCTGATTTCTATGGGTTATTATTTCTCTTTCTTATTGTTGTTTGCCAGCCAGGCACTGATAGAGAGAGGAAAAAAATGTTTTTTTTTTTTTTTTCCCCTAGGGAAGTTTGCCTATGCAAACAGCAGTTGAACAGCTGTCTTAGGAAGTAATGTAATGTTTCCATATTTCACAGCTTGCAGCCACACTATTAATACCATTTTACTTCTCTAATGGAGGTAATTCTTAAACACCACAAATCCTAATTATTCGAACAGCAGCGGGCCTTAATTCATAACCACTCCTTCAGAAAACAAAAGAACTTTATAGCCAGGAATAGAATGCTTGCAAAGGCCCTCCCCCTCCATCTGATGATGAGCAGCATTTCCGGAAATACTGCTCCCTCAGAGGTGATAATTACCCCTGTGAGCAGCAGGCAGCATCCCTGCTGCTCCATGGTGGTGCAGTTAGCAAACTCAAACTGTCTAGAGTCTCTCCCCTACCCCCTGTGCTCAAACGTTCCCAAATTATCTAATCATCGCTTATTTGGGGAGGGGAGGTTAAAAGAGTATATGAATCATGCTTATCCTTTTAAAGTTTCTATTTTTTTAAAGGAAATATCCCACTGGTATGATGTACATTCATTTCTCCCCTGAAATTTTTGTTCTGAAATAGAAACAATTCTATTGATCTAATTATTCAAATAGTTATACTTTTCCTAAGTTATAAAGAGATCTGTAAATAGAAAAAGAGATACTATTAACATGTGATGTTTCCATATCTCTGAATCAATATATGTTTCCCTCTGTGCTTCTCCTTTCAAACAGGACCTGGCACATACCTCTATTTAGCAAGGACTGTGGTCTGAATGTGTGTTTCTGATAGATTTTCATCAATAATTTTTAAAGGCCTTAACAGAAGAGTCATTTTTTTTTTTTTTTTTTTTAGGAATTGTAGTATCATGCATGGCAAGTATATCTGTACAATAAACGCATGCTCTTACCTGATAGAATGTAGTAATATACTAGATGTTAATATGGAATGAATAATTAAATGCATAAAAATGCATGAATAACAAGTATTACCAATAATGATAATACTGGCATCTATCTATATACCTATCTAGGTACTTATATAAATATAAGCATGTGTATATATATATATATATATATATA
Organism: Spermophilus citellus; assembly: GCF_964194105.1. NCBI lineage: Eukaryota > Metazoa > Chordata > Mammalia > Rodentia > Sciuridae > Spermophilus > Spermophilus citellus. The sequence goes on from NC_138182.1 coordinate 110,001,902, forward strand.
TATATATATATATATATATACACACACACACACACATATATAAACATATAAATATAAATACAATGATTTGCCCATGTTTCTGAGATTTTGATAAATTAAAAAAATCTTACAAATATTTATCTTGCTAATCATATCTTCATTGTTTTCTGAATTTTTTTAAATTGAAAAACTTAAAGTCACTTAGTCATATATAATTATTGCATACTGAATAAACAAATATTGAATGAGTTGATATTAGGTAGGAGAATCAATATGGAATAGCCCATAAAAGGTAGAAATTTGTTTTACAAGGCTACTGAACTCAGATTTGGAGAGTGGAGTTTTCTTTTCTGAGTCTGTCATGACAGTGACAATGGAAAATTTGCTTTACTTTTTTCTCCTTAATTTCTTCATATTTGTAGTAAAGGAAATGCTTTGAGTTGTGAACTGTGGTCCACGTGGTGTTAGAATTCTACAAATACACATAATGCAAATTTCAAGGTAGGACTTGGAGCAATACTGAGTTGACTGCCCTCCTCTTGTCTGGTGTCAGAACTGAGAAGCAGTTGTATTACTGGACCCTGGAGAAGTCCTTGCTGTCTTTGCTTCCCCAACACCAGTGGTGTCACAGCTGTAACACAGCTGCTAACAATTAGCCTTGATTCATTATAGACATGATTTAATGAAAGGATTTATAGACTGGGGGAAAGAAGGTGTTCTACAGGTAGTTAATGATTCTTGAAGCTCACACTGTGCTCATTATAGCTAATATTATCTCCCTTTAAGAGATGTGTGATATGCAACCCTCTATTCAGTAATTATTTGCTAGAAAATTGAAATTGGACTGACTTCTGAAATTACTTATGTCACATGCATCACCTAATCTTATTATATTCCTTGAGAACTGGCATGTATTTGACTATCCTTACATAATTTCTCCATCTTTGAGACATTAGAGAATATGCAGTGTGGATTTCTGGTACATGCAAAGTCTGACTTTATGATCACTCTTTTCAAATATGATTTATCTAATGTTAGAACATCTGATGATTGAAGCATTTCAACATATTCTCCTTGCATATATCCTTTACAGTGTGAGTTGAAAGTATACTCCCTGAAAAATACTTGTAAGAATAGTATATTTCATTATTGTTTTTCATTAATATTTTGCTAATACAATGTATGGTAGTAATTATGCAACATAACTTACATGATTTATAGAGTTTCTTTAATAAAAGGAAACAACAATAGAATATTAAAGTGTCTTTCTCTATATATGTAAATATATATATATATATATATATATATATATATATATATATATATTATATAGTATATAATTATATATATATATGCTTATATGTATTCATACACACATCTATATACATAATGTAGTTTTATTACTTAAAGGCCAGTGAAGGATAATATTCATGTTTAAGAAAAAAATGTTAAAATTAATATAAGTTTGTAAAATTTAAAATATATACATTTAATTGACATATAGTAATATATTTTGTTGATATATTTGTGGGGTACAGAGCAACATTTTAATGCATTTATGCAATGTGTAGTATTCAGATCAGAGTAATTGGTATATCCATCACCTCAGTAGATTATCATTATTTTGTGTAGGAAAATTCAAATTTTCTCTACCAGTTATTTTGAAATTTGCTATTAATCATTATTAATCAGTCATATTTATTCTGCTGTGTTGAAGAATAACCCTTATATCCAACTGTTCATCTGTACTCATTAAGCATCTTGTCTCCATTTACCTCTCCTCCAATGTTGTTGCAAATAACCTAATTTTATTTTTTATTGGTGAATAATATTCCATTGTGTGTGTGTATATTTATATATATATATATATCACATTTCCTGGAATGAGATAATATCTCATTGTGATTTTGATTTGCATTTCCTTGATGTATACACACAGTAAAAATGTTTACTGATGGTAAGCATTTTTGTGTGCTTGTTGTACAATTGTACAATGGTTGTTTACAAATGCCTATTCAAGCTTTTTTTTTTAAATTGCATTTTTAAAAGTTTAGTTTTAACTATTATGTTTTTTAAGTTTCTTTCATATTCTTGATATTGATCATTTTTTTTTTCAAATGAAGGGGTTACAAATATTTTCTCTTATGGCATTTCCTTTCTGTGTAGAAGTTTTTTTTTGTTTGTTTCTTTGAAGTAATACCACTTGTATATTTTTGCTTTATTTGCCTGGGTTTTGAGGATCATATCTCAAAAACGTTTGCCCACATCAATATTCTCAAGCATTTCATGAATGCTTTCTTCTAGTAGTTTCATGTCTTAACATTTAAATCTTTGATTCAGTTTGAGTTTAATTTCTTTTCAAATTTAGAAAGTGTTAACTTGTTTTAAAAAAAAAAGTAAAACCTATACTCAATAATAGGTTAACATGTGATAATCAGTATTTGTGTACATTGCATAATGTTTAAATCGGGTTAAATATATTTATTTCCTCAAATATCTGTTAATTCTTGGTGATGATAACTTTCAAAATCTTTTTTTTTTCTAGGCTTTAAAAATGTAACTTGGGTTGAATTTTATGTCTAGGGAGAGACAGGGTCTAGGGTTATTTTTCCACATGTAGATATCCAGTTTTTCCAGCATCAGCTATAGAAGAGACTTTTTTTCCCCCAATGTATTTTTTTTTTTTTTTTGGTGTGTGTCTTTTTTACATTTTTTTTTTACTTAGTTACATATGATAGTACAGTGATCTTGACATATCATACATTTGAATCAGATGGGATATAGTATCTCGTTTTTCTGAGTATACAGGTTGCAGAATCACATTGGTCATGCAGTCACATATATACACACAGTAATAATAATGTCTGTTTCATTCTACTATCCTTCCTATCTCCCCAACCCCTCCCCTCCCCTCTCTCTCTAGCTCCCTTTGTCAAAAATAGGTTGTTTGGGCTGGGGTTGTGGCTCAGCGGTAGGGCACTCGCCTAGCATGTGTGAAGCCCTGGGTTCAATCCTCAGCACCACATAATGATAAATAAATAAAATAAAGGTATTGTGTCCAACTACAACTAAAAAATAAAATATTAAAAAAATCAGTTGGCTATAAATACATAGATGGATTTCTGGATTCTCTTTGTCCTTGGTTAAATACATTCTCAGATTATTTGTTTGTAGCTATTGTGAATGGGATTTCTTTTTCAATTTCTTAGAAACTTTATTATTAATGTAAAAAAATCTATTGATTTCTGTATATTGATGTTGTAGCCTTTGACATTACTGAATCTGTTGATGAGCTCTAAGTGATTTTTGTTGAAGTGCTTAGGTTTTTCAACATATAAACCACATTACCTTAAAATAGGTATAATTTGATTTTGTGCTTTCTAATTTTAAATTCACTTTCTGTCTCTTGCCTACCGCTCTGACAGTGAGAGGGGTGGGAGTTGCCATTCCTGTCTTGTTCCTGATCTTAGAGGAAATGATTTCAGGTGTTCACCCCTTCAACATGATGTTAGCTGTAGGTTTGTCTTATTTAGTCTTCATTGTGTTGAGGTAAATTTCTTCCATATCTAAACTCATGATGATATTTATCATCAAGAGATGTTGAACTCTATTTAATTATCTTTCTTCATTGATTGTTTATGTCTTTTAGTTTCTTCATATGATCATGTGAGGTGTTCTTGTATCCCTAGGTTAAATGATACTTGATAGTGGTGTATAGGTTTCCGTGTGCTATTGGATTTGTTTTGCTAGTATTTTGATGAGAAGTTTTGATTCTATGTTCATTATAAATATTGGTCTTTGATTTTCTTTTTTGTTTGATTTTGCTATTAGAGTGATGTTATCTTATGAAATAATTTTGGAAGGGTCTCTCTTTTCAGTTATTTGAAATAGTTTTGGAAGATTTTGATTCATTTATTTTGTAATAGTTTTGTGAAATTCAACATTGAAGCCACATAGTCCTGGGCATTTTTTCCATTGGAGACTTCTTTTTTAACTGATTTAATCTTTTTACTTGTTATTGGTCTGTTTAGGTTTTCTGTGTTCTGCTGATTCAATTGTGGTAGGTTATATGTGTGTAGATTTTTACCAATTTTCTTCTAGACTTTCCAGTTTTTTGAAACATCTTTCTTCATAGTAGCCCCTAGTATCAGTTGTTGCATGATGGTGTTAGTTGCAATATCTATTTTCTTATCTCTGACTTTATTTATTTAGGACTCTTATATTTTTTTTTTCTTTGTTAGTATAGCCAAAGCTACACAGTTTTACATTTTTAAAAGACTGGCTCTGTTTAATTGATGTTTTATATTATTTATTAGTCTCTGTTTTGCTTATTTCAATTGTAATCTTTGTTATTTCTTGTTTAACTTTTGGGTTTGGATTCATCTTGTTTTTCTAGTTCTTTAAGGTGCATTGTTAGGCATTTTATTTCAAATATGTAATATATTTATTTCATATAGATACATATATTACTATATATATATATATATATATATATATATATATTGCATTTATTGCAATGGAATGACCTCCTGGTACAACATTTGGTTATATGCTATAGATTTTTGTTGTGTAATGTTTTAATATTAATTAGTTGTGAGACTTTTTAAATTTCTCTTTTGACTCATCGATCATTAAAGTACATGTTATCTAATTTTTATGTATTTGTATGATTTTTAATATTTCTCCTAGCTTTATTTCATGGTGGTCAGAGATGATGTATGCTATGATTTTTATTTTTATAATTTGTTGACTTGTTTTGTGGTGTAAAATATGGTGTATCTTTTAGGTCGTTGCCGGAGAGTTACTATATTCCTGTAGAGGTGTAGTATTATTTTGTTTTTCATGGTTTATGTTCCTACGTTTATATTTTGGGTCTGAAAGATCATATAGGCTGGCTTCTGTAAAAAAAATAAAAATAAAAATAAACAAAACACTTTCTTTTGGCAATGTGCCCCAAGGTTGGATTATACTTCTGGGTGTTTATACTGGATTTACTTCTGTTCAGCTGCAATCAGGGTCAGTAATCCCTGAAGAATTCTTGGTGGGCTACGCTGCACAGGTTGTGAGCTTGCCCTGACAGCTGGGGTGCAGCTCTTTTAGCCAATGTAGGTCCACCTGAGGCCCTAGGCAGAGCATACCCAGCTATTGTGTGGACTTCTGCAGTTTCTGTGGGACATCAGGGAATAGGGTCAGACTGTTGGAAAGACACAGATGAATTGTGGATGGTGTGGCAACAAAGATGAAATGCCTACCAGGTTCTGAAAGCCACTCAAGGGTAAGTCTCCTCTATTGGGCCCAGTTGAATGTGTTGTAATATTCCTAGTAGCAGGACAAGGCCTCTAGCAGCATCTACAGACCATTCAGGTGACTTGATAGCTCTTCAGGGGACCAACCTGCACAGCTTAACACTGCCCAGCTGCTTTTAGGGTTGTGGCTGTGTGGGTAGTACCATCAATCTGTTTCTCAGGGTTTGCTGAGTCACTCAGGGCCGACTGCTGGGTTGCTTACCAGGATCTTGGTTGGGTGGAAAGGCTAGGCTGCCTATCTGCTTTCTATAGCCTCAACAGGCTGAGCTTCTCAGAAAGTACTGAGTGAGATTGCCGATCTGCTTGCAGAGGCCCCAGAAGCCTTCAGAACTTAATGGAGGGCCACTTGGACACTTTCCAATTATATGGCAATCTAGTTCACTCAGAGTAGGTGGCCAGTTGCTTCCCAGAGCCCTTTAAGTATAGGGAATACCACCTGCTGGATTACAGGGCTGTGTCAATGCAAAGATGGTGGGGGCAGGCTCATTGCTGCTCACATGACCGTTCTCAAGATGGCATTGCACAGCAGAAATCTGGATTGTGTGGAGTAAAATACATGATAGGTTATTTCTTCAGGAAAATGTAGCTATGTTATCAGCAAACAACTCCCCAGATTGAGCCTAGGGCTGGCAGGGGCTTCAGATTTCTCCCACCACAATGGCTTCATACATCTATAGTATGAGTTAGGATTGCTGGAGGCATCCTGCTTACCCTTTCCCTGCCAAGTGAAGTGCTTTTTGTTTTAAGGTTGTTCTTGAGACAGGGTGGTAGATGCTATGTGCTTAGTTCTCTTCTTTATAAAGTCAGCATATATCTACATTTTCTTATATCCTTTGCCACATCCCTAATGCATTCCAGTGCTCTATTTCAAACATCCCAATAATATAGCTATTGTTTTTTTTCCTTCATAAAGGGAAGTGCAGCAGGCACCTCTAGTCAATCATTTTGCTGATGTGACTCCTTTACCTAGACATCCCCAGTCACAGAACGTCTCAGGTACCAGTATTAATGGAAGCATTAATAATGCTTTTCTATGTAGAAAACAAAAATAACAATATTCTATTTTGTTACAGTGTCTCCAGGATGCTTTCATTTCACCTCACAGTTTAGTGAGGGAAGAAAGAATTCAACGGAATTCAAATTTACCAAAATCAGATTACTGCATATTTTGCTTTTGAGTGATAAACTCTTTTTCAGTTGGGGACAAGTTATTTTATTCATGCAATCTTATCTTAATTCTATATGAAGCTTGTGCTTTTTTATTCCCTAAAACCTGAAAGGTCAAAGTTAAATGTAGAAGAAGTATTTTCTTATGAGAAAAACCCAACATTTTAGTCTGAAGTTGAAATACAACTGTAAAAATAGTTTTGTTTTTTATCTCTTCTTTAACCTAGTCCCCATTGCTAGTCATGACAATTTTATAATCAGGACATACAAGTTCAGTGATTTTGCTGCAATAAAAATGTGTTTTTAAAGTAGATCCTTGAGTACTATTTGATGGTATAGTTTTAACTAAAACAATAACAACAACAACAACAACAACAACAGGATGACAATTAAAATACTCTAGAGATCTTACTTTTGACCTGATCATAATAAACACTGATTTGTTATGATCTTAACTTGCTAAATTTCCTTGTTTCTTTGTCATTTGCACACTTAAAGTGCAGTTGAATTTGCAAACGTTTCAGTAGAGTCTATTGTTTGGGAGACCACATAATATTTCATTTTCAATTTAACAAAGATTTTCAAATTGTGAAATTTTCTGATTTCAGTGTTTGAACACATAGCAATTCAAGGAAAAAGAAAGAAGTGGTTGAAAATGGAATACTGTGGGACATTGTGCACACAATTTTGTAATTCCTTTGTATTTGTAACTGAATCAAAACTGAAAGTGCTTTAGAAAAGTGGAAACTCGGAATATAAATTACAAAAGTCAAAGATGATTTCAAATCACAGGAGAGAGACTATATCTGGACCTCAATAACTAGGAATAGGATTTGAGAGCCCCTGGAGTATTTTTTCTTTCTTTTTGTTACAATTTCATATGTTTGGTATTCTCTTCACAATGTCCTCCTTCTGTCTCATTAAAGTCAGCTGTTCCAAACAAGAAGGGATTTGGGCTACAAATAGCTCTACATTGCTTTTGCCTTGCAAGAATGATTGTTATTCATTTCAATGTTAAAAAAAAAAAAAAAAAAAAAAAAAAACTTGGGGACAAGACACTGATTGTCCCCAAATTGAGGGAAAAGGAAAATATGCAGGAATATTTGATTTCCCTGTGCAGATGTCTACTCATTGATGAAACATTTGTTGCCAATAGCAGTTTTCAAAACAAATATAGGTGAAGGGGAAGTGGGAGGGCCTACATAATGAATTATAGATCAGTACCACTGATATTGCTCCATTTAAGGTATTTTAGCTGGTCAGCTATGCCTCAAGTTGCAAAATTTAAAAAAAAAAGATTAATTTTAGAAGCAGAGTTCAAGGAATTCTGTGTAAATTAGCTAGACGACTCAATGACCTAAGATGAATCATATATCCTCTCTAACCTTTGTTTCTTTGTGTGTAAAGTGGACATTAATTCCACTCTAAGACTATCGGCAAAATCAGCAAAGATTAATGATGTGCTTAAACTAAAATTTTAATGACTCAAACCCATGAAAACTTAGTTTTCACATACTTAGAGACACACATGGTTTGCCATAAATTAATTCTCTGTTTAATTTAGCTACTTGAAGACTCAAAATGATAGAAAAAGTTTTGAATGCTTGTCTGTGTGATAGAAAGAAACAGAGATAAGAGTTCTGATCTACTAATTCCATGATGCCTTTTGAAGTTGACATCTTACTTTTTTCTGTTTATAGTTCATTGGTTGGAACAAGTCACTTGGTCCCTCTCAACAAGTGGCCCTTAAGGAATAATCCCACACATTCCCAGATTTAGGATTATTAAATAGTGAACAGAGTTATTAAATTTATCACTCAACCTATATGGTCTCCAATACTATGTTCTTTTTTCACATACAAATGGCATGTAACTTTATGCAGAGATACAATATGGAATTCTTATCTGCTCCTGGCATCAGGTGCAAAGTGGAAGTATTATGTAAGGAAACTTGATTTGGAAATGAAACTGGATTCTCTACTGCTGCAATTGTAGTGGATAGATGTGGAGAGTGGTAACTTGGACTGTGGTCTTTGACTGCCTTGGAGCTGTGTTTGTGCTTTGCCAAGGGAACTTACTGTGCAAAGGAAGAGGACAAGATTGCCCAGAAGCTATGGTAATGCCCTGCCTGAGAAAGTTCTGTGCAAAGATACAGAACAATATCAGTATTGACCTTGAGCTCAGACACTAGCTGCCATGAATAGAGAGTTCTGAGCATAACAAGATATCAATAAAATACTGCAAGTTCTGCAAACTTCAAGTTTGCCTGCTTTGCAGAAACTTTTTCACAAATAACCTTTTGATGAAACCTATATAATAAACATGACTAGTGGCTCTGGATCATTGTTTCTCTATCAGAGGTCGGTGTCCCACCTGGTCCCAGCTTTCTCTTGAATTATTCAAGTGAGAAGGAAGCAGAGATTTCACTGAGTGAAAGGGGTTCTGATAGGGGCTTTCCATTAAAGTGTACTAGTCCAAGGGCTTATATGGCTCCTGGTTAAGGGCAGTACTCAATATTTATGCTAATCAGATATTGGAAATTGCCAAGGCTATTATTTAGGCCCATGACATTCTGGCTGGTTGTGACATTTTGACCCTTGAGGTTGAAATTTTCTATAGGTCCCACTCAGGTTTTCAGAGCCTCTCTGGAACAAAGGCATCATCTGGAAGGTTTGGAATGTTTCTACAGGGCAATCCATTTCTACAGATCAGCCTGTACATTCCATTTTACTTAGAGAAGACATATTTTGGACCCATTGCCCTAATTGCCTTAATTACTTGACTGTTTTACTATGTGTCTCTGCAAGCTATTCAGAACTTTTTTTTTTCTAATATACTGGTGACTGAACTCTTGGGCACTCGATCCCTGAGCCACATCCCCAACCCTATTTTGTATTTTATTTAAAGGCAGGGGTTCACTGAGTTGCTTAGTGTTTCGCGATTGCTGAGGCTGACTTTGAATTCTCTATCCTCCTGTCTCAGGTTCTCAAGCTGCTGGGATTATAGGCATGTGCCATCATGCCTATTAAGTAGTATTTATTGATATCTAAATCAGGGTATTATTTCTATCAGGCTCTTTATCCATAATCCCTATGAATTAGAATTAAGCTGTATGATGCATCCAGGAAACAAGATAATCTCATTTATTTTTTTCAGAAGAAGAATTACAGATTTGCAGGTCAATTCTAAAATCTACCTGGATAGCTACTGTAGAGTTAACTTCAGTTCATTTTTCTCTATATATATTTATTTCATTCTCCCCGGGAAATTATCTTTTTTTTCCATCTATATACTAAATCTCAGGTAGAAGAGGCACTGAGAATCATATCCTTGGAAATTTAGCAGCTCATTCTTTGCCAGCTTTCTGTGTGTAGGAGACAGAAACTTTTCAACAGTCATACATTTGATATCTGTAGTATTTCTGCTATATTCCTGTCTTGAAGAGTCACATAAAATTTTCAGCCTAAGACACGGTTTCATTGTGTTCAAAACATAGTAGGTTTTCTGTCTGTTTGCTTCAGTTAGTAACATGTGCTAATACCCACATCCACATTATTTTTTTTCTATACATGCTTCTCTGGTAACAAGTCTTTGCTTTCTTGATTCTATCATGCTGTCCTTTCTCAATTGCTAGTATCTTAAATATATCAGTTTTCTCTAAAAATAAAACAACACCATTTTAATTTTCTTTTTTGGAGTCATCTTTTCTAATAGAAATAACTTATTGGAAGTCAAATCTGAGTTGAATTTGTAATCTGAGAAATCTAAATTGAGTCAGAATTTATTTTGAATTTTACCAAATATTTGTTGATTTTTTCAAAATAATAGTAAACGCATTATGTTTTTCTAAATAGGTTATTTTTGTGAAAAAAAAATCTATATTTTCCAAAGCGAACAGAAAATTAGAAGAGTGACATTAGTTCATATTTTTGAAAGTCTTTTTAATGTCTGGCTTAATAGAAGGCAGATTTTTAACTTCATTGAAGCAAATGAAGAAAATCCAGCCTATAATGGTTATGGAATCAGAAAGTGATTGAATATTTTTATAAACATTTCAGATAATGCATAGACATTGTTTCTTAATATTACACCAAACTCAACAAGTGGTAATTTCTTAAAGGTTATTTGTAATGTAAGCCTGAAACTATGGCAGATGCTAAGTGTTACAAAATTACAAATGAGTCAGCATTTTTAAAAATAAGTGCCTGTGGTTTTTATTGCTTAAAGCTTCTCTCAGTTTGATGTATTTTTCTTGTCTGCCTATGAGAAACAATTACTTATTTCAAACTTGCAAGTGTCCATGTTTCATTACATTTCTCCTATTTCATCTCTCTTATTATCTGATTGTTCTGCAGTAATTTAATAAACAAAGTCAACAGCAATAAACATAATCAACAATTCAAGTTATTGCTCTAGACCTGATAGTTTGTTTGATATCAGAAAGGTGGTCATTCTCAATATCTACCTTTCACTATTTACATGAGCTGCAGACCTCATCGGTTCCATTTCTGTTCTGGTTACCAGTAGCTCATGTCTACTGCTCACTATGATGATGGACAGAGGTATACAGTGGCAGCATATAGTCAAAAATTACATGAGTGTACACATGCACATGTAAGATAAGTATGTCCATATTTTGCATATGCTGTCTCCATACTTTATCTTCTGAGACAGAGGAAGAAAGAGAAAAGTACATGCAGGGAGAGGAGAGAAAGAGAGAGAAAATAGTATATCAAGCAAAACATCTGTGTATTTTACACCTTTTTATTATTTATTTCTTAATTTATTTATTTAGTTGTAGTGGAACACAATACCTTTATTTTATTTATTTATTTTTATGTGGTGCTGAGGATCGAACCCAGCGCCTCGCACTTGCTAGGTGAGCCACAACCCAAGCCACTTTACATGTTTTTTAACAACAAAAAATGTTAATAAAATTTTAAAAATTATGGTTATAGTTTGGATCTTAAGTGTCCTCAAAGGGTCTATGTAGTAGAGGTTTGGTCGACTTTGTGGAGCTACTGAGTGGAATCTTTAAGAGGTGGAGTGAGAGGTCTTCAGGGCATTGGGAGTCTGAATGTGAAGGGCATTGTGAGACCTTGGTTTCTTCCTTTCTCCTCTCTGTACATCCTTCCTGGCCATAAGATGAGCATTTCAACTTTGCCATGTGCTCCTGCTGTGATGTGCTGTCACATACATCATAAGCCTAAAAGCAGGAAGTCCAACTGATCATGAACTGCAAACTCTAGAATTGTGAGCCAAAATAAACCTTTTCCCCGGGGGATGGTAGTGTACTACTGTAGTTCCAAGGACTTGCGAGGCTGAGGCTGGAGGATTGCTGAGGCCTATCTCAGCAACTTAGCAAGGGTCTTAATAACTTAGAACATAATTAAAAAAAAAAATTAAAAGGAACTGAGGATATACCTCAGTGGTAAAGAACACCTGCATTCAATTCTCAGTACATACAAACAAAACCCCCAAAACAAAATAAACCTTTTATTCTTAAAAATGATTATCTCAAATATTCATATACTGATGGAAAGCTGAATAACACAATTAAACCTGAAAAAACCTAAAGCTATATCTTACTTCAAAATAAAATTGAGTTGTATATCTGGAAGAACAGACTAGAATATTTTGAAAACTTACATTTCTTTGGCTTCTGGTCCAGGAGATTTCCCTTTATAGGATTTCTTCTTTGATGAACATTTATTCTGGCATTCAGTTCTAGTCTGAAGGTCAATTATGCCTCTTGTGTTATTCTCAGCCACATGAGCTGCTGCTGGAAATCTAATCATGTTTTATACTGTGTCAAAGTCTGTGGGTACTTTAAAGTAACTGCTCAACAGCACAAAAATAAAGGGGGAAGTTTGACCTTTCTGAAATTCATCCAGGTTCTTTTTTTCTCCATTTCGTGACATTGTCACATAATATACTATTGTAAGAGAAATATTTGAGAAGAATTAGGGGAATCTTGTTACAAATTTTAATCATCCTAAATAACATGATAGAGTTATGTGATGGTACAATTTCAGTTCATCATGAGCTCTCTATTATCATTGTGTATGTAAGATAAAAGTTTGGCATAATATGCTCTTTACTTACTTTCCAGTAAAACATAAACATTCCTGCATAACCATTCAGAGATAATTCCTGACACTCTGCATGCAGCAACTTCTCTTTTGATTTTCATACAGTAATTCCCAGCACTAGTAGCCCCTCCCAAATCTTAGATTTTAAAATATCCTAATTCATTCTCATTCTCAGTACAAGTCTAAATCATGCATAAATTAAGATAAAGCTATGGTTTTCTCTTATATAATTAAATACTTACTAAAAATGGAGTTATGTTCTTGGTGGGAATTCCCTACAGTTTTTGGACATGATAGCTAATTAATTGCCATAAACATTACTGTACTATTTCTAAAATTATATACCATTACATGTGACAAATATTTTAATAATGTTTAGTTAGGGCAAACATGTCATAATTACTTTTTACCCTGCACTAGAATAACCAAGTTTGTTCTAAATAAAAAATATAATTTATTTAAAATAACATATCCCTGGCCATACTTATATTATAAATATATATCTACATGCTTCATGACAACTCAGTTAATACATAAAGATCATGTGTCTTTAGAAATTTCTTTCAATTTTTATTAAATCATTCTAATATATGCTTAGCGCTCTAAAACAGGTCATCTCCATGTACAGTGACATGGAACATGAAGATATTCTCTATTGTCTGTATTTAGGTCATTCTCTACTCTAACCATACTTCAAAAGGAAATTTAAGTTTTTTGTGGTTTTTTTTCCTAGACTTGGGTGCTAAAAGAATGTGGATTGGATCTCAAGATACATGCGTCATTCTTCCATTGTAAAGATCTTCATTCCTTTGACCCATTAATTCCAATTTTGTGAGTATCAAGTACCATATATGTAAAATGGAAGATGGGCCACATTTTTTCCAATATCCATTCTACCTCTAGTAGCATTTCAGAATATTTTTGATCTATCATAATAGTTAAATCACAATGTGCATTTCAAGATTATTTGTTGATGACAAACTACATTTTTCCATTTGTGAAAAAATAAAGATGATAGAGCTTAATGTGCATGTACTTATTTGGTAAGAATTAGTTATTGATTATCAATGTACACATTAGTCTAATGGCCTAGAAAAATGATAATTTGATGATAATTAATACGTTCCTTGTACTTTGAGGAAACATATCAGTGTGATAAATCATCAGGTTAATCTAGAGATCATGTATAACTCATAGATGTTCCAAATGATATTAGTGCAAATGAATGCCCATTTTTAGATGATAATTTAAATCCAACTTATCATTTTTAAATACAACCAAGTGTTACAAATCTACTTTCTTAAGGTGTCTTCCTATTATTTTATTTGCACTTATCACCACATGATGACACATAATCATTAATGCTTAGTATAGATAAGATACTTTTTGTTTCATCTATTAGTATTTCCTTTGTATTCACATAAAATAATAAACTTCATTAGAAGAGAAGCTATTATCTTCTATTTCTTGAAATGGCTTTTAATCTGATCTCACTGAGCAAAATAAAATACCAGGTTGCTGGCATCAGGACCCTATACCCATGGGCTCCGGGCATATTGAATGTAATATATTTCTTGGGTTTTGAGTATAACCTATAAGTTAAGGCATCTTGTGGATATACTAAAACCAAAATTCATGCATTTGAAAGATTTGTCTGAGTTCAGAAAAACCCATGTAACTGGCAGCTGAAACCTACTGTATAACTAATGCTGTTAAATATCAATCACACCCAGCATTTACAAAGGGGAACTTAGGGAAACCCTTGAGCCATGGTCAGGTGCTTTCACTTTTGTTAGGGCTCTCATGATATTTGTCTTGTGGGCTCTTACGATAATTACCTCACAGTATGGGTTAAAAAATAGAGAATTTAAAAGTAATAAGCTGCTTTATTTTTAATCTTGAATGAGTTTGGTATTTATTATTAATATTTACCTCATGATTAAATCTATGATGAAATTAGCTAGCATTAGTTTCTCTATACTACCTCAGTGGTTCTAGTAGTGGTATCAACAGCCAATTCCGAGTAGTAAATCATTTTTAGCTTGAAATAGAGTAGGTTCTGTCTTATTAACATAAACATCAAATAATAAATGATGGAGGTAGACTTTGAAGATCAAATCTAAGCTCAATATCCTTTTCTTATAGGATAAAACCAGGAACAAAGATGCAGACTCCTTCACTCCAAGTCCAATGATCTCTTTATTGAACCACGTTACCATATAAGAATATACTTTAGGGCTGGGGATGTGGCTCAAGCGGTAGCGCGCTCGCCTGGCATGTGTGCGGCCCGGGTTCGATCCTCGGCACCACATAACAACAAAGATGTTGTGTCCGCCGAGAACTAAAAAATAAATATTAAAAATTCTCTCTCTCTCCTCTCTCACTCTCTCTTTAAAAAAAAAGAATATACTTTATATATAGAATTTCTCAAAGAGATGGCTATATCAATGAAAATTGAATCATGAAAACTTTACATTATTGTTTTGAAGGAGGTTATTGTAATCTATATAGATCTAGAATTTAAAGTACTACTACCTGTTTCTTCACAGTAA
Source organism: Spermophilus citellus (assembly GCF_964194105.1). Taxonomy (NCBI): domain Eukaryota; kingdom Metazoa; phylum Chordata; class Mammalia; order Rodentia; family Sciuridae; genus Spermophilus; species Spermophilus citellus. The sequence goes on from NC_138182.1 coordinate 110,016,998, forward strand.
AAAATTATCTGTTGAACTATTTTTTACTAGAATACTGATTTTCAATAAATGAATTACTCTGGCATTTTCTTTCATTTTAATAATTTTTTCAAGTGCTCACAAATGTCATCAATCACTTATAACTATGTTTGTCAACCAGAGTTTCCTTAGGTGAGCAGCAGAAAAGTTGAAAGTGAGAGAGAAAGAGAGAGAGAAGGAACAAGAGTGCGGACATAGCATCAGGTATGGATGCATTTCATTAATCTCGACTGTCCCCTTTGGCCATGGTAGCTGTACCATCAGTGCTTTCTCTGGGGCCATCAATCATTTACCCTCTGGAAGTGTCACCTGATCCTCAGTTCTTCCTTCTCTCTCATATCATTACTGTCATTTTTCTCAACGTAGGACTGCAGCACACAGGCCTATTGAGAACAGAATAATTCTTAATAAGACCAAAAAAAAAAAAAATACCAGGTAATATTACTGCGAAATATTCAATGCAATAGACATTTTAAGATTTTTTTCAGCAAATATTCACAAAATTTCCACATTTTATAAGATTCCCCATATATTAGTGAGGATCCAGAGCTGTTTGTGGAATATTGTATGAAACAAGACAATTTATGTAAATTATTTCCCCAAGTACACACCATTCCACAAACAATTCTTTTGCTTAATTACTGATGTTAAAATAGATATATTAGATTTTAATCATCAATGCATACATTGCAAACATTGTTAAAAATACAACAGGAAGTGAAATAAAAGCTGTTTTTCCCTCATTATTTTTCTATTGTCAACAAGTTTCGTTTTTTTTTTTTCCAGAGCAATCTTTGTCCCACCTTAACTGCATGATTACTTAATCATTCATGTATAATCATCTTCATGTATATTTATTTTACATAAATAGAAATTAACTACATATTCAGGTATGATTTTTTTTATTAAAACTCAGTCCATGTTTACAATGCTTTTGGGAATATATTCCTTTAAGAAATCATTATAATTCTGTTCAACTGGTAACCTTTAAAATACATTTTTATATAATATTCCTAATCATTTTTTTCTTTATGTCTATTAACTTCCCACTGTGAAAAATGAAGAGATCTATTTTCTCCATTTCTTAGTTTTTGTAAGTGTTCATTGTTTCCCTCAGTTATTGTACTGATTATTTTTGCAGCTTTAAGTTACTTAGACTTCTCTTATTTAATTTATTATTGTTAAATAATTTTTGTTTTTAATTATTTTTCCCTCCTAAACTTCTTGCCCCTTCTCTTCAGGTTTCTTTGCAATATAGTACTTACACATTATCAGATTTCATATTGCATCTTTCTCCATGTGCACACTTTTTTACACTAAAAAGTGCAAATAAATAGATTTGTTGCTCAGTGGAAATTCTTTGCAATGTTTTCTCTATTAATGTCTTACCAGAAACTTATCTTCTGATAATATCTTTTACAGAACTCATATAAATTATAAATATTGAGGGAATTATTTCATAGTAAAAATGACTTTGGTGTTCAAAACTATCTTAAATTTTAACTTGTCCAGACAAAGAATTTTGTAGTCATGTTTGATTTTTATGAAAATGTTGCATGCACCTCTCCACTAATAAAAAGTAACTATGGGAAAGCAGACTAATTTTTTTCTTTTAAATATAGCTTGATATTTTCATGTCATTAATAAATAAGGATTCTTCTTTCTATTTGTAATGTAATACCTTTAATAGATTATCAACTTAACAAATATTTTATGATTCTGTCAACTATTCATAAAAGTCTTGTAGTCTTTAAATTTGTAGAGTCAAATTCCCTTCATCCTTGTCAATTTTTCTTAAATTTTATTTTCTCATTTTTCTCTCTGCTCTTTTATATTATTTATTTTCTTCAAGATATTCAGTTGTACGTTTCTTACATCCCTATTGTCTTCCTTGGTTATGGCTGTCCCTCTGTACTTTTTTTCCAGTGCACTTCCTATATGAAATTCTTTAAGATTTTCAGAAAATTTCAGTGGCCAACAATGTGAAAGGAGTAATTCTCTCACATTTCAAACGTGGCTTAGTACCACATATTACATGAGGAGTTGTCAGTAAAACAGATAAAACTGACATAGGGCAAGGAAAATGCTCTGAGCATTTTGGTGGAGATATAAATTATAAGTATATAACAGCCTGCTCTAGGGCTTGGAAAGAGTATGGACAGTTTTTTATATTGTTGGGATAAATGAAGGATTTATAGAGATTGAATGAAATTTTGTGGAACAGCTTTAAAGATTCTGCTTGTTTATTTTAGCTGAAACTGGCACAATTTCATTTTGCCACTGATATTTAAATCTGCCATCCAAGTCAGTGCTTGACACATAATAACAATTTTCTATTCGGGTATTTCCTAATGAAGGGTGCATTGTACAAAATCATGAAATAAAAAGAGAACTAAATGTGTAGACATCTTCACTGAGTAAAACTTGTAGTGCAAATTTAGAGGATAACTGTTTTTCTGACCAAAGGCAGCATCATAGAAATAAAGAAAGGCTATTAGAAATCTCTTGTGTCCTTAGTAGGCTGATAATGGCTCCCTAATATATCACATCCTAATCCTTGGAACATGTAAATGTTGTTTTCTTTGGAAAAAAATATTTGAAGATGTGATTAAAGTAAGATCTTCAGGTGGAGAAATTATCCTGGTTTATCTGCATGACCACAAAATGGCATCATCATCACATTTATTCTCAGAAAAAGGAAGCAGGGAGAGTTCAGGCACCAAAATACACAAGAGGAGGAGACCTTAGAGTGATGTGACCACAAACCAAGGAGTCCCATCAGCTAAAGAGGCTAGAAGCAACAAGAGCAGTCTCTTCTGGAATCTCCAAAGTTAGTGCAGTCTGCTGGACTCCTTCTTTCAATTCAGGGATTTAGATTTTTGACTCCCAAATTCTAGAACTGTGAAAGAGCAATTTTCTATTGTTTCAAGTCACCAAGTTTATGCTAATTTGTTGCAGTCTTCACAGGAAAGTAACACAAAGAATTGCTTAATTAAAAAGAGTATTTCTAGTATTTGAACATGTGACAGATTTGAAAGATCCATACAAATTTAAGTTCCCCTCTTCTGTCTATATTGTTTACCAACTATATTATGTGCATTATTTTTTAATCTTTGGAAATGCATGAGTACTTGATTTACTTTGAGGATACATGATATTCAGGCATATAATCTCAACTGAATGTGGGTGTACGTGTGTGTATATATATATAAAATATGTATGTGTGAGTATATGCATATTACATAATATATACACATATAGACATTTTGTGCTCTTAAATTGTTCTTGCTGGCAGGAGAGTAATGTGATCTTAGTTGAAAGCCACATATTAGTTTTCTAAACTTGGAAAATAGCCTTTTCTGTATCTGAATCTGCAGGAGCAATGTGGGGAAAAGACCATCGACCTTATGGGTTCCTGTGGGACTTATACCAGATAGTAAAATTAAAGTGCAAAGCACAATGTGATATAGTGTTTGAAACCTAGAAGGTATCCAATAAATACTACTGAGTTATTTTCCCTCTTCCTACAAACAAAGTTAATATATTCCAAAGAGAATTAATCTGGCAACAGACCAGAATTGTGAAGATTACTGCTATCAGCAGGAAGATTGCTTCAGTATCCATTTTCCTTATAAATGGTTAGGTTTGGATATTTTAGAGGTTGAATCTAATTTATCATTACTGTGAAGATGTCATGTAATACTATATAGAAAAGTGGCTTTTGTGAGTGCAAGGATGTTATAGCTTCCAATAAAATTACAAAATATTTACTGCATCCAGACCAGAGACTCTGTCTGATTTCAATAGCAAGTAAATAAAGACCTGTTCTCATAGTCTTAAATCACTGTCATCTCTACCCTGGCATGTTATTCATTTCCAGGCTAAAAGACCCAACGCTGCCCAATTCTATGTAATGTGAATTTTCTTCCTACTGAGTTTTATAACCCAAAGCAAGTAACAGTGGCTCAAAAAGAACAGTCATAGAATTATTAAAACTCAAGTAAAATTTGTTTTAATGACATATTTTAAAAGCTCCAAAGTTAGTGCATTAATCAAATTTATAAAATTCAATTAATCTTACAATAAATGTTTTTAAAGCAATGTTTCCCTAGGGGGTAAAATAAAATTAATTATGAAAAATTTTGCTAACAAATGTCTATTAAATGCATAATGTAAAGCATGATGAGAATCTATTTTCTGCTTTATAGGATGTGACTGCCAATTTTAAGGTTAGAACAAGAAAAATTGTCACAAGTGAGCTCAGGCTAAATCTCTGCATGTTTGAATCCAGTTCCTGATCTAGGGTTCTGGGTTTTTGTTACATAAAGTAGTAATCATGGACCAGCTGTAAAGGCCATGATTATAAATGACAATTCTATTTATACGTGGCATATATCCCCCTCCATCAAAGTAAAACCTACTAACTGAATGCATTAGGACAACAAACTGATAGTTATTTCATAAACACAATCACATAGTGCTGTTCCCAGAGTCTAGATGCACCATAATCAAAATCATCATTTAATAGTTTCCCAAAGTCTGTGTTTTATGCCACATACCATGATAGTCAAAACTGACCAAATATTTACATGAAGAAAATTACAGGAAAAAGTAATTGAGGAAAGCTATACAAAATTATTTTATACTTTGCAAGTAGAAAATATATTTTAATTGTAGCCCAAAATTCAGAACTCAGAAAAGGAAAATGAATAAAATTACTTTTATAACAAACAAATAGATATCTTTTGAACCTGTAATGGCAATAAATTATGCTTTCACTAAAATAGCTTTCATTGCCACTCATTTTGTTTTATACAAATTAAAAAGAAAGAAATCATATAATTAAAAACCTCTAAGACCCAATTTGGTTATTTCTCATCATATTCTCCCCAAACTTTATTTTCTCTCAACCATTTTTAATTATTATATTCCTGTAACTAGCATAGTCATAAATATCTTTCTGGCATGCTCTCTCTCTCTCTCTCTCTCTCTCTCTCTCTCTGTGTGTGTGTGTGTGTGTGTGTGTGTGTGTGTGTGTAATTCTGTTTTTATTTCGTTTTTTTAAATTAACTTCATCTTCTAAGCATGTCTGGGCAAAATATTTACCAATTGTCTCTCAACTACAAGCTCATACTTCTCTATTTGCTGCTTTGTTATCCTGGGCTGGAAACATTATACTCTGAATTTCATTTTCCAAAATCTCTTACCAGAGGTTCCCCAACCCCTTAATTCATATTAATGAAAGGTCATTATAGGTGATAACAAATAGGGAGGAACGAAGAAGAGACTCTTCCAATTTTCAGAATCTGCATTTCCCTAACAGTATGTTAGCGTCCAGCCTCCATTGTCTGCCAGCGCTCATAACACCTGCCATCTGCACCATTTCAGAGATACCAGCATCAATTGCAGAGTGACAGCCTCCCTCCCCTTCACCATATACACACACTCAAAGCAGAAGCCTCAGAGCACCCCTTTCTAGACCTTCAGATGTCTAGTGACAACTGTTTAGCCATATACCCTAAGCATCTTGGTTTTATGATAACATATCGTCCTTTGAGTTCCCCAGTACATAGAAGGGTTGCTTTTAAAAAGCTTGGCAAAGAAATCCTGTATTTATACATCTCTGGTATGATACCAACCCTCGTTTCTATTTCCTTGTCATAACACTAACTGTTAACAATGGTACCATGAGCTGTGCCAAGAATCATATCCTTGAATATAGGATTCAGGAATCATTTATGATAATGAAGACCTTCATTAAAAATCAATCTCTAGCAGGCAGCAATATCAAAATTCCTAAATTAACACTTGTCATTTCTGTAAGGCAAACAATCTCTTTGAAACCATGCAGCAAATGATCATTATTTTATTATTAATGATATGAAAGACCAAGGGTAGTGTACTGACTTCCAGTTATTTTAACATGCTTAGAGGAAGAAATGATAAGCTGAGGGCTTCAAAAAATTTTTTTTCCAGTCAGAGAACTCAAGATCACTTTTGTGTTCCTAAACTAATCTCATATCTTATAATGACTGAGTAGATAGCTATAAAAATTCTACAGAAAATTTAATTGTGTTAGTTGAAAATGAATCATGCACATCGAATTCCCACTTTCCTTCTCATTTAATATGGAAATAAGGGAGAAGAATGAGAAAGGATGGATTCTTATGCTTGATGGAATTAAAATCCTTGAGTATTATAATCTCTGAGATTAATTTACTGCAGGAGGCAGCAACACCATCTGGATGTGATGAAACTCACTCTCCCTCAATTGATAACTTTACTCTGGATTGTTACCTTGTAAGGGAACGCCACTTCTCCTCAAGACCAAAACCCACCACATCTAATTGCTCAACAGTTTAATTACTCACAGTTTGGCATGCTTTTGAGATAAGAGCAAATTTAGACTCAGAAGAATAGTTTGTACTTTAAAAATATTGGCAAGATTTACTAACTTACCCAAGCAAAAACACCAGGAAAAATGTACATCGAATGGATCCAAAGAATTAAATAAATAAATCCAAAATGTACCAATGGACTGGAATAATACATTGATAAAGAGTCTTTTAAGAGTTTCTTGCCTGAATATATTATCCCAAGCAACTGTGAAAGGCTTCGTTATTTATTTCGATGGCTGACTGAAATATAGCCTAGACAATGTCAAATACTTAAGGGGTTTAGATGTGTCATAAAGTGGGTTCTTTTGAAGAGGAAGTTGAAATCGAGTTTGGGATGTAATATGTTCTTTATGATCAATCTCTATGAAGGAAAGAAGTAAGAAGAGGATTGTCTAAAGGGAAGAGCTGAACTACATCTTTGTCCAGAGAAATCTTCAGCTGCATTAATGGTGAAAAGCTCAGAAAAAGGGTTCCTATTCTGAGTTTTCCTTAATTGAGCCAAAATAACCATGGCTGAATAAATCCTTCTCAATCAGTTGAAAGGACACTGGATCTCTCAAGAAGGACCGTGAATGTACTACTCTCTGCAAGAAATGTAGATCCAGAAGAAGTTGACAATTACAGATAATCTTCTGATTTTACTGCCGTAGGCAGCAATTCCTTCTATGAATGGGAACCTAGGTGGTACCATGCAATTTGTATACCATAAGATTTCAGAATTCTCCTGACATGATTTACTGGAAGAAATAAATGTTTTAGGGAGATAAGAAGCTTGAGGTGGATTCTTCATGTGTGATGTTAATGTTGCTCCACATCACTTTGAGCACTGATGTCACTGCCCAAAGAACTTTAGTCCCTTGGGCTCTTCACATCATGATACATTTAGGGCCATCCTCCCTGTTAGTATCTATTCAGATGTTCCTATTTGTCTTTAGGACTTTTTGAGAACTAACAACTTGAATTGCATTCTGACAACTTGAAAATCCCTTAAATACAACTCTGTATCTACACAAGAAGTATTAATCTTTGCCCAGACATTTGTTCATGATGTTGCTTTACTGAAACGCCATTCTCATTCTTTTGTCTAGGAAATAAATTTATACTCATTCTTCAAGATATGCTTCAAATGTATCGTTCCTTAAAGCTTTCTTAGATTTTGAAGACAGAATAAGGCTGGTCCATCTCATTGCTGATTATACCAATATATTACATGAGCACATTTTGTTTACACATTAATATTCTACCACAAGAGTTTAATATCCTTGAGTGCAGGAGTTGAATCTTAATCATCTTTTTATATTTAGTCCTTTCATTACAATATATCGCCTTATTAATATTAGCTGAAAATGTAGTTTTATGGTAAATGGTTACAGAATGGTATGGTTAACAAAGATTAAGAAGTTAAGAAGAGAAAATTTCTGAAGAATGTGGGGAAATGATAACATGTTCAATACAATTTGAGTATGAAGTATGTATTAGGTAGATATAACACAGATAAATAAATATTTGTCTATAAGATAATGCCTGAAAGAGTATATAAACAATGAATGAGTGAATGTGAAATACTCAGTTGGAAAGTATCATTAGGCAACTGTGGCTAGACATTCAATAAGAGATTGTTTAGCAGAGAAAACCTGGTATTTTTCTGTTGCCCCACCATTTCACTACAGAGGATGGGATGCTATACCATCTCTAAAAGCTTTAGAATAAATAATTACTGTAATCATGAGAATCTATCCAGTGTCCACAAAAGTCTACCCCTGTTAATCCCCTCTTCACACATATCCTGCCACATATCCCACAAAATTAACTGATTTATTTTCTGTCACTGTATACAGCAGGTACCCTCTTACTCCAAAATCCCTAGTGGATGCCAGACATCATTGACTACCTAACCTTATATGCACTGTTTTATCCTATATACAAATGCATATATGCAAATAAAAATGAAGCTTGATTCATAAATTAGGCACAGAAAAAAACAATAATAAATGAAAGAGCATGATTCCAACTGTATACTATAATGAATGTGGTTTGTGGTCATGTGGTATGTCTATGTTTATTTTTTTAAGGAAGAACTTTTCCCAAAAGGTTGTATCATCTTGCATTCTTACCAACAGTGGAGGAAAGTCCCAGGGTGTAATTGTCCAGAACTCTTAGGAGCATCACTCATATGAAGAGTCACATTGATACTTTACTTACAGTGCTATAGAATTTCTTCTCCCACTTACCATACTTTTTAACCTTCCTATCCCAAACTATCAAAGCTTTAATTTTCCTTAAACATTTCAGCATTTGGTAACCTTCTTAGCATTTCTTTCTTTCTATTTAGGATCTGTTGATCCTCTCTTCTGTCTTACAGAGTGGTTCTCCTAAAATCTTTTCCCACTCCAAACAGAGGAAGCAGCATGCCTGAGCTGCACAAAGCCCAGGCACTAAATTATACCAGTCAGTCACAGACTGTCTCTGGAGCAGTGTTTTCAATTTCCAAAACTTTGATTACATATGGGATTCTTCTCCTTTGTGACTCCTGAATTAGCTTCCTTTGGATGCCAGTCTGATTCCCTATAGACTTCTTATGCAACTTCCTTCATCTGCTCTTCTATTATTCTTCAGTACTTAATTCTACAAAATTTCTGTATTGACAATCATAACTTAACACCAATAAATTTAAATTAATGATAGCTGATAGTCTCTACCAATTAAAAAGCTCCCAGATATTTAAAAATTATGTCCCTTGCTTATTTTTACACTCAAAGTCTTGTGTGTAATTCAACTTTCTGCCAGTAATCCATTTTACCATGGTAATCCATATTATCATATATGCTCATATTCTATCTCCCAGTATAGCTCAATGAAATTTCAATGATAAAACATCCTTTCCTTATATTCCCTCACTCTGGTAGGCCAGCTATAATTATAACTTGTCTTTACCTCCCTTTTGAGCTGTGTGTTTGTTTGTTTTTATGGTATCTCACACATCATTCAGCTTGTCTTTGTAAGTTTGTATCTCATTATTATGGTTAGCCTCAATGTCAGATCAAGTATTATTTGTTTTTTGATCTTCACACTGGATACTTTGTTCGTAACTATTATTTTTCAAGTGTCATATGTACAGTTTCTACTGTTTCAAGTCCAAAACTTGTAAGATCTAAGCCTCTAACAGGTAATACCTAAAAATGTAGACATTAATGGCTAAATAAGATGATTTTTTTTCTTAGAGCCACTAAGCAACATCTTCTTTATTCTAAACTAACCTGCACTTAGGTGCTGAAATGATCTCTTTAAAATGACTTCTTTTTTTATTATTAGTTGTTCAAAACATTACAAAGTTCTTGACATATCATATTTCATACATTTGATTCAAGTGGATTATGAGCTCCCATTTTTACCCTATATACATAATGCAGATTCACATCGGTTACACATCCACTTTTTTACCTACTGCCATACTAGTGTATGTTGTATTCTGCTGCCTTTCCTAACCTCTACTTTCCCCCCTCCCCTCCCCTTCCCTCCCCTCCCCTCCCCTCCCCTCCCCTCTCGTCTTCTCTCCCTACCCCATCTACTGTAATTCATTTCTCTTTCTGTTTTTTCCCCCTTTCCCCTCACTTCCTCTTATATGTAATTTTGTGTAACAATGAGGGTCTCCTTCCTTTACCATGCAATTTCCCTTCTCTCTCTCTTTCCCTCCCCCCTCTCATCCCTGTTTAGTGGTGATCTTCTCATGCTCTTCCTCTCTATTCTGTTCTCAGTTGCTCTCCTTATATCAAAGAAGACATTTGGCATTTGTTTTTTAGGGATTGGCTAGCTTCACTTAGCATAATCTGCTCTAGTGCCATCCATTTCCCTGCAAATTCCATGATTTTGTCATTTTTTAGTGCAGAGGAATACTCCATTGTGTATAAATGCCACATTTTTTTTATCCATTCATCTATTGAAGGGCATCTAGGTTGGTGCCATAGTCTAGCTATTGTGAATTGTGCTGCTATGAACATTGTTGTAGCTGTGTCCCTATAGCATGCTCTTTTAAGGTCTTTAGGGAATAGTCCAAGAAGGGGAATAGCTGGGTCAAATGGTGGTTCCATTCCCAGCTTTCCAAGGAATCTCCAAACTGCTTTCCAAATTGGCCGCACAAATTTGCAGTCCCACCAGCAATGTACAATGTACCCTTTTCCCCACATCCTCGCCAGCATTTGTTATTGTTTGACTTCATAATGGCTGCCAATCTCACTGGAGTGAGATGGTATCTTAGGGTGGTTTTGATTTGCATTTCTCTGACTGCTAGAGATGGTGAGCATTTTTTCATGTACTTGTTGATTAATTGTATGTCCTCCTCTGAGAAGTGTCTGTTCAGGTCCTTGGCCCATTTGTTGAAAAGTTACAACTATCTTATATTTGATAAAGGGGCTAAAAGCATACAATGGAGGAAGGATAGTATCTTCAACAAATGGTGCTGGGAAAACTGGAAATCCATATGCAACAAAATGAAACTGAATCCCTTTCTCTCGCCATGCACAAAAGTTAACTCAAAATGGATCAAGGAGCTTGATATCAAATCAGAGACTCTGCGTCTGATAGAAGAAAAAGTTGACTCTGACCTACAGACTGTGGGGTAGGGCTCCAAATTTCTTAATAGGACACCCATAGCACAAGAGTTAATAACAAGAATCAACAAATGGGACCAACTTAAACTAAAAAGTTTTTTCTCAGCAAGAGAAACAATAAGAGAGGTAAATAGGGAGCCTACATCATGGGAACAAATTTTTACTCCTCACACTTCAGATAGAGCCCTAATATCCAGAGTATACAAAGAACTCAAAAAATTAAACAATAAGATAACAAATAACCCAATCAACAAATAAAATGACTTCTTGACAGAGAACTTGAACAGAGAATTGCTTTCTTTTTCCATTAGCCAAAAATATTTGTTTGCCAGTAGCATATTACGATAGAGGACAGTCATGGTTTTGTTTACCACTTATGTGTTTCTAATCTACTTTCCAACTTCAGGTCAAATAATAATTTTTAAAAATTAGTATCCTATTTTGCTCTGTAATTACAAGAACATCCCACATGCCTTATACTGTTTTATCTCTACTAGCCTTCCAGCCAGATAAGATAAGGTAGGATGGAAGAGCAACCCATAGTTATAACCATTCAGGCTACTACTTATTCAAAAGTTGCGAGAGAGAGAGAGAGAGAGAGAGAGAGAGAGAGAGAGAGAGAGAGACATTAATCATGAAAATCAGCAGGGAGACTATAAAAGTAAGAAATGTCTGTGAACAATAAAAATACTAAATAATGGCATGGCAGTTAGGTCTTTTTGCCTCCCCTCACAATCAAAACCTCCTTGTGAAAGCCAAAGCCATCGCAGCAGGGTGAACCAGAGCTTTTAAATATTCAGAGTGGATGTAATACCAGAGCATTCAGAAAGGAGAGAGATCTGAATGGCAATGCTGATTCTATACTTAGTCATGGACTATCTCCTTTAAAGAGAAGCAGTACATTGTCAAAGAACATCAGAAAGGTATTCTTCTCTAATATTCCTTCCTCTTCCTCCAATACACTCTACCAAAGGGATGTGTTCACTCTAAACGTTTCTCTTTTCTGTTGCCTATATGCCCTAGAGAGTTAATTCTCATGGGTTGTCTTCTGTTAGGAGTTGCTTAATATGAAATTCGGAAGTTTGCTTATGTTAACTGACTTTAAACATGAGATTGGAATGAGATTAAGATGATTGTAATTAGTATTCAAGCTCCAAAGAGAAAGAGAGAGGTGTGGAAACTATAGCACAAGAAAATCAAAGTTACTTTAAGAAACTGACAAGACTAACCACGATCTACCCAGTATGCACCATGCTTGGTAACCCAAAAGGCTCACCCAAATGAATCCAGCCCTTGGACAACAGAAGAAAAGAGAAGTAGAGATGATTTGCCTCCTCTTTCCTACATCACTTCTGACATTATGGAAAATACTGCATCCTTCCAAAACTGCAGCTTCTTCCAACTGGACTCTATTCAATGACTTCAGGGCACATTGGGCTCTGGTAAAACTGTCTCTTATCTGCATCATCAGACTGAAGATGGCAAGGATGGAAGAGGTGAGAAGAATGTGAAGCAACCATTTTAGGTCTTCTGTTTTCTAGAAAACTTGTGAGTCCCTCTGAACAACCGCTTTCTTACTCTTCCATGTGCCACCCCACCCACTTCCTTTCACATTGACAATCAATCTCTCTTCCCTAAACTTTTATTTGTCATTATCATTCAACATAGATTACTAATTTCTTCATAACTCAATGCTCAATTATCCCTAACAACTGTCTATCAAATACAGTATTCTCCACTTAAGAACAGACAACTTGATACAGTAGAAGTAGTGTTCAGAAGACTTGAAAGTGTACTTGACATTTTACTGGTCTGTAATCTCAAATTATTTAACCTCATAAAAGCAGTCCTGTCTCCTGCATCCATACTGAAAACATTGCTGCTTGCCTAAAGAAGTTTCTCTGAGGACCAAGTGGAGTAATTTCAGTGAAGGTACTATGAAACCTCCACAACAATAGCTGAGCATAAGGCATTGTATTTCATTTTATCATTTAATAGTCTAAATGATCTACTTTATCATCATTTATGATACATTATATTAAAAAATGTCAGAAAATGCTGACTGAAAGTTGCAATAACATCCTACACAAAATTATTCAAAATTTAAATAGAGAAATATTTTCTTCTACAAAAAAGGAATACAACCAGTTTGCTAAAATTGTCAAGTTTCTTTCATATTCTGATTCCATTAGGATGAAATGAATGGAAGATAATTTTAAACAATAAAATAATGTGTATAATTGTGTATAATTGCCCTAAACGTATCTCTACCTAAATTAGATCATATGACATATGTGCTCAGGTTCTGTCTTAGCTATGTATATTTTTTATACCTTTTTTCTTTTTAAAAAATATTTTGGTCAATCAGTATTGGAACAGGGCAATTTGGAATAAATTTTATAAATAAAAAATGCTAAAAATGTTTGCCAAGATTTTCTAGTTTGAATTATAATAAAATATTCTTTTACTCTTATTTCCCTAAGTTGTCAAATTAATGCATATTTCTTTCTTATTTCTACTTCAGTACATGGATTATAGGATATTAGAGAAAGGCTACATCTAGCTTTTTGCTGAATACACAAACTGTCATGTGGAAATGCATTCCCTTTATATATCCTTGAATAGAAAATGACAAGGACTCTAATATATATATAAAATTAACTCCCATGATAGAAAGAAATGCCCTCTGAAATTTCATTCAGTGTACTTTCATTGATAATCAGATTGTGCATAGAAGTAATATTGCAATTACCATTTACTAAGCCACCTCTATTTTAAAGAAGGAATGATTCTGTCCTTTACTTTTTCTAAGGTCCTATTAAATAGAGTTCTTCCCATCAGCCCTGGTGACTACATCTCTCTGTTTTAACACTCACGAATACATAATCAAGTTGAAAACATCTTTACTGTGATGCATTTAACAAAGATCAAAGGTAACCTTCAATAAAGATCCATTAAAGTGTTACATCTCAGTAGGTCACAAGAAGTTACATTTGAAAGTTAAGTCTTGTTTATATGATAACATCAATGACCACTAATGACTCTTGAAATAATTAGCAGTATGGCCACAATTAGTGAGGGAGAAAAAAAAAAGTCTCTAGATAATAAAAGTACTGAGCATGTTTCAGGCAGGAATTAGCAAAGCCATGAAGATGCCAATTCATTGTAATTTCAGTGATATCTTTTTCATATCAAAAACACAGTTTTCAACCTTATAATAAAGCAAATATTCTATTTAGTATTCATCATCTGGAAGAAATAGTGATAATTAACTGTATCTATTGAGATGGCTGCTAATGATATGTGCTGAGACCAAGCTGCTGATGTTGAAATATATTGAACTAAAACAGATATTTCAAAAATTCAATTTACTGTAAGCTCTTTTTTTTCCTCCCTTACAAAAATGTTGATAAGAATTACTATATAATAGGAATTACTAATTACTTGATGGAGAATTGTAGCTCAGGGATGATGCATTGTTTGAGACATAGAATTTTGCTGTTTAAAATTTTAACTCTGTTGCTGAGAAATGATGGACTATCTGAGATTTTGATCTGTACTGCTGCTGCTGAATAGGTGAAAAAATGTATAATTATTGTAACATAACACTACTCTTCTACTTTTTCCTACATTATTATTTTGAAGAAGTTATTAAGATATATTAAGTTATGTTCACGGGGTGGGCAGGTGGGAGTATTAAATAATCTTTAAATAGGGCAAAGGTGAAAGGGGAGGGACAGGAAGGGAAAGGGCATAGGGGTACGAAAGAAGGTGGAATGCAATGGTCATCATTACCCTAAGTACATGTATGAAGACATGAAGGATGTGACTCTACTTTGTGTACAACCATAGATATGAAAAATAGTGTTCTATATGTGTAATATGAATTGTAATGCATCCTGTTGTCAGATATAACAAATTAAAATTTAAAAGTAAAGGTTATGTTCACTTTGTCAGTAATGGGTAAAAATAAAGTACAGGAGATATTATATGCTATGAAACTTGAGATAATACTATTATTGGTAATTTGATATAATATGTAGATAATTTTACAAATTTCAGAATAAATATAAAATTAAAATTCATGAAATCATAATGCATCTATTTCAAGATGCTAATTAACATTTATTTTATATCTAAATATTCAACATCTACAGGGCTTAATAGTTTTTCCCCCAAAATCATGTTCTCCTGGAACCTGTGAATGTGACCTTATTTGAAAATAAGGTATTTGTATATGTAATCAAGATAAAATAAAGTCACCCTGAATTACAAAGAACCCTAATCCAGAGACTAGTGTTCTTACAAGAAGATAGAAAATTTGGACCCAGACAGACAGAGAACATGAGGTGCTGATGGAGGTAGGGACTGGGGTCATGTTTTTATAAACCAAGGATCATTGTCAACAGTTCTGAGGGTTGGAATGCTTTCCTGTTCTGAGCCTCCAATAAGAACTAATAACCCTCATCTTTTCATTTTTGAATTTGGGCATCCATACAGTGAGAGATTCAATAAATGCTGTTTTAAACTACCAAGTTTGTTGTAATTTGTTATGGCAGCTATGTGAAACTAACATAAACGGTATTGCTAAATTGGATAGAATTAACTTTTTTTATCAGTCCCTTTCAACTTTTTTTGGCCTATTCTTTCCCTGCCAACAGGTGGTATTTCCTAAATATACAAACTTATTTTCATTAATTAAAGCTTGACTCATGTTATGGTAATAATAAAGTCTTTACAATTTAATCCAATGGAAATTGTCTTTCCTCCATCAATTAAAACCTACTATAGACTGTGAAGCTTGCACTGGGATTTTTTCTTTCCCAACTTTACCATTTTACTCCTTCACTGCCATTCACTATACAATTTATAGACACCTCAAACTTGGAGGTACAAAGACACATAAAAGAAGGAAAACTGAATGCACTGTTTTAATTTTGAGCAAATCTTCAGGATACATGTGCAATGTAATTATTGGCTCCCTGTCTGTATGTGCACCTTCATGTGTGGGTGGGAGATATACATCCCTTGGTGAAAAACTATGAATGTGATTCTTATAATTAAAGTGATATTGCTTTCCCCTATCCTTCTAAGCCTCAAGCAGGTTTAAGCCTTAAGCAGGTCCTGTTTTTTTTTTTTTTTTTCCCCCAGGTAATCAGGATAAATTTACAATTCCTGTGAGGATGCTTTGGTAGATTCTTTTAAAAAGAAAACTCCAGTTGTGGACAGTGGCACCTACCTGTTATCCCAGCTTCTTGGGAGGCTGGGGGTGGGGAGAGTTTCAGTTTGGAGGCCAGCCTAGGCATTTTAGGAGACCCTGGCTCAAACTAGAAAATAAAATGCTAGGGTTGTAGCAGTATAGCTCAGTAGACTTAGTCCTAGTACAAAAAGGACTCATAAATCTAAGAAGGAGGAAGAAGAGGAGGAGGAAGAGAAACAGAAAGAGAAATAGAAAAGAAAGGTAGAAAACTCTTGCCAGCTTCTTCCTACATGACCCAGTTTTGAAACATAGAATATAAGGTTTTTGAAACTGCCACTGTAGTTGGAAACATTGAACCACATCTAGTGACCTGTTATACTGATCTACTGCCATTCAGATCTAAGTCATCCAGCCACTGTCTCCCATAAAATGTTCTTTTAATCCCCAAACTCAATAGGACATATACTAATCTCTTTGAGTGCTCACCTTGAAATTCTTGTTTTGTCCTTCAATTTAAGATTAATTGGTAGTGCAAAAGCACTGACATATTTCTTCAAAATAAAGTTTCTCCTTGATTTTATAAATTATTACAGGTGGATGATTGCTAATGCTGAAACAATCAGTGCTACATCCTAATGTGCCATGCAGAGGTAATATAGCACTATATTTCAGAATGTGGGGTAGCTGGAATTTGTTGGGTTAATTTCAGTACCTGAGGCCTCTGCTAAAATATTAAAGTAGCATGAATATATCACATTAAATGTCCTGATACATAGGACTCTAAGATATTGCCTTTCTTGTCTCTTTCCCTCTCTGAACTCTAAACTTCCTACCAGAGAAATAAAACAGTAATAATAAGGCTTTTTAGTTGAATCACTTATAAAAACTATAAATTATATGCACATGTGGCATAAGTAAAAGCTTATTACAAAAATTTATGAACTCTATCATGTTCACCTCTGTCAATAAGTAGTCATAATATTGATTAGTCACATGTGTAGATTAGGACCTTTTGTTCATTAGAAATATTAAAATGCCTCATTATTTATTCTTATACTAGCCTAGTTACAAAGTTATCATAAACTTTCTAAAATATTAAACTGTGTGTCATTTTATTGTCTTCTTCAAACACATATAAAGTCAAACCATATCTGACTTTCGTCTTTCTTTTTATTGAGAGTGCATGAAGGGTAGGAAATGTCTTGTGTCTCTGGTGTCTCACCTACTGCTTAGAACACAGAAGACTAGCAATAACTGACAAGTCAATGTCAAGAAATGGAGAGTGGAGTTCATAATTTCTTACCAGAATAAGAAAGCCTATTGAGATTCTAATGGAATAAAAAAAATATTAGATTAGTGCAAACTCTTAGCTAATAAGAAATGAATAAACCCAGAGAAGCTCTATCCTGAATTGAGCACTATGTGTAGAGGAACAATGCCAACATGACTGTCAAATGAAATATATTTCATGTTTGACAAATCTGTTGAAAGTTACATTTTTGTAATAGAACATGTATACAAAATTCTGTGGGGTTTGACCAGATTCCCTGATATGAATATACAAAAAAAAAAATGGTACTAAATATCAAGGTCCATATCTACCTATTTATAGCATTTACTTTGCAGCATTTAATTAATGTAATTTAACTAGTATTCTCTTCAAATACATATTATACATAGGTATGTATGTATAGACATATATGTATATGTGTATATATATATATGTATATATATATATATATATATATATATATATATATATATATATTCATTCCATATGCTTTCTACTTTGGTTCTTATGAAGAATATACTAACTTTAATAACAACAATCAAAATTAGGGACCCTTCATTATGAGATGTACTGTTCTGAAAACACTACCTAGATCAACTGATTTAATATTCATATAAAATCGAGATAATTAGGCATACCATTATTATTCCCATGTTGTTAAAGAGAAAACTGAGGCATGTTGAGGTTATTTTTCTTGTTGAGTTTATATTTCTTAATGGGGCCAGGAATTGAATTCTTTAAAAATTGGATTCAGAATTAATTCTTAACCACTGCACTGTATTATGAAAACATTCTATTAAAATTTCCAAAACAAAAACTGAATTTCATAAATGTAAAGTTGTGAAGAACCAGAAAAACAGCCCCAAATCCTAGGTAAGATTTTCCTTGATTTATACACATATATCTATATTGACTATTTAAGACAACTACATTTTCCTTATTTGAAAACAAGATTTTTTTTTTCTTTTAATATAATATAGATGCATTTCTCAGTAAGAAATCTTACTCCTCTTTAAGGAACAGAAAAACAACAAAGAAAATTTAACAAGCCTTGAAAGATAGTCTTAAAAATTTTATAGAGGATTGCATAGAGAATTACACTTATGTTTTAGGTTCAATAAATCTAAAAAGAAATTTTGTAGAAGATATTTCTTTCTAATTTGAAGAAATCCCTAGGTTACATAAATGCCTTGAAGAGAAACACAATTAATTATATTATGTAATCAGCTTGGTCTTTTTTCATGATGTACGTAAAAAGGTTTCCTTTTGCCTGTGTATGAATGAAATCAGTAATATAGAAAAGCCATAACTGAAGGCAGTTTCTAGTTTCTTTTTGAATGTGAGATACCACATTTTAGTGAAAAAGCCATAAGGGGATCATTTTGGAGACATGGGTTCTCATGATTGTCATGATTCTGACAAGAGTTCCAGTAAAATTTTTAGTTTCACTTTCTTCTTCTTGACAAGAAAAGCAATAACCATTTTCTCTTTATGTTCCTTTCCAATTCAAGTATTTAGAAATAAATAAACTAAATGTTTAGGATGATGGAAAACACACAGAAGAGCACATTTTAAAGATATACAAGATTCCTAGGTATATCTAGTTGGGCTTGGATGGGCATTGTATCCCCTTATTTTCTCACAACTAATGCAAACAAAACATAGAGTCACTAACTGAAGCCAGATCTAAAATTAGGTAGTCAGTGTAGTTAGGTGAATCGGGTCTAATACCGAGTGAAATCTAAAATGGAGGCCATGCTGAGAATGATTCCCGGAAACCCAGGACAACTCATGGAATGTTAATGAAGTCCTGAAAAGGCCCTAGGCCAAAGTCCATCCCAAAGAAGTGTTAATGAAGTCCTTCCTGACCAGATTACTTCTTTGGCCCACCTGTGTCCCACCCCTCTCTACATTCCATCACTGAAAGAACTATAAAAAGGGGAGACAACCGCACTTCCAAGGATTCCACCTCTTGGGTCCCCTTCTTCCTCTGAGAGAAGTCTTTTCTGCTGTCCTTTAATAAACTTCTAATTTCTACTCTGACCTTGCCTCTTGCTTCTTTGGTGTTATTCTTCAGCATCGGGGAAGCAAGGACTCGTCACCGGTCAACAGCGGTAACATAACCACTCTAATAACGTGCTAAGACGCTTGCTTTTACTTACCTCAGCAAACCCAATTTTGAGGTTGAAGTAACTTATATTGAGTCAGTCTACATAAATATAACACCAAAACTCAATTTTGTCATGTTTCCGATGCTCTTTTAAAATAAAATTTTTAAATTATTCATTTTTGTATTATAACTTCTTCCTATTATATTTTTGCACCTTTAGAATATACATGAAAAATATATAGTGTATATGCTTTTCTTATTTTTTATTTTGTTATGGTCAACTTTTACAAAAAAGAGGTGGTGCTTCAAATCACATTCTGACATTAAAGAAAAATGACAAATTTATCTGAAACATTCTTTACATAAAAGTATTTCATCTCTTGTCATGTATAAATATTTGCTCTAATTCATAACTGTATTTTAATTTTAACACCGAATAAAGTGAAATTCATTTAGATATGTCTGAGGATTTAATAAATGGAGACAAAAGTTATCCAGATTACAGCAACCTGTTCTAAATACTACACTGCCATGATTTCCATGCGTGCATATCTAAAAACATCTCTTTGAAAGACATATCTATGAGTTTAATTTTTGTGTTTTACCATTAGAGTACAAAAAGAGGATATAATTGAAATAGTATCTTCAGAAAATCATATAAATCCAAGCCACAACATATGGTTTAAATTTCTGTGAATGACTTTTCCTGTAATTGTATATTGACCAACCTATGAAGTCCATAGTGTTGATACTGCCAGTTACTGGTGACTAGTTCTGCTTCCCCACATGTTGAAGTTGGAAAATAAAGAAGGCAAGAATATAAAGCAGGGTTTATTTAAAAAGGGGTAACAAAGACTTCTCCCTGGAGGGAGAAGGGGGCCATAGCTGGTTATAATGTCAGATTCATGGGACCCCAATAGACTTCTAGGAGCTGGATCCAATGCAATCACACAAGAGTCTTTATTGCAAGCTAAAGCCTGGACTCACAACCGTTTCCAATGTAGCCGTTTCTGGGGAGTGAGTCCTGACCCATAGTTCAATGAGGATTTATAAGTTTTTTGGGGGGATACTCGATGTGTCACAACATCATAGAGCAAATCATTTCACACCACAGGAAAATCAAACAACTCTTAACATTGATTAGCACATTCATTGGTGGGAACAAGTTGGGTAAGGGTGATTGGTTAGTTCAAGTGGTGGATATATTTGAACTGATTGGTTTAGGCCATTAGGGGTTGCAAGATGCTAAACTTGCAGGGTTGCCTAATCATGTTATCAATCAACAAAACTACTGAGAGGGCTGCTTGGTATTTCAGGTATCTTCCCAGTCTCACTCTGATTGCTATGCTCTGAATTAGGCCTCAGGCATTCTTTTGGTCTTTTCATGAACTTGCATTTGCTGAGGCAAGGACGTCTGGTGTGGACAAATGACTCAGCAGGGTAGCGGGTTTTCCAAGGACAAGGGTCATCCCCCTCCCCCACCCCCAACCCCCTTTGGACAGGCCCTGCTCTGAGGTACAGGCTGGTTTTTCAAAAATGGAGTGATATCAGTTTCTCATGGTATTCTGGTATCCCAAGAGGTGAGGTGTTCTGCCCTTTTTATATGTCCTAGGCTTCCTCTGTTTTCCTGTCTTTTCCCCCATTATCTTTCTTCTTCCTGCATAAGTGACTAGGCCCAGGAATAGGCTCAGGAATGCTTGGTGGAATGACCCAAAGGTGGGAAACTGGTGGGCTGTAGGAGGAAGTGCAGGATAGAGAAGCCAAGGACACCTTAACAACCTTATAGCTCATTATAGGGAGGGGAAATTCCTGGGACAGGTTACCTAGGCAACAAGTTGGAGCAGGGGCAGGTTCTTGATAAGGGTGGAGGAAGGGCTCTGAAGAAATTAACCTTTCAATCCCCCAGGGGTTAGTCTCCAACTTCCTGGACTCACTCAAAATTGGCCTCCTTGATCTCACCTGACTGGATTTACCTACTTATACTGACTACTTGTCTGATTCTGGCTCTGGTGTCACTGTATTTGTAAGAATACTTGGGCTGTAAATTTATCTCATCATTGAACATTTTTCTAGCATGGTTGAAGCCCTGGATTTGATTCTCAGTACAAAAGAGAGAGGGGGGAGGAGAGAAAGAGACACAGGGAGAGAAAAGGAGAGAAAGAATAATGAATACTTTGAAAATAGAGAAGTAAGGGAATATATTGGCAATAAATAATTAACTTTCCTTGTCCATCTTCTTTTTTAAAATTTATTTATTTATTCAATTATGTTATACATAATAGCAGAATGCATTTCAATTCATAGTACAAATATAGAGCACAATTTTTCATGTCTGGTTGTACACAAAGTAGAGTCAAACCATTCATGTCTTCATGCATGTACTTAGGGTAATGATATCCATCTCATTCCATGTTCTTTCCTACCTCCATGCCCCCTCCCTTCCCTTCCTTCCCATTTACCCTATCCAAGTTTCTCCATTCCTCCCATTCCCCCACCCACATACATCCCCACTGTAGATCAGCATCCACATATCAGAGAAAATATTTGGCCTTTGGTTTTTCAGGAGTGGCTTACTTCATTTCACATAATATTCTCCAATTCCATCCATTTACTTGCAAATGCCATGGTTTTATTCTCTTTTAATGCTAAGTAATATTATATAGTGTGTATATGTATAGATATATACATATCACATTTTCTTTATCCATTCATCTACTGAAGGGCATCTAGATTGGTTCCACAATTTAGCTATTATGAATTGTGCTGCCTTAAACATTGATGTGTCTGTGTCCCTGTGGTATGCTGTTTTTAAGTCCTTTGGGTATAAATTATATATGTAAGACCTTAGAATCATACTTCCCTCAGAGTAACTGATACAAATAAGCTTGCTAATTGGAAGGTAATTATTATTATTGCTACTGATTTCAAGTGTATTATCTATCTTGGCTAAGAAAATTTTATTATCCAACTGTTCAATATTTTATATTAAATTCCAAACTATTTAATAATGACTAATACCAATTTTCTCAAATAATTGTATTGAGATTGTTGAAAAAGAAAAAAGTGACTGTTTTCTCTGTGGATACAGGAACAGATTAAAATATAAACATTTTATTTATACAACAAAGTAAAGTTTTCATAAAGTAGATAGTACTAAATAAATGAAATATATTTAATTTGAAACAAAATAAAGTAGTAGCTTCCTTTTTATTTTTCAGTACCATTGAATTTTAGTTAAATAAACCTGTAGATGTAAAAATATGCTTT
Source organism: Spermophilus citellus (assembly GCF_964194105.1). Classification (NCBI taxonomy): domain Eukaryota; kingdom Metazoa; phylum Chordata; class Mammalia; order Rodentia; family Sciuridae; genus Spermophilus; species Spermophilus citellus. The sequence continues at coordinate 110,039,889 of NC_138182.1, forward strand.
CATATACTCTATGTTTTAAACCAAAATATACATACAATCTAGAAATTCAAACTGGACATTGATTTGTGAATTAAGACCATTTTGAGAATCAACTAAAGGAGAACCAAAAAACAAACAAATAAAAATAAATACTGCAACAGAAACTGATCCATTGCATAACAACCAAAAGGGAAAAAAAAGAGAAAGTAAAATTTAGTGAAATTTTTATTTCCTTTTAACTTTCAAAATAGCTTACATAGGATTTATTCAGTTGCATCCAATGTAGAAAGAAAAGTTTTATAGACCTATGAAATGTTACACTGATGCCTTGGCACATATATTATAAAATACAACTGTCCAATAAAACTGCCATGATGATGGAGATGTTCTACATATGTGCTGTACAATAAGGTAACCATTAATCACTGCTGCTATTAAGCACTTAAAAAAGCTTGTGTGGTTTGTTGCTACCATATTGGACTGTGCAGTTTATAAACATCCATTCATTGCACATAGCATCCAAAGCAGTGGGATACAAAATAGTTAGAGTGGTGACAGTTTCACTAACACTAGAGCAAGCATATTCTGTTACGTGTCACTGAAATGGTCGAAAAGCATGGCTATGTTTTAAGCCAGTTGAGGTTGGAGGTAGCATCTCTATTAGCAAATTTTACAATTCCTTAGCATAGTAAATAATATAGAGCTAGAATAAATAATATTTCTTGAACGCGGCACAAAGAAAAATATTGAAGAAATTAATAGTTTTTAAAAATCTATAACAGTCCCATCATCCCCACTCCAAAAAGTGATTTTTAAAATTTTCTATACCAGCTTGAGAAGGGAAATTTCAGAGATTGTCACTTTTTCTTCTCTACTCTAATATCTGTTATGCCACAGGCAAAGAGCCAAGTATGAAGGATCATCCAACTGCCAAGTATATCAACCTCAATTACATATACCAGCTAGTTCTACTCACTCATGCAAGCCCTGAGCCAAAGTTTAGTGACAACTCAATTTACTGCCTGCATCCAATAAGCAAGCACCACTTTGATGGGAGTGAGGGTCAGTAGTAGAAACAGGATAATGTTTAGGTTCTTGGAGTTTTTGTATCAGCATAGACCCTGTGTCTAGGCACTGACTCAACATATGTTAGATATTTTCTTTCCCCCAGTGTAAAAAACTGTAAATTATTTGGAAGAAATATTTTGAACATTTTGCAGTATACATTTACTTGTTATGAAGTTGTGAGGCTCTACTTCAGGACACATGGTTTCCTCTTCCATTAATGGCACTCTACCGGAAAATTTGTGTAGATACATGAATTGAGCAAGAGATTATGATTTATTGGAGTCATCACTTTCAGATTCCTAATCAGCTCTTCTATTTGTTTTTTCATCTTACTAAATATGCTAAGAGGAAACCTTACTACAAGTGCTATTGCTCTTACCAATGCATTCCCAGTGGCCTGGGTGAAGGATGATGTTCTAACCTCATGTACTGTATCTGATCCAGCACTTACTTCTTTAGACTTTACACATGTATTTTAGTTTTCTATTGCTACAGATTAAAATATTATAGAACTTAGCATTTTAGAACATTAAGCATTTAGTATTTCAAACGATTGTGAGGACCAGGAAACAGAGAGGGTTGAACTAGGTGGTTAGGGCTTGGAGTCTTGAAGAAGGTTGTAGTCAAGATATGAGTCAGAACAGGCCAGGCATGGTGACATATGACTGCAGTCCCAGATAATCTGGAGGCATCAAATCAATCCCTTCTCTTTTCTAACAAAGATAATCTTCTAACAGCTCTCTAGTAAGTCCCTTGTATCATCTAACTTTCTTGGAAAGTGATTCATATCCTTTAGCATTCATTCGGTCATTATGCTACATTTCTCCATATTTTGAAAAGAAAGTATAAACATCTTTCATTCATCACTCCACTTTCCTACTCTCCTTTATGTAAAATTCCTGAAAAGTGTTGCTCCACTTTCTTTTCATTCCCTCTTCACTTTTTTTTCCCTCTGTTCTCTCTTCATCTAATTCTAAAAAGATTTTGCTTCAGAAATCACCACTGGAATCAGAATTCATCACTGATACTAGTTTTCAAGAACTTTAATATTTCTAAACCCATTATCATCTTATAAGATCTTTCAGTACCTCTGAAACACTCAAACAGTATGTAGCACTTTAAACTGTTGAAGTAATTACTTAATTGGGCATCTGCTTTACTGCATGTAACTGGCATCCTTCAACACTTTGATTTTTCTGATGCATTGTTCAATTTCCTTTGGTGAATTCTTTCCATCTCCCCAACATTTTGACAATAAAGTACGAATAAAGTACATCAGAACTGAGTGGTAATTGTAAGACAGGTAATTGAAAGATCAAGATCTCATAGCCAGCCATCAGTAAGTGTCTGTATGGTCCTGAGCCCCAAAGTGTCCCATAATTTTTCTTCAACTATAGTTCATATAGGGGAGCTACACAGAAGAGAATATGGGATCCAAAGAACCATTTTCTACTCCAGCCACATGTGTAATGCTCAGTTGTTCTGCACATCCTTCCCCTTTCTGCCCAGATACTCAGCATCTCAGCCCTCCTCCCACATACATGACATTTACTCACATTTCAACTCATATAATATACACTCCAGGAAGACTCCACAATTTCCCAACAATATTAGATTTTCCTTTTTACGTTTTCTTATAATGTGTGGGTTCTTCTTATCACTTCTGGCATAAAATATTATGTTTATATGAAATATTGAATAACATACTTTTCCCATTATACATTTAGGATAGATACTGTATTTATAATTGCTTTTTATTCCTAAAACCAATTCTATGATCTTCTATTGAGAGAAAATTTGAAAACATTTGCTGAATGAATAAATGTTGCTATGCATTTGAGGGAAATCTCTTGATAATATTTTAACCACAAATCTTCAGTGCATAGTATAGTACTCATATGCAGAATGAGTTTTGTGTCTCATATGTGTTGGAATACAAGTTTAATGCATCTTCTTATAAGTGGGAACACACTCTGGCCATGTACTCAACACGTGTAGAGTATCACTTATGCCATCAGGCCTCTGTATTTAATACATTTAATTATTTTCAACATGTTTTATTTGCATCAAATTTGACTCCCTAGCTTAATACATAGCAACCAGGGAGCAAATACCCTTTCCATTCTTTATCAGAAACCACAGTGCAGTTAGTAAAAGCAGAGTCCTTCAGTGGCATAAAAGATACACTTTTAAGTGGATGTGTGATTATATTCCACATGTCACACTTAAATGAAGAGCAACCTTGAGATTCAGCAATATCTCATTCAGAAACGCAGTAACTTCAAAAAAATAAAAAAAGTGCTACTTTATGTCTTTTTATTCTTCTGGCAGACTAGACCGACTTAAGAGGTCTTGATTTACTAAAATCTCTTGAGGCTTCAGTCACTAAAAAGTAGTTTAAGTCACTGCTGCTGTATTTCAGTAAAGGCTAACATTTCGCCTCAGCATATGAACAAATTGGATCTTCACAAGAGATGTTAGAATAATGATAAATGATATTATCTTTAAATTCCGGCCTTTGTGTTGCATGCTGTACATGTTCATCCTAGAAATGATAAAAGCAGTGGATAAAAAAGCCTGCTCTAATGTCAACAGAGATTAAAAAAAGGAGAAAGGAACAAATATATTGTAGAGGTTGCACTTTGCCCTTTCAAAATTATTTTTATTGCAAATAACAGACTCCATGGAACTAATTATTGAAAAATATTTCCATGGACTTCCCCTTGCAGCTATGATTAATGAGGATGTGAGAGAGCAACATAGTTGGTAGGAACAATGAAGAAAATGACCAAATCCAAATATTAAATAAAAAGTGTATTTTTTTTGTTTAATAACGTGAGAGAGATACTTATATACATGACAGTTAGAGCTCAGAATCAGAAATAGAAAAATACACTCATAAAGGAAACCCATGAACTTTCTATGCCACTCTTCTGATAAAAGTGTTTTGAGTTCCTGTGTAATGTGAAGTTAAAGAGATGCCAAGCAAGATTAATACTTTCAGAGGCAGGGAATTTTAACAGATCCTTTCATGGTACTGGGAGACAAAGTTGAAATTCTAGATGAACATCCAGGACTTGAGTCAACACACTTGAGAAAAGTAGAGTGCATGAAAATGAAGTCACTAGTCTGACCTTACCTATCTCAAGGACTTCACCAATCCGTATACTGATTTGGTTTCACAGTGCAAAAGCTGAGCCTTGCCATTGACAAGGTCATCAGAGAGGGCAGACAAAGACTGGAGTTGAAGACTTACTATAAAAGAGAATCTATTATGCACTCCCAGCTTTTCCCTGGGGTTCCTGACAGATGTTGCCATGTGTGTGGCAATTTAATGGCATGGGTAAAAACTAGTTAAAGGATCATTGTGCTTTATATTCAGAATTTAGATATTGATTTTTTATTAAAAAATACATTCCAATTATGACTCTTCAACTGCATTCATCTTACTGTTTTTCTGCCCTTAACATGTACTCCGTTATCCTCCTGGGATAGTTTTTGGTCTTACAGGAATAGCAGTGAGTGTGTCAGATAACCATTTTTTTTTTTTTTTTGAAAAATACCTGTGCTCATCTGTGCATTGTCACTTGGTGCAATGTTACATTTGCCAGAAGAGAACCCTGGCGGGAACCTGCAAAAGGAAGGGGTTTCTCTTCAGGTTCCTATTGCTCCATAAGTGCATGACTAGTAGAATATGGCTTGCACTCCTGGTGGTTCCCTGTCTGCAGTGAGTTTCAGGGGTTCTCCATCAGGGAACATCAGCTTTGATTTCAGTGGGGAGCTGCCCTGTTTGTGTTCTTAACAAAGTAAGAAGTTTCTCTTTGAGTTTCCCCCCAGCCTCATTAAAAGCTCCCCATGATCTCACTAGTGCCTCCTGGGTAGTTTCCCATTTTCAATCCTGAAATGTAGAAAATTGGCAAACTTCCCCATCAACCTGTGGACTACAGTCATACCCATTCCAATCAACTCTGAAATCTTGGAGCTGGTAGAGACAAAGTCAGATATTCAGTCTCAATCTTAATGGTCAATATTTATATATACTTTTTTAATTAGATTTTTTACTCCCTTTAAATAACAGTTATTAATTAACAACTCTTCATACTAAAATTATTGTGCTCAAATAACTATTGTAATTTTTTGTCTGCTGATGGGACTAATTAAAACACCCACCATCTTATTTCCTATTTAACTTAATATTTTCTTATTTACATGTCTCTTATTATAAGAATTCTTGAACAGAAATCAGTAGCATATCTATAAAAGACTGGTGTTACAAGATTCTAAAAAAAATCCCAAAACCACAAACACAAATATGTAACTCTATGAAATTTCTTCCCCATTGGAGATGCTACAATGCAATTATTAGTAATAGGAGTCATTCAGTGAATATGTCATTACATTTGTTCCAAGCTTGTATATTCTAACAAATAATTTTAAAAATAAGGATCATCAGCAGTAAATTACACAAATTATAATATAAGTATTTCTGATAATTTTATAGATGATGGAAGCAGTCAATCAATCATCATAAATTAAGATTTTGATGTCTTTCTAAGTGAAAATTTATACAATTCAATTTATTCTCATGTTTATTAAAGAAAAATTTTGGAACTGCTTTGCAATGTACTTTCCATCCTAAGTTTCTCTTATGTGTTGAGGAGCTAAGGTAAAAGAAACAGTGACAGTGCTATATTCCCTTCATATTTTTATTTTCTCTAATTTAAATTATGTTTGGGGATTTTTTATTTGAATAAAGTTACCCCAAACAGTGAAAATTGTTACATATTTCCCCTAAATTGAGACTTAAAATTGAGACTGATTTTTTTTTTACCTTGATTACCTAAAAACATAAGCCTGTACTCCCACCTCTTTTTTTTTAATTTAATTTTATTTTATTTTATAGTTGGTTGTTCAAAACATTACATAGTTCTTAATATACCATATTTCACAGATTGATTCAAGTGGGTTATGAACTCCCATTTTTACCCCGTATACAGATTGCTGTGTCACATCAGTTACATTTCCATTGATTTACAAATTGCCTTTCTAGTGACTGATGTATTCTGCTGTCTATCCCATTCTCCACTTTCCCCTCACCCCTCCCCTCCCCTCCCCTCCCCTTCTCTCTCTCCATCCCCTCTACTATAAATCGTTTCTTCCACTTATATAATTTTTCTCCTACTCCTCATTTCCTCTTATATGTAATTGTGTATAACCCTGAGGCTCACCTTCCAATTCCATGCAATTTCCCTTAACTCTCACTTTCCCTCCCGCCTATCATCCCTGTTTAATGTTATTCTTCTTCTCCAGCTCTTCGTCTCTACCCTGTCCTTGGTTACTCCCCTTATATCAAAGGAGACATTTGGCATTTGTTTTTTAAGGATTGGCTAGCTTCACTTAGCATAATCTGCTCTAATGCCATCCATTTCCCTCCAAATTCTATGATTTTGTCATTTCTTATTGCAGAGTAATACTCCATTGTGTATAAATGCCACATTTTTTTAATCCATTCATCTATCGAAGGGCATCTATCGAAGGGCTTCTTGCTATCGTGAATTGTGCTGCTATGAACATCGATGTAGCAGTGTCCCTGTAGCATGCTCTTGTTAGGTCTTTAGGGAATAGACCGAGAAGGGGAATAGCTGGGTCAAATGGTGGTTTCATTCCCAGCTTTCCAAGAAATCTCCATACTGCTTTCCAAATTGGTTGCACCATTTTGCAGTCCCACCAACAATGAACAAGTGTACCCATTTCCCCACATCCTCGCCAGCACTTGTTGTTGTTGGACTTCTTAATGGCTGCCAATCTTACTGGAGTGAGATGGTATCTTAGGGTGCTTTTGATTTGCATTTCTCTGACTGCTAGCGATGTTGAGCATTTTTTCATGTACTTGTTGATTGATTGTATGTCCTCCTCTGAGAAGTGTCTTTTCAGGTCCTTGGCCCATTTGTTGATTGGGTTATTTGTTATCTTATTATCTAATTTTTTGAGTTCTTTGTATATTCTGGATATTAGGGCTCTATCTGAAGTGTGTGGGGTAAAGATTTGTTCCCAGGATGTAGGCTCCCTGTTTATCTCTCTTATTGTTTCTTTTGTTGAGAGAAAACTTTTTAGTTTGAGTAAGTCCCATTTGTTGATTCTGGTTGTTAACTCTTGCGCTATGGGTGTCCTATTGAGGAATTTGGGGCCTGACCCCACAGTATGTAGATCATAGCCGACTTTTTCTTCTATCAGACGCCGTGTCTCTGATTTAATATCGAGCTCCTTGATCCATTTTGAGTTAACTTTTGTGCATGGCGAGAGAAAGGGATTCAGTTTCATTTTGATGCAAATGGATTTCCAGTTTTCCCAGCACCATTTGTTGAAGATGCTATCCTTCCTCCATTGCATGCTTTTAGCCCCTTTATCAAATATAAGATAGTTGTAGTTTTGCGGATTGGTTACTGTGTCTTCTATTCTGTACCATTGGTCCACTCGCCTGTTTTGGTACCAGTACCATGCTGTTTTTGTTACTATTGCTCTGTAGTATAGTTTGAAGTCTGGTATCGCTATACCGCCTGATTCACACTTCCTGCTTAGCATTGTTTTTGCTATTCTGGGTCTTTTATTATTCCATATGAATTTCCTGATTGTTTTATCTATTTCTACAAGAAATGCTGTTGGGATTTTGATTGGGATAGCATTGAACTTATAGAGAACTTTTGGTAATATCGCCATTTTGATGATGTTAGTTCTGCCTATCCATGAGCAGGGTATATTTTTCCATCTTCTGAGGTCTTCTTCTATGTCTCTCTTTAGGGTTCTGTAGTTTTCATTGTATAGGTCTTTCACCTCTTTTGTTAGGTTGATTCCCAGGTATTTTATTTTTTTGGGGGATATTGTGAATGGAGTAGTTGTCCTCATTTCAGTTTCAGAGGATTTGTCGCTGATATACAGGAATGCATTTGATTTATGCGTGTTGATTTTATATCCCGCCACTTTGCTGAATTCATTTATTAACTCTAATAGTTTCTTTGTAGACCCTTTTGGGTCTGTTAGGTATAGAATCATATCGTCTGCAAATAGTGATAATTTAAGTTCTTCTTTTCCTATTTTTATGCCTTTAATTTCTTTCGTCTGTCTAATTGCTCTGGTCAGTGTTTCGAGGACTATGTTGAACAGAAGTGGTGAGAGAGGGCATCCCTGTCTTGTACCAGATCTTAGAGGGAATGCCTTCAATTTTTCTCCATTCAGAATGATGCTGGCCTGTGGCTTATCATAGATTGCTTTAACAATGTTGAGGTATGATTCTGTTATCCCTAATTTTTCTAGAGTTTTGAACATAAAGGGATGCTGTACCTTGTCGAATGCCTTTTCTGCATCTATCGAGATGATCATATGGTTCTTATTTTTAAGTCTATTGATGCGGTGAATAACATTTATTGATTTCCGTATATTGAACTAGCCTTGCATCCCAGGGATGAATCCTACTTGATCGTGGTGTATAATTTTTTTGATATGTCTTTGAATCCGATTCGCCAGAATTTTATTGAGGATTTTTGCATCTAGGTTCATTAGAGATATTGGTCTGTAGTTTTCTTTTTTTGAAGTGTCTTTGTCTGGTTTAGGAATCAGGGTGATGTTGGCCTCATAGAATGTATTTGGAAGTTCTCCCTCTTTTTCTATTTCCTGAAATAACTTGAAAAGTATTGGTGTTAGTTCCTCTTTAAAGGTTTTGTAAAATTCTGCTGTATACCCATCCGGTCCTGGGCTTTTATTAGTTGGTAGTCTTTTGATGGTTTCTTCTATTTCCTCTATTGTTATTGGTCTGTTTAGGTTGTCTATATCTTCCTGACTCAATCTGGGCAGATCATATGACTTAAGAAATTTATCGATGCCTTCACTATCTTCTATTTTATTGGAGTATAAGGATTCAAAGTAATTTCTGATTATCTTCTGTGTTTCTGAAGTGTCTGTTGTGATATTGCCTTTTTCATCCCGTATGCTAGTAATTTGGGTTCTCTCTCTTCTTCTCTTCGTTAGCATGGCTAAGGGTCTGTCAATTTTATTTATTTTTTCAAAGAACCAACTTTTGGTTTTGTCAATTTTTTCAATTGTTTCTTTTGTTTCAATTTCATTAATTTCAGCTCTGATTTTAATTATTTCTTGCCTTCTACTTCTTTTGCTGTTATTTTGCTCTTCTTTTTCTAGGATTTTGAGATGATATATGAGATCGTTTATTTGTTGGTTTTTTCTTTTTTTAAGGAACGCGCTCCAAGCAATGAATTTTCCTCTTAAAACTGCTTTCAATGTGTCCCATAGATTCCGATATGTTGTGTCAGTGTTTTCATTTATCTCTAAGAATTTTTTAATTTCCTCCTTGATGTCTTCTATGACCCATTGATCTTTCAGTAACCTATTGTTCATTCTCCACGTGATGCATGATTTTTCCTTCCTTCTTTTATCGTTGATTTTCAGTTTCATTCCATTATGATCAGATAGGATGCATGGTATTATTTCTACTCCTTTATATTGTCTAAGAGTTGTCCTGTGACATAATATATGATCTATTTTTGTGAAGGATCCATGTGCTGCTGAGAAAAATGTGTAACTACTTGATGTTGGGTGGTATATTCTATATATGTCAATTAAGTCTAGGTTGTTAATTGTGTTGTTGAGTTCTATAGTTTCCTTATTTAACTTTTGTTTGGAAGATCTGTCCAGTGGTGAGAGAGGTGTGTTGAAGTCTCCCATGATTATTGTATGGTGGTCTATTAGACTCTTGTACTTGAGAAGAGTTTGCTTGATGAACGTAGCTGCACCATTGTTTGGGGCATATATATTTATGATTGTTATGTCTTGTTGGTGTATGGTTCCCTTGAGCAGTATGCAGTGTCCCTCTTTATCTTTTTTGATTAACTTTGGCTTGAAATCTATTTTGTTTGATATGAGTATGAACACTCCTGCTTGTTTCCGCAGTCCATATGAGTGGAATGATTTTTCCCAGCCTTTCACCTTCAGTCTATATATATATCTTTTCCTATCAAATGCATCTCCTGTAGGCAACATATTGTTGGATCTTGTTTTGTGATCCATTCGACTAGCCTGTGTCTCTTAATTGGTGAGTTTAAGCCATTAACATTTAGGGTTATTATTGAGATTTGGTTTGTTCCTCCAGTCATATTTGTTTATTTATGTTACTAAACCTGATTAGTTTTCCTCTTTGGTTACTTTCCCCCCTTTACTGTCCTACCTCCCACTGATGGTTTTCAATGTTATTTTCAGTTTCCTCTTCCTGTAATGTTTTGCCAAGGATTTTTTGAAGAGATGGTTTTCTAGCTGCAAATTCTTTTAACTTTTGTTTATCGTGAAAGGTTTTAATTTCATCTTCCATCCTGAAGCTTAATTTTGCCGGATACACGATTCTTGGTTGGAGCCCATTTTCTTTCAGTGTTTGAAAAATGTTATTCCAGGATCTTCTAGCTTTCAGAGTCTGTGTTGAGAGATCAGCTGTTATCCTGATTGGTTTGCCCCTAAATGTAATCTGCTTTCTTTCTCTTGTAGCTTTTAAAATTCTCTCCTTATTCTGTATGTTGGGCATCTTCATTATAATGTGTCTAGGTGTGGATCTCTTATGATTTTGCACTTTTGGCGTCCTGTAGGCTTCTAGGATATGGGATTCTGTTTCATTCTTCAAGTCTGGGAAGTTTTCTCGTATTATTTCATTGAATAGATTGTTCAATCCTCTGGTTTGGAGCTCTGTGCCCTCCTGTATCCCAGTGACTCTTAAGTTTGGTCTTTTAATGTTATCCCATATCTCTTGGATGTTCTGCTCATGGTTTCTTAGCAGTCTTGCTGAACTGTCTATGTTCTTCTCAAGTTGAAATACTTTGTCTTCATTGTCTGATGTTCTATCTTCTAAGTGATCTATTCTGCTGGTAGTATTGTCAATTGAGGTTTTAAGTTGGTTTATTGCTTCCTGCATTTCTAGGATTTCTATTTGTTTGTTTTTTATTACTTCTAACTCCCTGTGAAATTGATCTTTTACTTCCTGGATTTGTTTCTGTAGTTCCTTGTCAATGTGATCTTTCATTGTCTGATTTTGCTGTCTCATGTCTTCCTTGAGACTCCAGATCATCTGAAGCATGTATATCCTGAACTCTTTATCTGACATTCCATCTGTTGCAGCTATTACCTCTTCTAGAGTTGAGTTGACCTGCTTTGCTTGTGGTCCTTTCTTTCCTTTTCTTTTCATGTTGCTTGCGTTTCTTTCTGCTTCGTGAAACTGTTTTGTGTTTGAAATTTTTCCCCCTGTTTATTTATGTTGCTCTTGTATATTTGGGATATCTCTCTTGTAGGGTGGGTAGTGGCTGTGATCCTCCTCTAATCAGGGTGATCTATCCACTACGCTGGTTGGTCGTAGGTCTGCCTGCCCTGCAGGCACGGGTGGCTGCTCTACTCTGCCCCCACTGCAATTGTGGTGACGTTCCTACCACATCCTCGGATCGTTGGTCCTGATCCGGACGTGGGCAGCAGCTCTTCTCCACCCCTACTCCAATTGATGTGACGTGTCTACCATGCTGGTCGGCCTCCAAGCCTGTTCCGCCGGTGGGTCTCAGATCTGCCCACCCTGCGGGCCTGGGCGGCAGTTCTGCTCAACCCCCACTCCCAGTGGGGGTACCTAACTGCCTCTCCAACGGGTCTCTGGGCTCCTTCCGGACACTGGCAGCGGCTCTGTTCAACCCCCACTCCAACCAGTGTGATGTGACTGCCTCGATGCTACTCGTCCACCACACTGGCCGGCTGCCGAGCGTGTCCTGCCAGTGGGATTCAGGACTGCCTACCTTGCAGGGTCAGACGGCAGCTCTTCACGGCCTCCACTCCAAGTGGGTTGACTTGGCTACCCTGCCGTCGGGTCGCTGGTCCTGTTCCAGGCATGGGCGGCTACTCTCCGCGGCCCCAGCTGCAGTTGGGGTGTCGCGATACCACACCGGCGGGACCCTTGCCTGCTCTGGGCACAGGAGGTAGCTCCACTCTGCCCTCCAGGCCCCCGCAGCACCCAGCAGGACCCAGACCAAGAAGCAGTCCCTGTAGGATCACCAACCCTGAGCCAGAGCCGCTTCGGGAGCCAGGAGCCGGTCTCTCCGATCCCCGCCACTTTCTGCTAGGAGCAGGCTCCTCAGGGCTACCGCCGCGGGTTCCCCAATCCCAGGCCAAAGCCGCCCCGGGAGCCCAAGCCTAGCCACACCAGACTCTCCCTGCTCGGTGCCCAAGCCTGGCTGCACCAAACTCTCCCTGCTCGGTGCACGCTCCCCTGGGAGCAGAGTCTAAGACGCACTTCCCGCGGGCTCCCCAGCTCCGGGTCAAAACTGTTCCAGGAGACAGAGTCCCGCTGCCCCTCGTCGCAAGTTTCACTTGTGGCTGGCCTCAGCTCGCGGTCCCCGTAGGCTCCGCGGCCCTGGGCTCAAGCAGACACGAGAGCCAGAACCCAGCCTCTCCGATCCCTGCCACACTCTGCTCGGAGCAGGCTCCACAGAGGTACCCCAGCCTCAGGCCCAGGCAGCCCCGGGAGCCCGAGCCTGGCAGCTCCAACCTCTCCCAGCTCAGTGTACGCTCAGACAGGGGCAGGGTCAAAGACACAGTCGCCGCGGGTTCCCTAGCCCCGGGCCAAGAAGGATCTCCCGCCCTGGGCCGAAGCAACCCAGGGAACTAGAATCTGGCCGCTCAAAGCCCGGTGCCCGCCTTGCCAGGGGTGAGGCCTGAAGAGTATTCTCCTCAGAGTTTCCAATCCCGAGCCTGAGCGATCTGTCTGTGCGACGCAGGCAAATACCAGCCTGGAATCACCTGTTCTGTAGTTGAATGAGCTGAGATCAGTAGAAAACAGGGATGATTGCATCAGCTCTCCATGATGGCGGCTGCAGTCCTCCTCCGTGTTCCGACCGGTGTCGGGAATCGAACTGGACCGATTCTCTCCTCTGTTTCAAAACTGGAATTCAGCACTCAGCGCGGCCAGTGTGCCACTGGCAGGAGCCAGCAGAATCCGCTTCACTGTAATCCCGCTCTGGTACCTCGCGGCTAATTAACTCGGGCGCGTCCCAGACTCCATCCATGGGGCGGTCCGCCGACCAAGTACTGCTTCCCTCCGTGTGGAGAAATCGCCCGTGACCAAGCCCCTGCAGCCGAATCCCGCGCGCTGGAATTCTGACCTCTAGATTCTGGAGCACCTCAATTTCACTGGGGATTCCCACCAAGGTAGCCTTCAGCCATTTCACCTCGTGTTTCTCCCGCACAGTGGCACAGCGTACTGGTGTGCTGCACTCCCTTGGCCGCCATCTCCTTCCACCTCCCCCACCTCTTTTTTGTGGTAGGTGAACAAGAGACATTTAAAACAAACATGTGGCTGTAGGTATCACAAGTATTTCTATTTATATACATGTGCACAGCCACTTCTATACAGCTGAAGCAAAAAATAAAGAGCAGCCAACGAAATTTGACTGATGATAGAGAGTCACAGCTGCCTATTTCTTTCTTTTTTTATTTTTTTAAATTTTTTTATTGTTTGTTCACAACATTACAAAGCTCTTGACATATCATATTTCATACATTAGATTGAAGTGGGTTATGAACCCACAATTTTACCCCAAATGCAGATTGCAGAATCACGTCGGTTACACATCCACAATTTTACATAATGCCCTATTAGATATTGTTCTATTCTGCTATGTTTCCTAACCCCTACTATCCCCCATCCCCTCCCCTCCCAACTTCTCTCTCTACCCCATCTACTGTAATTCATTTCTCTCTTTGTTTATTTTCCCATTCCCCTCACAACCTCTTATATGTAATTTTGTTTAGCAATGAGGGTCTCCCTTCATTTCTATGCAATTTCCCTTTTCTCTCCCTTTCCCTCCCATCTCATGTCTCTGTTTAATGTTAATCTTTTCTTCCTGCTCTTCCTCCCTGCTCTGTTCATAGTTGCTCTCATTATATCAAAGAAGACATTTGGTACTTGTTCTTTAGGGATTGGCTAGCTTCACCAAGCATAATCTGCTCCAGTGCCATCCATTTCCCTGCAAATTCCATGATTTTGTCATTTTTTATTGCTGCATAGTACTCCATTGTGTATAGATGCCACATTTTTTTAAATCCATTCATCTATTGAAGGGCATCTGGGTTGGTTCCACAGTCTAGCTATTGTGAATTGTGCTGCTATGAACATCAATGTGGCAGTATCCCTGTAGCATGCTCTTTTAAGGTCTTCAGGGAATAGTCTGAGAAGGGCAATAGCAGGGTCAAATGGTGGTTCCATTCCCAGCTTTCCCAGGAATCTCCAAACTGCTTTCCAAATTGGCCGCACCAATTTGCAGTCCCAACAGCAATGTACAAGTGTACCCTTTTCTCCACATCCTCGCCAGCACTTGTTGTTGTTTGACTTCATAGTGGCTGCCAATCTTACTGGAGTGAGATGGTATCTTAGGGTGGTTTTGATTTGCATTTCTCTGACTGCTAGAGATGGTGAGCATTTTTTCATGTACTTGTTGATTGATTGTATATCCTCCTCTGAGAAGTGTCTGTTCAGGTCCTTGGCCCATTTGTTGACTGGGTTATTTGTTATCTTATTGTCTAATTTTTTGAGTTCTTTGTATACTCTGGATATTAGGGCTCTATCTGAAGTGTGAGGAGTAAAAATTTGTTCCCAGGATGTAGGCTCCCTATTTACCTCTCTTATTGTTTCTTTTGCTGAGAAAAAACTTTTAAGTTTAATTAAGTCCCATTTGTTGATTCTTGTTATTAACTCTTGTGCTATGGGTGTCCTATTAAGGAATTTGGAGCCCGACCCCACAATCTGTAGATCGGAGCCAACTTTTTCTTCTATCAGACACAGAGTTTCTGATTTGATATCAAGCTCCTTGATCCATTTTGAGTTAACTTTTGTGCATGGCGAGAGAAAGGGATTCAGTTTCATTTTGTTGCATATGGATTTCCAGTTTTCCCAACACCATTTGTTGAAGATGCTATCCTTCCTCCATTGCATGCTTATAGCCCCCTTATCAAATATAAGATAGTTGTAACTTTGTGGATTAGTCTCTGTGTCCTCTATTTTATACCATTGGTCCACCCGCCTGTTCTGGTACCAGTACCATGCTGTTTTTGTCACTATTGCTCTGTAATATAGTTTGAAATCTGGTATCGCTATACCGCCTGATTCACATTTTCTGCTTAGAATTGCTTTTGCTATTCTGGGTCTTTTATTTTTCCATATGAATTTCATGATTGCTTTATCTATTTCTACAAGAAATGCCGTTGGGATTTTGATTGGCATTGCATTAAATCTATAGAGAACTTTTGGTAATATCGCCATTTTGATGATGTTAGTTCTGCCTATCCATGAACAGGGTATATTTTTCCATCTTCTAAGATCTTCTTCTAGTTCTCTCTTTAGGGTTCTGTAGTTTTCATTGTAGAAATCTTTCACCTCTTTTGTTAGGTTGATTCCCAATTATTTTATTTTTTTGAGGATATTGTGAATGGAGTGTTTTTCCTCATTTCCATTTCAGAAGTTTTGTCGCTGATATACAGAAATGCCTTTGATTTATGCATGTTGATTTTATATCCTGCCACTTTGCTGAATTCATTTATTAGTTCTAGTAGTTTCTTTGTAGACCCTTTTGGGTCTTCTACGTATAGAATCATGTCATCTGCAAATAGTGATAATTTAAGTTCTTCTTTTCCAATTTTTATGCCTTTAATTTCTTTTGTCTGTCTAATTGCTCTGGCCAGTGTTTCGAGAACTATATTGAATAGAAGTGGAAATAGAGGGCATCCCTGTCTTGTTCCGGATTTTAGAGGGAATGCCTTCAACTTTTGTCCATTCAGAATGATGCTAGCCTGAGGCTTAGCATAGATAGCTTTTACAATATCAAGGTAAGTTCCTGTTATCCCTAGTTTTTCTAATGTTTTGAACATAAAACCATGCTGTACTTTGTCGAATGCTTTCTCTGCATCTATCGAGATGATCATATGGTTCTTATCTTTATGTCTATTGATGTGGTGAATAACATTTATTGATTTCCGTATGTTGAACCATCCTTGCATGCCAGGGATGAATCCTACTTGATCATGGTGCACTATTTTTTTGATGTGTTTTTGTATTCGATTCGCCAGAATTTTATTGAGGATTTTTGCATCTAGGTTCATTAGAGATATTGGTCTGTAGTTTTCTTTCTTTGAGGTGTCTTTGTCTGGTTTCGGGATCAGGGTGATGTTGGCCTCATAGAGTGAATTTGGAAGGGCTCCCTCTCTTTCTATTTCCTGAAATAACTTGAAAAGTATTGGTATTAATTCTTCTTTAAAGGTTTTGTAAAACTCCGCTGTATACCCATCCGGTCCTGGGCTTTTCTTGGTTGGTAGTCTTTTGATGGCTTCTTCAATTTCATCCATTGATATTGGTCTGTTCAAATTGTGTGTATCCTCCTGACTCAGTCTGGGCAAATCATATGACTTAAGAAATTTATCGATGTCTTCACTATCTTCTATTTTATTGGAATATAGGTTTTCAAAATAATTTCTAATTCTCTTCTGTACTTCTGTAGCATCTGTTGTGATATTGCCTTTTTCATCCCGTATGTTAGTAATTTGAGTTCTCTCTCTTCTTCTCTTCGTAGGCATGGCTAAAGGTCTGTCGATCTTATTTATTTTTTCGAAGAACCAACTTTTAGTTTTGTTAATTTTTTCAATAGTTTCTTTTGTTTCAATTTCATTAATTTCAGCTCTGATTTTAATTATTTCTTGCCTTCTGCTACATTTGCTGTTGTTTTGCTCTTCCTTTTCTAGGGCTTTGAGATGAAGTGTGAGCTCATTTCTTTGTTGTTTTTTTCTTTTTTTGAGGAATGACCACCAGGCAATGAATTTTCCTCTTAAAACTGCTTTCATTGTTTCCCATAGATTCCGATATGTTGTGTCTGTATTTTCATTTATCTTTAAGAATTTTTTGATTTCCTCCTTTATGTCTTCTGTAACCCATTGATCATTCAGTAACATATTGTTCATTTTCCATGTGATGTAGGATTTTTCCTTCCTTCTTTTATTATTGATTTCCAGTTTCATTCCATTATGATCAGATAAAATGCATGGTATTATCTCCACCCCTTTATATTTACTGAGGGTTGCCCTATGGCATAATATATGGTCTATTTTTGAGAAGGATCCATGTGCTGCTGAGAAAAAAAGTATATCCATTTGATGATGGTTGATATATTCTATATATGTCAGTTAAGTCTAGGTTATTGATTGTGATATTGAGTTCTATAGTTTCTTTATTCAACTTTTGTTTAGAGGATCTGTCCAATGGTGAGAGAGGTGTGTTGAAGTCACCCATAATTATTGTGTTGTGGTCTATTTTATTCTTGAACTTGAGGAGAATTTTCTTTATGAATGTCGCAGCACCATTATTTGGTGCATAAATATTGATAATTGTTATGTCTTGTTGGTGAATGGTTCCTTTTAACAGTATATAATGACCTTCTTTATCCCTTTTGATTAACTTAGTCTTGAAGGCGATTTTATTCGATATGAGGATGGCCACCCCTGCTTGCTTGCGAGGACCGTGTGCGTGGTGTATTTTTTCCCATCCTTTCACCTTCAGCCTGTGTATGTCTTTTTCAATCAGATGTGTCTCCTGGAGGCAGCATATTGTTGGATTTGTTTTTTTAATCCATGATACCGGACTATGTCACTTTATTGGAGAGTTTAAGCCATTAACATTCAGAGTTACTATTGATATGTGGTTTGAACTTCCATCCATGTTTGATTGTTTATCCTTTTTTTAAAAAAAATTTTTAGTTTTTTTCTCCATGATTGTCTTTCCCCTCGCCCTCTGTCTTTACTGAGGCACTTCCCACTGATGGTTTTGGTTATTGTTTTTCATTTCTTCTTCTTGTAGTGTTTTGCTCAAAATGCTTTGCAATGCTGGTTTTCTGGCTGCGAATTCTTTTAAATTTGTTTATCATGAAAGATTTTTATTTCGTTGTCATACCTGAAGCTTAATTTTGCTGGATACAGAATTCTTGGTTGGCATCCATTGTCTTTCAGTGTTTGAAATACATTGTTCCAGGACCTTCTTGCTTTCAGTGTGTGTGATGAAAAATCCGTTGTTAACCGTATTGGTTTACCCCTAAATGTAATCTGTCTCCTTTCTCTTGTAGCTTTTAATATTTTCTCTTTGTTCTGTATATTGGATATCTTCATAACAATGTGTCTTGGCATTGGTCTACTGTGATTTTGTGTGCTCGGTGTCCTGTATGCATCTTCAATTTGTATATCTGTTTCCTTTTTTATTTCTGGAAAGTTTTCTGTAATTATTTCATTCATCAGGTTACTCATTCCCTTGGTTTGAATCTCTGTACCTTCTTCTATCCGGATGACTCATAAGTTTGGTTTCTTCATGTTATCCCATAACTCTTGGATGTTTTTCTCGTGATTTTTTACTAGCCTTTCTGAGTTGGCTAGACTCTTTTCAAGATGGTATATTTTGTCTTCATTATCTGACGTTCTGGCTTCTACTTGCTCCACTCTGTTAGTGATACTCTCAATTGAGTTTTTAATTTGGTTTATCGTTTCCTTCATTTCTAGAATTATTGTTTGATTATTTTTTATAATCTCTATCTCCTGATAAAGATGCTTTACTTCTTCTTTTATCTGTTTATGAAATTCATTCTCAATGTGCTCTTTCCCTGCTTGGATTTGCTGTCTTGTATCCTCTTTAAGGTTCCATTCCATCTGTCTAAGGTGTTCCTTGAGTTCTTTATATGACCATTTTTCTGATGACTCTATGTCCTCGTGAATATTTAGGCTGTCCTGCATTGTTTGTACTCCTTTTCTTCCTTGTTTTTTGAAGCTGCTCATGTTACTTCTTGTTCTGTTTGACTGCTGAGTTACTGTTTACTCCTATAAATTAATTTGATGTTTGGGAGGAAAAGTATTTGAAGGGAAGGGAAGAAGTCTCTAAAGAGAATGAGAGTAGGTAGGTAGAATTCAAGGAAAGGGGGGATAAGAAAAATGAAAAGACTAAAGAAGAAAAAAAATAGGAACTAAAAAAGAAAAAAATTAACAAAAAAAAAAAACAAAAAAACAGCCAAAAAAATAAAATAATAATAATTTTAAAAAAATTTAAATTAAAATTAGTAGAAAAAAATTAAAAAAAATATTTTGTAAAAAAAATTAATAAAACAACAAGAAAGAAAAAAATGAAAATGAATGAAAAACCCAAATCAAAAAAAAAGAAAAAAGAAAAAAGAAAAAAAAAACCTAATAAATGCCTTCTTAGAGTTTGATTAACTTCTCTTCCAGTAGATGGCGCTGTGCCCACCGGGTCAAGTTTCTCCTGTCAATACGCGGGAACCAATCACTGTGCAGCAGCTCCTCCCAGACTGGGCGAGTCTCCAATCCTGAGTGTCTAGGGCCTCCTCTTGTGTCTAGTCACTTCCCACTTTTTCTTTAGCCAGGCCCCTCTCACCACAATACTGGCTACACGCCAGGTCTGCTGCTCCCGGGAGCCCTGTTTTCATGAACAACTGGGCACACTCTTCCAGTTTGCCATTCCCTCAGACTTTAAGTTTGTAGAGCTTGGGGCTGAGAATCCTCAGCGGATTTTACTTGTCCTCCGGTATCCACTTCCCCGTAGCTGGTGCAAGAGACCTCAGCAGTCAGCCCTGGTGGGAGCGGTAGTTCCGCGCCACGGGTCTGCACCACCTCTGATTCCCTCGGGCTGGCTGTAGCACTCACGGGAGAGCTGGGAGGGGCCCTTAAGGTTTTCCTGATGTGTGGAGAGGGAAGGCTATGGGATCGAACACCTTTAGCTGCCGGTTTCAATGAAGTTATCTCCTCCGCAGCAGTCTAATGACGTCGTTTCCCTTTGCCAGGCGACCAATTCAACGGGTGGGTCCTTCTCTCCCAAGCCCCGTTTCAAACCTGTGGCCACTACTTATGAAGGCTCGGTAGGCATTTACCTTCGTATGATGAGAAGGGCTGACCAGTTGTTTCAGCCGGATGAATTAATGCCGAGTCATAGCTGTTTGTCTGCGGGAAGCAGGTGACCGGGAGTTTGAATTCAGCGGATCAGGGCTCAGTGTGTGTTCTCGGATCACTTGGATTTTAAATTGTCACTCATCTTATCAGCTGTTTCATTTAATTCGGCAGCTCATTCGCGCGGTGAAGAGTCTACTCTATGGTGCTCCGCGGGAGGCGGCGGTGGCAGCAGCGGCCTTCAGAACCCCCGGGAAGGGGGTGTGGGTTGGGGGAGGGGAGGCAGCGCCTCGGGGCCACACCGGCCAGGTACTGGACACGCGGGAGAGCGGGCGGGGTGGGGGAAAGAAATTGAGATCTAGATTTAGAGACTGAGCTTGGGAGGAGAGAAAGCTGGGGAGAAGCAAGGCGGAGAGGCAGAGAGGAGAAGGACATGGGGCTGATAGAGCTGTGCAGCTGGGGCTGCAGCCTTACTGCTCACGCTGAGGTCGTGATGGACTCCCTCCACCTTGGCTAGATTAGTGGCGGATTCACTCCACCTAGGCCCCTTTCTTGACACGGTGCTGGGTTTTTGTTGACAGATCTCCTTTAATGATCTTTACCTCATCTTTTCAGACGCGGAGGCGCGGAGCACAGAGCGGCTTACTCACTTCCCGCCGCCATCTTCTCCCTAAAGTCACAGCTGCCTATTTCTGAAATGGTTTAATAAATAAAATAAATTCGCAGTACACATTTTAAAATGAAGTCTCAAATAACCAATAATAACTAAACCACACTGTTAGAGATGATCCAGGAATTATGCACACACACACACAAAATCTGTTTACCTTTCTTCTTGGGTGTTTAAAGAATTAAATGACTTCTAAGAATATCAGGAAAATAAATTTATTCTTACTATACTACTTTGCACTTGATCTCTTATCTAGTTATGATACAAAAGGAGTCAGACAATTGAAAGAGATCACAGACTTCTTTGTTTTAGAACTCAATTGCTTGCCTTGCTCCAACGAACTATTACTATAAGTACTTTCTGAACAGTGGTAACAACCCCAGTTTAGCTTTTTGATATGTATTTCTGGGTTAAAACACATCCACACCCATACACACACACACACACACACACACACACAAACACACACACAGAGACACACACAGAGATACAGAGATAATCTATTTATAACTACATCTATATCTATATTTATATATTTATCTGTCAAAGCTTGGGAATGTTGGTCCAAGTCAAGTAGTCAATAGTTGAATAATAAGATTTGATCAATTTATAATACAATACTGTAACAAAGACTGTTTGCAAATCTTTTCTTTTTTAAACACATTGCTTTATATGAACTACTCAAACACTCATTTGAACCTTTAATAACACATACAAAATCTGATTAATAATACTTTCAATGAAAGTATTTCAATGAAACTTTTTAAGATTCATCCTCTGTTTCCTGAGGATCTTAACCAGATTACCTTTCCATTTTAAAAAGTATGTGAAATTTAAGCTATTTATTATTTGTTGAATTATTCTCTTTTACAATAATTCCTGTCACTTTTTAAAATTAAATATATTCTTGAGTTCTTCTCCTCAGTACTAGTATCTGATCTGGGGCCTCATTGCTTTCCTGTTGGTTTCATGGTCTTAAGAACATATGGGGCAATGAACCTGAAGCAGAAGATATGGAGTCTATAAGTAGGCATTTCACTGCCCACATGGCACTTCAGAATATCAAGTGTGCATTTACCCCAGCAAAAGTGTCATTCTACTATTTTCTTATTTTGTCAGCGGACAGTTAAGATAATGTCTTTATGCCTATGAACCTTGTGTGGTTGTTGTGATCTATTTAAAGAGAATAAAATAGGCTGGACCTATAAAGCACTGAGCACAATGTCAACATGTAGTATATATATTTCAGTTATATGTAAACTATTATTATAACGAAGTTGTGTGAACTCCTTTTGCTTCACTTATAGCAACATTTGCCATTATGATAATAAAAAGTATATAGAAGAATTATCTACTTCCAAAAGAATTTGAAAAACTGTCATCAGCGCTTTTTTTTTTAAATGGAAGTGAAAGATGAAACCTATAAAAGCCCCTCAGTAGTTTTTATAGTCTCTTGATATCAACCATCATTTTACCCAAGTGATTCTCCAATATAAATCCTCATAACAACTCATTCCCACAGATTCCTGCATTTTCAATAGTCTATTGTATGTGTTACTACTCATGGTTTCCACTTCAAAGTTAACTTTTAGAGTAGCCAATGGTGCTTTATTTGAAAACTCTTTCTCCTTTTCCACCTTCTAGTCTTCCCTTTCCTTATCCTCCTGATGCTCCTCCTTTCTTCCTCCTCTATGTCTAGACACGTCCATCTACTCAGTCAATCAAAAGTGGAAATCTGGTCATTTTATTTACCTTCCCACTTGGCCATCATTTGAGCTCTATGTTCCCTTTAAAGGGTCAATATATTTATTACTCACTTAAACCCAACACTCTGGATGTTTACCTTTTTAAAGAAAACATCCAATTGCCACAATTTTTATTTTTTGAAAATTAAGTAAAAAATATATAAAATCCTAGATTCATCACACTTGTAGATTTCCACCAGAAAATAAAACAGGTAACATGTATTCATATAAAATAATAGCTTAATTACAAGAGCACATCCTTCCTTTAACTGCTATCAGCCCCGTAAATTTTGTGTATCTTTACTAGATTTCCTCCCCTCCTAAACATTTCTACTCTGTTTATGTAAGTAAATGTCAATAAGTTATCAACATCCTAGATTTGGGGAATAAAAACTACACACTAATTGTTCTTAAGAGTTTACAATTGACTGGCAGTGTATGTTCTAGGTGCAGGCATATGCAGAAGGCAAATATAAAAGCAGACTTATAAATACTATTATATGGAATCAAGAATGGTTATGATAAAAAATACTTGTGGAGATTCTGGCATATCAACTGAATGTATACGCAGTGAGAGATAAGAAATGTTCTGATAACTTAGTTTGAATGACATGAGTGAAACTTGAGCATGGAAAGTATGTGAACACTTTTTAAGAATTGAAAAGGACATAGCATAGAAATGGAACGGCACTTTAACTGTGCTACAAGATCTGGGTTTTATTCTGAGAATAATCAAAAGTCATTTTAGGATTTTAGATTGAAGGTATTTAATTACATTTGAGTTTTTGTAACATCTGTAAAATTTTAGTGTAAAAATAGACCACAGGGGATTGCTAGGGAAGAGGCAGAAAAATCCATTAAGAGTCAAGCTATATTTTAAATAAAGTGAAAAATTATGACCTGAGCAAAGCTAAGGTTAGTAGAGATGGGAAGGCAGGCATCAGATGCTTTATTTATTTTTCCTGTAGAATTGATAGTTTTCAGAGACAGGAGTAGGAATAAGAAAAACAGAAAATCAGTAAGACACACGTTTGATATGCTTGGAGTGAGAGATTGTGGTATCAATCATCATGATTGTCATACAAAAAAAAAAGGAAAATATAATATTATGAATTCAATGTTAGGACCATTGAATTTCAAGCTCTATGAAATCTGCCCAAATAACCATAAGATATTTGAAAACGTACGTAGACTTCTGAAGAGAAATATGGACTGAGGTAACTACTTGAGTGTTACATTACATACATTACAAATATTTCGATTGGAATTAGTGTAATCTGTAGAGCTAGTGGAGAGAGAGAGAGAGAGAGAGAAAGAGAGAGTCAGTCCAGGCATCCAAGAGAGAATGCTGGAAGAAGTATCATCATCACAGATCAAGAAGCAGCAGCCTTTACCCACACTCCACATCTTTATAATAGTGTGAACATTCTCTGAAGGAAGACACTGTTCACCTATGTCAGTGTTATCTGTGGTCTGCTCAATTTTCTACTATTCCAGTAAAGGGGGGAAGGGGGAAACCTTGAGAAAGGAGATCTCCCTATCTACTAATTAATTACTTACCTACCCACTGTTTTGCACACAATTAATTACATACCACATCATCCTTCTTCTTGGGAGTCATATCATTTATATAGAACACTTTTAGTTGAAATCTCATAATTGAAACTAAAAGTAGCCAGGCATGATGGCACATGCATGTTGGAAGCTGTGTATAAATTATTAGTTAGTTTGAATCAACATAAGACAGGGAGGCTACATTTCAGGGAACTCCTGGGTGAAATTTCCTTGTTTAAGATAGCCCAGATCATGCTGGTGCCCTGCCTTAGCTCTCAGCCCTAGGTTCAAATACAGCTGCCTGGAGATGGACATAACCTGCTAGGCCCCAAACAACTTGTTTTCCCATCCTTATTCTGTTTTCTTTAATAAGCTTGCTACACTGAGAAATTTTGATGTATTTCCCCTTAAATAAAGGATTGGGGTCTTTTCCCCTTGTTCAGTTCCAGTTCCTATCAGAGCTGGAAGAACCACTAGACATCTGGCTTTTAAAACTATATCCTACCTGTTGTCTTTTTTTTTTAAATTTTTTTCTTTTTTAAACATTTTTATTGATATTATTTTTTTTAAATACATAACAGCGGAATGTATTACAATTCTTATTACACATATAGAGCACAATTTTTCATATCTTTGTATAAAGTATGCTCACGTCAATTCATGTCTTTATACATGTAATTTTTTTTGCATTACAATTCTTATTACACACATATACCACAATTTTTCGTATCTCTGTTTGTATATAAAGTAGGTTGACACCCAATTCGTGTCTTCATGTATGTACTTTGGATAATGATGTCCATCACATTCCACCATCCTTGCTAATCCTTTCCCTCCTCCCTTTCCCTCTCTCCCCTCTTCCTTATCTAGAATTCATCTATTCATCCCATGTTCCCCCTCCCTACCCCATTATGATAAGTCAGCCTCCTTATATCAGAGAAAACATTCGGTGTTTGTTTTTTTGGGATTGGCTAACATCACTTAGCATTATCTTCTCCAACGCCATCCATTTACCTGCAAATGCCATGTATTTCTATTAAAAAAAAAATTGTACAGATGTATTTGTGTTCACTTTCTAAAATTTTGGAAATCCTCAGAGGAGAGTGGTAGAGTTGGTAGTTCTGCCAATAACTGGAATTTAATTATGAACAATCAGATATAATCTTTTTGGATTTTAGTTTCTTAACTTATATTGTATGATGCTATTAATGTGGTCATTTTGTTCTTTATTATCTTCAGATTTTCATTTTCCCAGCCCTTTCACACTTTCAAACAGAAATGTGCTCTACAGTGGTGCTGGTAACCCCAGCACATGTCTGTATTCCCAATAGCTTGAGAAGATGAATTAGGAGGATCTCAAGTTCAAAGCCAGCCTCGTCAATTTAGCAAGGCCTCAAGCAACATAGCAAGACCCTGTCTCAAAATTAAGTAAAAAAAATAATAACAATAGAGGGCTGGGGAGATAGCTGGGTGGTAAAAATCTCCTGTATTCAATCCCTGATACCAAAAAACAAATGAACAACACACCAAAAAATTTTAAAAAACTACCTTAGCATAGTCACAATAATACCCTTTAACTTTATACTGTCCTACATTCTTGTTTTGTTCAACATCTAAAATGAGTTAATATCTGAACTGTGTAATTTTTGCCTCCCTGAACAGAATGCTCAAATCCATTGCTTTCTTGATTTTTTTTTCTTTTTGTTACTTTGCTGACCCTAACCTAAAGCCCAGTTTGTATTCAATATGTTTTTCTAATTTCTAGATGAGTAAGAAATACTGAATACAACCAAAGAACCTGAAAATTTGACGTCTAACTAATTCATCATTTCCAATACATTCTTTTTTGATTCTAATGCCCTAGTTCTCAACACACCTTACTGAACTTTGGCTTCTAGTTTACCTTCCATAAGAGAATGATTTGTACTGTTTTTCTGAGTCCTCATATCCTCCTTTGTATGCTGCCACAGATCTATAAAGAATCTGGTTCTAATCCATCATCCCTAAATAATTGTTCCTTGAGATTCAGCAATGATCTGATGGGGTTAGAGACAGATGAGGGCTTATGTACCTCTGCCAACACACATTTCTTTCTCTGGTGGTAGCCGTCAGGACTCTACTCCTCCTTAGCTAGAAAGATGCTCAGTGCCCATATTACTAGATACCTTTATTTAGATATCAGCTGCCTCATTTTACACAACCATTCTGACCAAGTTCTATTCACAGCAAAAAACAAAATTAAAAATAAATACACTCCGTGGAAAAGGAAAAAAATATATATATTTATATATATTTTTTTTTCTAGAGAAAACTGTTCCAATCATGAGTATGCAGATTTCAAGAAACTGGCAGTCTTTTTCTATCTTACTTACTTTTTTATAATCTTCGTTTTCACAATACCAAATGCAAGGACTGTGTGATTTTGGATGTGGTCATAGATATCTTTTACACCATATGGATAAGATTACAATGATGCCAACTCAGAAGTAGGCAGAGCTGAAACAATGCATTTCCTTCATTTTTTAAAACCTTAAGCTAGTTGAGTTCTATTTTTATTTAAATGCACATGAATTAGTCTTGAATATCCATATGTCTACCTTAAATGTTTGTTTTGGAAATTAAAATGAGTTGAAATATGTTATTGTATTTTAGTTCACAGAAATTTAAATATGGTTTTTAACTAAAGCATATGCATACTGAAAGTACACAATGAAAAAAAAAGTTTCAGTTATCCAACAGAATAAGCTTTAATTGTTATTACAAAAGAAAAAAAATAGCAATTTGCATTAGAGGATACAATCTAGATATGTTCAGCTGAAATGGAGAGCCAGGAAGGGAAGAAGGGTTGAGAAAGCTATAATAAGATTTCAAATAAGTGAACACCTCCTAGACTCACTACCTTCCCACACCCCCTTCCCCAGCTCCAACCCATACTGAGGATTGAACCCAAGGATACACTACCAATGAGTTAGACCCACAGCCCTTTTTGTTTTTATTTTGAAGCAGAAGTCCCCACTAATTTGCCCAGACCAGCCTCCAACTTGGAATCTGCCTGACTCAGCCTTCCAAGTAGATCAAATTGTAGGTGTATTCAACTGTGTTCTGCTATATTCACTTTTAAAATAACATATGTATGTATATAATACATTCAAATTATTTATTTGCATTGTGTTATATTTTTAAATTAGTGTTTAATACACAAGGAATATGTTAATTTTTCCTGTTATAAACTTCATTATATTGTATTATTTTTGAGTTTTTAAAAATGACATCATCATGTGCCTACCAATATTATCATTTTTAAAACCTGTCCATGTTGTTGAATATAGAAACAATTATTTCATCTACATTGTTCCATTATATTCTGATGACCTCATTATTGTGTATTTACCCATCAGGTATGCAGATAAACATTTTATGTGTTGTTTTCTTTTTTAAATCAAAGCAACAAAACTTTGCACATTCTTGTACCAAACTCCTCCAACAAAAGTTCAAGAATTTTTCCTGAGTTTATATTTGGAAATGGAAGTGATAGATTGTGAGAAGATTTTTGCTAAATCCTGAAAGACAATGCCATGTGGTATTCCAACAATGTTTAAACAATTCTCACTAACAATGAAAATATGTAGTTTCTGTTGATCCACATCCTGTCCAACATTTCCACCAACCAATAAATAAAATGTACTTTCTCATTTTGTTCTTGTCTTGTCTTTTCTTTCTTTTTTTTTTAAAGAGAGAGTGAGAGAGAGAGGATTTTTTAATATTTATTTTTAGTTTTCAGCGGACACAACATCTTTGTTTGTATGTGGTGCTGAGGATGGAACTGTGTCACACGCATGCCAGGCGAGCACGCTACCTCTTGATCCACATTCCCAGCCCTGTTCTTGTCTTTTCTTGATTTCAAACCAAATAAAGCAAAATTAATCTTTGTTTATCAAATTCACTTATTCTTCTGAAAAACAGATTACACATATTATTACATTGCCTATTTTTTATCATTTTAATTCTTTTTGTAATTTTGGGAATAATAAATCCATATCCTTATCCATGTTCAGATTTTTATATTCCTATTATCTTCTGCCAAGGGACTTGTCTTTTTACTTTTTTTATGGTGATTTTTAAAAATTAAACTGTTACTAATTCATATGTTTTGAAAAGTGCCTCTTTTTTTCTGTATTGATAGGAATTTGGGGAGCATATGTATGAAATTTTTTTCCTCCCTTCAGTGTTCAAATATCAATATGCTTTTAATTTTAAAGTTTTGTGTAACATTTAAATATTTATATAATTGAGATTCATTTTTTTGTAAGATATTATGCAAAGATCACCCTATCCTTTTATTTTTAACTTACAAAGTTAACTTCCTTATATCCATTTATTTAATATCTCCCCCAACATATATTTATTTTCTACTTCATCTTAACCATATGCATGTTTGTGTGTGTGTGTGTGTGTGTGTGTGTGTGTGTGTTATTGGGGAGAGATCCAGGGCTTTGCGCATGCTCAGCAAATGCTCTACTACTACTAAGTTCTACCCTCAGCCTGCATGACATTTTTAATTATCTAAAGTACATTAATTAGGATCTTTATACATTTTTTTTGTCTTTTTACTTATGTCACATTCATTTATTATTAGGTTTCAATAATCAGATTGGGTTGCATGCTAGACCTATTTATTTTCCTTATTCAAGCTACTTTTGAGTTTTATTCACCCATCTCTATAAATTCAGTAATAATGTTTATTTTGAGTCACTTTTTCTTCCATTTACTGTTTTAGTTTCAACATATTATATTTCTTAAACAGTCCTACTGAACATTTGATTGAAATTGTAATAAAGCTACACACAAGTCTCCAAAGAATAAATATTTATTCAACACACACATTTTCTAAAAATGAACACAGAATAGTTCTCCATTGACTTAGGCCTTATTTAAAGTTTTCAGTAAAATTTTGGCAGTTCTTGCAGAATAGTCTTACACATATGTTCTCAGATTTACCCTCAATGACTTAAAAGTTATTGCTAATGTGTTTAGTGTCCTACTTAAAAATAAAAAATAAAAACAAAAAAATAGCACTTAACAATATGTTGCTTTTAAAAAACTTCCTTGACCACTTAACAATGAGAAAGGACATTACATACAAATGGAGATCAAAAGTGGGCAGAAAAGTCTTTGCTTCCATCAGACAGAGCGAACTGGGACAACAACTTTCAAAAGAGACAAAATCATTTAATGAAAACTAATTTTTTCACTATGGGGCTGTTGGTTTAGAAGTAGATTATTTTGTTTCTGGAATTTTTTCATAGACTTATTCAGTTTGCCAATTTTTTTTTAGTCTCTTGTGTAATTTAGATATTTAGAATTTGACAATATGTCTAGTTTTTAAAATATTGGCCTGATATTATTTGTAGTATTTTAATCACTTAAATCATGTAAAATATCTGAATCAAACATATCTTTATTTGTACTATGTTATTATAGTTAGGTGTATCACTGTCTTTGTTTCTTGAATAGTCTTGTAAGATTATCTTATATATTGTTCTCAAATAACTAAATTTTGTACTTTTTAAACTTTTCTGTGTTTATGTATTTAAAAATATTTCCTTCCTTTCTCTCTTCCTCCTTCTCATTTTTTTCCTTCTTTTTTTCTTTCTTTCTTTTTTTTTAATTGAGTAAAACATTTAGGGAGACAAGGCACAATTCAGATGCTTTAAATACGATGAATTATCTGAATTTATTACACAGAGTCATTATCAAACGGGCGAAAAAATAAGATAACAGCACCTCATACACGCCCCTGTGCTCCTCCTTGGCCCACTTGTGTTCCCTAACTCCAAGTGGATGTGTTTGTTGAAAGACCACACAAAGAAAAGACCACTGACTCCAATTTTAAAACAAATTAAAGCAAGCTTGTATTGTGTACACAAAGACAGATGGTCACCAAGACTATCTCTCCCAACCCCGGACTAGACATCAGCACCCCAGCTCTCCAGGAACAAGGTTGCAAAGGGTGGGGGGATCTTGAGAACTTTCAGATAACAAGACTTTGGCAAGCATCATACAAAAACAGATAGCAGGTTAATGATCTACATGGCATGTAGATCCCAACATCAGATTTATAAGGCACTGCTGAGGTTTCAGAAAGGCTTGTTATCTGGTCAGGGGGAGCCAAACTTTATGAGGTGCCACTAAAATTTTAGAGAGGGTTGTTATCTGGTCAAGGAAAGCAAGGCATGGGTAAGTTCAGAGCATGGGTGGAAATTCCAAATAAGTTTAGAAATTTCAGTAACTTATAGTAAAACAGAAATTAACTCTTCATGACTTTGTGATGAGATGGCTCCCAATCTAAAGATGGAATTAGGCTGGGTTCATCAGAGCTTACTTCAGGTGATGTTCTAACTTTGGTAATGGGCTGCTGGCCTTAGATTGTGTGCCCATAGCAGTACTGTTCTCGGCAGCACACTAGAAAGCAATTATTCTGAACTCAACTTAGTTCTCTCTATAGTAGCTCCAGTTCATATTTTAGCAGAAGGGATAAAATAAGTGACCTGAGGACACAACCTCCCTTTCTTTCATTTGTGAGACTAGTGCTGACTAAATGAGAATTTCCTCAGAGCCAGGATGTTGAAAGTACAACTGTGTTGTTTAATATCAACATTAATATTAAATTATATGATTTGAATATGCAAATCATATTGTTGCACTTCAACTTCCTTAGCTCTAAAATAAGAACAATTGTAGTACCTATGACATAAGTTGCTTGTATAGTTAAGGCAGTATTTATAGTGTAATTAGAGTGGGTGTGTGAAATGTAGAAAGCAAGATAGAAATATTTTCTGTTATTATTAATTTCACATAAAATAAAAGTCTATGTGATTTAATTCTGAAGAATAATTTTCATGAAAATAACTTTTGCCAAAAAAGAGACTGTGTGATGAATGAACCTCTCCTACAATTGTTTTCTTATTTAATTTTCTGGTTAATTCAGGACTGGACTTTTTTCCACTTCTAAAACTGCTATAGTTGAATTTATTATTTTCTTGTTAATAAGATTTTGACATATCCTAGCCTTGGTTTTAATAATTTGCCATTAAAAAAGATTTTTTTGAAAGTGTTAGAACTAGAATATTAAAGTTTAAATCTCAACTAAATAAATTACAGTATGGTGCATTTTTAAGAGTCTAGACATTTTTTCATTCTAGTCTATTTGCTTTTAAAATGTCTAAAATGCACTAGTGCCCCTTTTTGTTAGGGAGTAATCTTAGATTGAACCAATTTTACTGAATTTAATTAAATTTCTGTAATTATTCACAGTATTTTATTGAACTTCTCAGAGAAGTATAAGAATCACGTAATTTACCAAGTGAGGAATAATAGAAGAATTGTTTAAGAAAATGGCTTATGAAATATTAATTTTAAAATATATAATTTTGGGGGGGACCCAACATGGCGGCCGGCGAGGAAACAGCACGTTCAGCATCTCCACAGTAACGGGATCAGAAAGACCCATTAATACACCCAGATTCTACCTACTGATGAACTTCGAGCAAAATTCCGCTGAAAGGAGACCTGCCGGAAATTAGTAAGTTTATTAGAGGTGACAGTTTGTCCCAGACGAGTGAATCTTGGCCACGCGATGCAGAGGACCAGTCCCGCTGCCAGCCGCCGCCAAACGGCTGCCAGCGCCGCCTGCCCAGTTCTGCAAACGGCCCCCAGCAGCGGGACCTGGCGCAGCGAGAAGGGTCCCTGCCCGCACATCAAACAGCCCCCGCCCGCCCAGCCCAGGAGGCGACGTGAAGGGAATCTAACCAAGCCTCTATGAAATAGCGAACTGGGCTGTGTACGGGGGTGGCTGAAGTGCTGAGCCTGGAGCTCAGAGCAGAGGCTTTAATCGAGCCTTTGCGCAGCTTGTTAGAGCTCCTTTCACCATTAGTCTGTAGTGGACCACCCGGCCAAACAGCAGTAAAAACAAAGAGATTGAAAAAGAGACGCTTGGCTCCCGGACGCTTTGCACCCATCTGCTTCCTCTTTCACTTCGCTCCCTGCAGAGAAGCTGAATGGGTAATCAGCAGTGGATCCTAAGTACCTGAGGCAAATAAAGCTCAGTACACCCCCGCCCTTTTTTTTTTCTTTTTTTTTCTGAATATTGTCTATACAGGGAGAATTAGTGGACTGAAATTGTTGGCTGGGCTGGGGTTTCGGGGCCGAAAATCCACTCCGCGGGAGCCGCCATTTGCTTTCGGCATGCTGTCTTGAGGGCCCTGTCTACACGGTCTAGCTGCCTCATCTAGAGACTAGAACTGGGCTGCGTGCCAAGCCCTGTCCTCCGAAGGGTGGACCACGGCCTCAAGCGCCTCGGGTCGCCTGTTCCCTGCTGCACCTTGGGGCAGAACCTGCTCTGGGGTCGTTCGGCACCCCCCTGCGAGGGGACCCGTGCTCCGGAAGAGGGGGTTGGAGAGCCGCGCTGGCAGCCGCTTGGGCCCCGGGAGCTAGGCACCGGGCCGAGGAGCAGCGGAGGCCGCGGCGGCGCTGCTAAGGTCGCAGACAAGCGCGGCGCCCAAGAGCGCAGCCCAGAGGTGGAGGCGAAGGCAGCAGGGTTTCAGTTCTTGAAAACTGGACTGGAAACAGAAGCAGCAGTTTGTATAACCCCAAGATCTTGCTTATGCCAGGAAACTGTAAGGGTAACATGAATATCATTGAGGAGGTCTAATACGGCAACAGGCGGGGAGAGATCAAGTCTCTGACCTCTTCAACTGCGCGGGCATAGGGAGCTGTAAATTATCTAAAGCCTATTTGCTCAGGATCACTAGGCAATGCTGAGCTGACGTGGAGCTAGGGCGTACACTTTGGGCCCCTCAGAAAACACACACTGAGCACGTATCTGCTGCATTTAAGCCCCGGATCGCCTGCTTCTCGTGACTCAGCACTAACGACCCAGCTGAAATAACTAGTCGGCCTGCCTGATCTCACAGAGGTTAAAAAAAAAAAAAAAAAAAAAAAACAGAGCACCATAGCCAGACCCAGGGAATCAGGAGTGATGTGTGACTAGCGGCGCAGAAATCCCGGCTATTGCCCCCACCAGGGCTGACAACAGAGGTCCCTTGCACCAGCTACCAGGGGAGTTGCTACCTGAGGGCAAACAAATTCGCTGGGGGTCCTCAGCCCCAAGCCCTACAAACTTAGGGCCCGAGGGAGGCAAACAGAAAGGGTGTGCCCAGGCATCCATGAAAACAGAGCTCCCAGGAGCAGCAGACCCGACGTGTAGACAGTAATGTGGTAAGCGTCACAGGCGAGTGGGGCCTGGATTGAGGAACCACAAGAGAAGGACCCAGGCATTCAGTACTGGAGACCCGCACAGTCTGGGAAGAAGAGCTGAGGCACAGTGATTGGCTCCCACCTATCAAGAAGAGAAGCCTGGCCCAGTGGGCATAGCTCCACCCACTGGAAGAGAAATCAATCGAGCTTTATGACTGCATTTATTATTAGTATTTTTTTAATGATTATTATTAGCATTTTCTTTTTTTTTTTATTCTCACTTTTTGTAGTTGACATTGTTGTGTTCTTTAACTTTCTTACTAATGGTTTCAATTTTTTTAATTTTTTTATTCTATTATTATTACTATTATTTTTTTAAACTTCAATTTCCATTTTTTATTACCATTATAATTTTTTTCGTTTGTTTTAAATTTTTATTTTTTCGTTTTTTCTCTTTCTTCTCACTTTTTTTCTTTTGTCTTTTCATTTCTTTTCAACTTTCTTATTCCCCCTCTCTTGAACTCCACCTGCCTACACTTACTCTCTTTAGTGACTTCTTCCCTTCCCTTCTAATACCTCTCCTCCCAAGCATCAAATAAACTTATAAGAGTAAACAGTAACTCAACAGTCAAACAGAACAAGAAGTATCATGAGCATAAAAAAGCAAGGAAGAAAAGGAGTACAAACAATGAAAGACAGCCTAAATATTCGGGAGGACCTGGAGTCATCAGAAAAATGGCCATATAAAGAACTCAAGGAACACCTTAGACAGATGGAAAGGAACCTTAAAGATCACATTGAAAATGAATTAACAAAAACAGATAAAAGAAGAAGTTAAGCATCTTTATCAGGAGATAGAGATTATAAAAAATAATAAAACAATAATTCTAGAAATGAAGGAAACGATAAACCAAATTAAAAACTCAATCGAGAGTATCACTAACAGAGTGAAGCAAGTAGAAGCCAGAACGTCAGATAATGAAGACAAAATATATCATCTTGAAAAGAGTCTAGCCAACTCAGATAGGCTGGTAAAAAATCATGAGAAAAACATCCAAGAGATTTGGGATAACATAAAAAAACCAAACTTACGAGTCATCGGGATAGAGGAAGGCACAGAGATTCATGCCAAGGGAATGAGTAACTTGCTGAAGGAAATAATTACAGAAAACTTTCCAGAAATAAAAAAGGAAAAAGATATACAAATTGTAGATGCATACAGGACACCGAGCACACAAAATCACAATAGACCAACGCCAAGACACATTGTTATGAAGCTATCCAATATACAGAACAAAGAGAAAATATTAAAAGCTACAAGAGAAAAGAGGCAGATTACATTTAGGGGTAAACCAATAAGGTTGACAACGGATTTTTCATCACAGACGCTGAAAGCGAGAAGATCCTGGAACAACGTATTTCAAACACTGAAAGACAATGGATGCCAACCAAGAATCCTGTATCCAGCAAAATTAAGCTTCAGATATGACAACGGAATAAAAATCTTTCATGATAAACAAAAGCTAAAAGAATTTGTAGCCAGAAAACCAGCATTGCAAAGCGTCTTGAGCAAAACTCTACACGAGGAAGAAATGGAAAACAATAACCAAAACCATCAGCGGGAAGTGCCTCAGTAAAGACAGAGGATGGGGGGAAAGCTAATCATGGAGAAACAAACTAAATTAGGGAAAAAAAAAGAGATAAATAATCAAACATGGCAGGAAGTACAAACCATATATCAATAGTAACTCTAAACGTTAATGGCTTAAACTCTCCAATAAAGCGACATAGGCTGGTAACATGGATTAAAAAAACAAATCCAACAATATGCTGCCTCCAGGAGACACATCTGACTGGAAAAGACATACACAGGCTCAAGGTAAAAGGTTGGGAAAAAATATACCAAGCACACGGTCCTCGTAAGCAAGCAGGCATGGCCATTCTCATATCGAATAAAATCGACTTCAATACTAAGTCAATCAAAAGGCATAAGGAAGGACATTATATACTGTTAAAAGGAACCATTCACCAACATGATATAACAATTATCAATATTTATGCACCAAATAATGGCGCTGCGTCATTCATAAAACAAACTCTCCTCAAGTTCAAAAATCAAATAGACCACAACACAATAATCATGGGTGACTTCAACACACCTCTCTCACCATTGGACAGATCCTCCAAACAAAAGTTGAATAAAGAAACTATTGACCTCAATATCACAATCAATAACCTAGACTTAACTGACATATATAGAATATATCAACCATCATCAAGTGGATATACTTTTTTCTCAGCAGCACATGGAACCTTCTCAAAAATAGATCATATATTATGCCATAGGGCAACCCTCAGTAAATATAAAGGGGTTGAGATAATACCATGCACTTTATCAGAACATAATGGAATGAAACTGGAAATCAATGATAAAAGAAGGAAGGAAAAATCCTACATCACATGGACAATGAACAATACGTTACTAAATGATCAATGGGTTACAGAAGACATAAAGGAGGAAATCAAAAAATTCCTAGAGATAAATGAAAATACAGACACAACATATCGGAATCTATGGGACACAATGAAAGCAGTTTTAAGAGGGAAATTCATCGCCTGGAGGTCATTCCTCAAAAAAAGGAAAAACCAACAAATAAATGAGCTCACACTTCATCTCAAAGCCCTAGAAAAGGAAGAGCAAAACAATAGCAAATGTA
The DNA here is from genome assembly GCF_964194105.1 of Spermophilus citellus. NCBI lineage: Eukaryota > Metazoa > Chordata > Mammalia > Rodentia > Sciuridae > Spermophilus > Spermophilus citellus. The sequence goes on from NC_138182.1 coordinate 110,075,879, forward strand.
GCAGAAGGCAAGAACTAATTAAAATCAGAGCAGAAATCAATGAAATTGAAACAAAAGAAACTATTGAAAAAATTAACAAAACAAAAAGTTGGTTCTTTGAAAAAATAAATAAGATCGACAGACCCCTAGCCATACTAACGAAGAGAAGAAGAGAGAGAACTCAAATCACTAACATACGGGATGAAAAAGGCAATATTACAACAGACACTTCAGAAATACAGAAAACAATTAGAAATTATTTTGAAAACCTATATTCCAATAAAATAGAAGAAAGTGAAGACATCGATAAATTCCTTAAGTCATATGATTTGCCCAGACTGAGTCAGGAGGAAACTCACAACTTAAACAGACCAATATCAATAGATGAAATAGAAGAAGCAATTAAAAAACCAAGAAAAGCCCAGGACCGGATGGGTATACAGCGGAGTTTTACAAAACCTTTAAAGAAGAATTAATACCAATACTTTTCAAGTTATTTCAGGAAATAGAAAAAGAGGGAGCTCTTCCAAATTCATTCTATGAGGCCAACATCACCCTGATTCTGAAACCAGACAAAGACGCCTCAAAGAAAGAAAACTACAGACCAATATCTCTAATGAACCTAGATGCAAAAATCCTCAATAAAATTCTGGCGAAAGGAATACAAAAACACATCAAAAAAATTGTGCACCATGATCAAGTAGGATTCATCCCTGGGATGCAAGGATGGTTCAATATACGGAAATCAATAAATGTTATTCACCACATCAATAGGCTTAAAGATAAGAACCATATGATCTATTGAGGAATTTGGAGCCTGACCCCACAATTTGTAGATCGTAGCCAACTTTTTCTTCTATCAGACGCAGTGTCTCTGATTTGATACCTAGCTCCCTGATCCATTTTGAGTTAATTTTTGTGGATGGCGAGAGAAAGGGATTCAATTTCATTTTGTTGCATATGGATTTCCAATTTTCCCAGCACCATTTGTTGAAAATGCTATCCTTCCTCCATTGCATGCTTTTAGCCCCTTTATCAAATATAAGATAGTTGTAACTTTGTGGATTAGTCTCTGTGTCTTCTATTCTGTACCATTGGTCTACCCACCTGTTTTGGTACCAGTACCATGCTGTTTTTGTTACTATTGCTTTGTAGTACAGTTTGACCTCTGGTATCGCTATGCCTCCAGATTCACACTTCCTGCTTAGAATTGCTTTTGCTATTCTGGGTCTTTTGTTTTTCCATATGAATTTCATGATTGCTTTGTCCATAGCCCAAGAGTTAACAACAAGAATAAACAAATGGGACTTAATTAAACTAAAAAGTTTTTTCTCAGCAAGAGAAACAATAAAAGAGGTAAATAGAGAGCCTACATCCTGGGAACAAATCTTTACCCCCCACACCTCCGATAGAGCCCTAATATCCAGAATGTACAAAGAACTCAAAAAATTAAACAATAAGATAACAAATAACCCAATTAACAAATGGGCCAAGGACCTCAACAGACACTTCTCAGAGGAGGACATACAATCAATCAACAAGTACAGGAAAAAATGCTCACCATCTCTAGCAATCAGAGAAATGCAAATCAAAACCACCCTAAGATACCATCTCACTCCAGTAAGATTGGCAGCCATTATGAAGTCAAACAACAACAAGTGTTGGCGGGGATGTGGGGAAAAGGGTACAGTTGTACACTGCTGGTGGGACTGCAAAATGGTGAGGCCAATTTGGAAAGCAGTATGGAGATTCCTGGGAAAGCTGGGAATGGAACCACCATTTGACCCAGCTATCGCACTTCTCGGACTATTCCCTGAGGACCTTAAAAGAGCGCACTATAGGGATACGGCTGCATCAATGATTATAGCGGCACAATTCACAATAGCTAGACTGTGGAACCAACCTAGATGCCCTTCAATTGATGAATGGATAAAAAAAATGTGGCATCTATACACAATGGAGTATTATGCAGCACTAAGAAATGACAAAATCATAGAATTTGCAGGGAAATGGATGGCATTAGAGCAGATTATGCTAAGCGAAGCTAGCCAAGCCCTAAAAAACAAATGCCAAATGTCTGCTTTGATATAAAGAGAAAAACTAAGAACAGAACAGGAAGAAAGAGCATGAGGAAAAGACTACAGTAAACAAAGACGAATGGGGGGAGAGAAACGGAGAGAGAAGGGAAAGCATATGGAAATGGTAGGAGACCTTCAAGGATACATAAAATTATAAGAGGTTATGAGGGGCAAGGGGGAGGGAAAAAAAAAAGGGAGAGAATTGAACAACAGCAGGGGAGGTAGAGAGGGAAGATGGGAGGGGAGGGGAGGGGAGGGGGGATAGTAGGGGATAGGAAAGGTAGCAGAATACAACAGTCACTAATATGGCATTATGTAAAAATGCGAATATGTAACAGATGTGATTCTGCAATCTGTATTTGGGGTGAAAATGGGAGTTCAAAGCACAATTTGAGTCTAATGTATGAAAGATGATATATCATGAACTATGTAATGCGATAAATAATCAATAAAAAAAAAGAAAAAAAAAGAACCATATGATCATCTCAATAGACGCAGAAAAAGCATTCCACAAAGTACAGCATCCCTTTATGTTCAAAACGTTAGAAAAAATAGGGATAACAGGAACTTACCTCAACATTGTAAAAGCTATCTATGCCAAGCCTCAGGCTAGCATTATTCTGAATGGAGAAAAATTGAAGGCATTCCCTCTAAACTCTGGAACAAGACAGGGATGCCCCGTATCACCACTTCTATTCAATATAGTTCTCGAAACACTGGCCAGAGCAATTAGACAAACGAAAGAAATTAAAGGCATAAAAATAGGAAAAGAAGAACTTAAATTATCACTATTTGCGGATGACATGATTCTATACCTAGAAGACCCAAAAGGGTCTACAAAAAAACTACTAGAACTAATAAATGAATTCAGCAAAGTGGCAGGATATAAAATCAACACACATAAATCAAAGGCATTTCTGTATATCAGCGACAAAACTTCTGAAATGGAAATGAGGAAAAACACTCCATTCACAATATCCTCAAAAAAAATAAAATAATTGGGAATCAACCTAACAAAAGAGGTGAAAGACCTATACAATGAAAACTACAGAACCCTAAAGAAAGAAATAGAAGAGGATCTTAGAAGATGGAAAAATATACCCTGTTCATGGTTAGGCAGAACTAACATCATCAAAATGGCAATATTACCAAAAGTTCTCTATAAGTTCAATTCAATGCCAATCAAAACCCCAATGGCATTTCTTGTAGAAATAGATAAAGCAATCATGAAATTCATATGGAAAAATAAAAGACCCAGAATAGCAAAAACAACTCTAAGCAGGAAGTGTGAATCAGGTGGTATACCGATACCAGATTTCAAACTATATTACAGAGCAATAGTGACAAAAACAGCATGGTACTGGTACCAGAACAGGCGGGTGGACTAATGGTACAGAATAGAGGACACAGAGACTAATCCACAAAGCTACAACTATCTTATATTTGATAAAGGAGTTAAAAGCATGCAATGGAGAAAGGATAGCATCTTCAACAAATGGTGTTGGGAAAACTGGAAATCCATATGCAGCAAAATGAAACTAAATCCCCTCCTCTCGCCATGCACAAAAGTCAACTCAAAGTGGATAAAGGAGCTAGATATCAAATCAGAGGCTCTCCGTCTGATAGAAGAAAAAGTTGGCTCCGATCTACAGATTGTGGGGACGGGCTCCAAATTCCTTAATAGGACACCCATAGCACAAGAGTTAATAACAAGAATCAACAAATGGGACTTTCTTAAACTGAAAAGTTTTTTCTCAGCAAGAGAAACAATCAGAGAGGTAAATAGTGAGCCTACATCCTGGGAACAAATTTTTACTCCTCACACTTCAGATAGAGCCCTAATATCCAGAGTATACAAAGAACTCAAAAAATTAGACAATAAGAAAACAAACAACCCAATCAACAAATGGGCCAAGGACATGAACAAATACTTCACAGAGGAGGACATACAAACAATCAACAAGTACATGAAAAAATGCTCACCATCTCTAGCAGTCAAGGAAATGCAAATCAAAACCACCCTAAGATACCACCTCACCCCAGTAAGATTGCCAGCCATGATGAAGTCAAACAACAACAAGTGCTGGCGAGGATGTAGGGAAAAGGGTACTCTTGTACACTGCTGGTGGGACTGCAAACAGGTGCGGCCAATTTGGAAAGCAGTATGGAGATTCCTGGGAAAGCTGGGAATGGAACCACCATTTGACCCAGCTATTGCCCTACTCGGACTATTTCCTGAAGACCTTAAAAGAGCACACTACAGGGATACTGCCACATCTATGTTCATAGCAGCACAATTCACAATTGCTAGACTGTGGAATCAACCCAGATGCCCTTCAATAGATGAATGGATAAAAAAAATGTGGCATTTATACACCATGGAGTATTACGCAGCACTAAAAAATGACAAAATCACGGAATTTGCAGGGAAATGGATGGCACTAGAGCAGATTATGCTTAGTGAAGCTAGCCAATCCCTAAAAAACAAATACCATATGTCTTCTTTGATATAATGAGAGCAACTGAGAGCAGAACAGAGAGGCTGAGCAGGAAGAAAAGATTAGCATTAAACTGAGACATGAGGCGGGAGGGAAAGGGAGAAAAAAAGGGAAATCTCATGGAAATGGAGGGAGACCCTCATAGTTATACAAAATTACATATAAGAGTTTACGAGGGGAATGGGATAACAAACATGGAGGGAAATTAATTTCAGTAGATTGGGTAGAGAGAGAAGATGGGAGGGAAAGGGAGGGGGGATAGTAGAGGATAGGAAAGGTAGCAGAATACAACAGTCACTAATATGGCAGTATGTAAAAATGTGATGTGTAACTGATGTGATTCTGCAATCTGTATTTCGGGTAAAAATGGGAGTTCATAACCCAATTGATTCTAATGTATGAAATATGATTTGTCATGAGCTTTGTAATGTTGTGAACATCCAATAAAAAAAAATAAAAATAAAAAAAGAAAAAAAGAAAAAAATATATAATTTTTTGGTTTTGTTCATTTTTTTACATTTTTACTAGTGTATTGTTGATGTATATAATGTTAGGGTTCATTTTTATATAATCATATAAGCATGGAACAAAATTTGCTCCACTTCAGTACTTCCCCTTTCCCTCCCATCTTCTCTCCCCCGTTCCCCTTCTCTACTGATTTTCTTTCTATTTGTTTATAGTTTTCTTTGTTTGTTGTTTGTTTATGGAAGCACAACTCACAATAACCAAATTATAGAACCATCCTAGATGCCTGTCAACAGATGAATGAATTGAAAAAAATGTGGTAAATATACATAATGGGGTTTTAGTCAAACATAAAAAAAAATGAAATTATAGCATTTGCTGGTAAATGGATGGCTGGAACCAACCCAGGTGCCTGCCAAAGATGAATGAATCAATAAAACGCAGTAAATATACATAATGGGGTTTTACTCAAGCATAAGAAAGAATGAAATTATGGCGTTTGTGCTGCTAAATGGTTGGAACTTGAGAATTTCAGGCAAAGTGAAATAAGCAAGACTTAGGTAGTCAAGGGCTCCAAGTTTTTTTTTTTTTTTTTTTTTTCACATGTGGAAGCTAGACCACAAGATAAGGGGGATGGCAGAGGAAGAGGGAATTCCATGAAAATAAAGGGAGGTTAGTAGAACAGGTGAAGGGGACTGAGAAAGAGGGAAAAGGATAGGGGAGAGAAATGAATGTTGGAATAAAATTGACAAAATTATGCTGTGTATACATATGAATATACAACAGCAAATTTTACCTTTATGCATATCTAAAAAAATAGAATGTTTAAATTGTGTCCGAATTATAATGCAAAAGTTCTATAAATTAATTTATATAAATACTTCTGAAATTGAACCAGTGAATCAAAAGTATGAAGATAACTATAATTATTGTGTCCTGAATATTTTCACATTGTGTCAATTATTGCATGCTACTAACAAATATTTCTCACATTCTTGGTATGTTTTCTGGAGGTTAATAAAAATTCAGAAAAATATTCAGAACAACCATACCTTTATTCAATATTTAAAATAAACCGTATGCTCTTTTTTCTTGCAGAGGTATTTACAAGTACCTTTCTAAACATCTTGTCTCTTCTTATTATTTCCTAGGGTGAAAAGAATTTTTATGTTGTCTCAAAATTTCAATTACTAAGATAAAATTCAATCATTTGGGTCCTCCTTATAAAACACTAAAAACAATAGTTACTGAGCTTGATTTATAACAGTCAAATAAACTGTTACTTTAATAACAGGTTTTTAAAGTTTTATTGTTGATTAACAAGAGATTTTTGTTGCTGTTGAATGTTTGTGTGTGTGTGTGTGTGTGTGTGTGTTTGTGTGTGTGTGTTTAAACTGAGCATCCAATGCGAGAATTTTATTTATATACTGATTTTTATGAAGCAATTTAAGTTTGATGTGCAAAGTATAGAAGAATTTCAGTTATGTGACTGGATACCCGAAACTACTAGAAATGGTCTTTTTTCACAGTGTAGGCATAGAAATTATAGGTTGAATACAACATTTAACAATTTTTCATTAATTCATTTATATTCCCCTATTTGTCTAAATTACCTTTCTTCTAATGGAACAATGTGGGGTGTGTGTGAGAAGGATAAGAGAGTAGGAAATGACAAAAGGGCTAAGGGGGACAAAAGCAGTTGTTTTCTTTAACCAAGGATGTTTCTTTCCTAAATTGAGTCAATGATGGGATAATCAAAGTATAGGGATAATAGCTGAAAAGTATTTAAGAGATTCAAATAAATGACACATAACTAAATCTCCACAACTTTTTTCTTATTTTGAAATGCAAGATATATTTCAGTGTCATCTTGGAAGATGATAAATTTTGCATAATAAAATGCCATTTTTTCAAAAAATAGTAGTACATGAGACTTATTTCCAACATAAAAACACAACAATCTTAATATGCTCTACAGCCCTTCTTATATAAATAAACACTTCTTTTGTTGATATCTTACAAAGTTTAGCTACTATAATTTCACAGATATGGAAGCAGATATTTTAATTTGAAGTCTCTCAACTTGAAAAGTTTTAAATAGAGAAATTTACCATCCCCTAATGAAATAACTGAGTAGACAACAATCTAATATAGACATACAGAGATTCATAAATATTCACTTTTTCTTTTAATTCCTGTATATATTTAAAAGATACTTTTTACATTATAAAAAATGCAACTAATTTATGTATTGCTAACCAGTTGGATTTATTGATAACAGAATTCCTTCAATTTTCAAGGATAAAAGTTGTATCCTTAATTATGAAAATAATATATAAGCTTGAAATCTATGTAGTAATGATAAAGTGGCCTTAAAAGGAGTTCTTACTTATTCTATATTATTTCAGTAATTGTGGAAGAGTAGAAAATTATTAAGCAGAAAAATATCTGTGGTGAATATCAGTAATAAATATAACTAAAATCAGTTAACAAATAAGCAAGAAACTTGAAAATTAAAAACATAAAAATTGTCAATTCTCTGCTTAGTTAACAAGGCTTTTTCATGCTCTGGGTAATTCAGTAGATTAGAACATTCAGAAGATAAGGACAAAGAGTCATCAGACATCCCAGAGTTTACAAGGGTTAACAAGGTTACAGAATTTAAGATGATAAAATATTAAAATGTTTCTCACTATTAAGCTTATTCCCAATTATTGGACTATTAATATAAATCAGACAGGTGCAAATATGCCCTCTTGCATCTCCTTAAGTAAAAGTAGAAACAACCAGCTAATAAATGAAATTTGAAAAATTGTGAAAACAAAATATTAATTATTTAAAGCCACCAAAATTTGTCATAATTAACACCTAAAACATTGTAGTTGAAATTTTTCAGTCTCTTCTTCCTTGCAAAGTTCCTCTGTAAAAATAAAGTTTCACTGGCACAAAAATGCATATATTTAATTAACTCTTCCATTTTGGATAAATAAATTAAATGTTAATTTCCTCCAAACTTATTAATATATGATTTAAATACAACAAAACTTCTCACTTTAAAGAGTATCAATTGATAAATTTTAGGAATTATGTAAAATTGTACAATTTGCACTGTAAGAGAATACAATTATTCTTCTGCGGATCTATCAATCCCCCTTTCTTCAGTCAATCACTTATTTGGATTTTATTACTATAATTTTGCCTCTTCTGAGGAAATACTTGTATATAGTCTTTTTCAGTTGACTTCTTTTGTTTGCCATAATATTGTTGAGATACAGCAATGTTTTTGTTTTATTGGTAGCTTATTGTTGCATGTTGTTGATAAGCCTTCTATAATTTGCATGTAGCAAAATTTGTTTATCAATTCATTAACTGAATTGTTTAACTGGTCTCATTTTTCTGAGAATGTTGAGCTGTACAATTAATAAATATTTATCTTGAAAAGTCAAACTGTTTTCAAATGGCTTGAAAATTTGCATTCAAAAAGGAAATACATGGGAGTACTAAGTTCTGCATGTCTTCACTAGTATGTTATATTGTCATTTCAGTTAATTTATCCTCCTTTTCTTCCTCCTCTCCTTCCTCCACCAGTTTTCTTCTTCATTTTAACCTTTCCAATATGTAACGTACAGGTATATTCTTATAACTAATAAGTTCCACTTTTCTTAATGACTATCTGTTAATATGCTTATTTGAAATCCTTACATATTCTTTTAAAAAGTACCTGCTCAAATTTTATCTACTGTTAATTGGATGATTTGGTTTTTATATAATTAAGTAATAACAGTTTATTCCATAAATTGAGTACAAAATTTCTTTTATATATACCTAAATAATATTTTCCCTTACTTTGTACATTGCCTTTTCATGTTCTTAGTTTGATTTTTCAAAAATTTGGATGTCATTTTGATATCTTCAATTTCATCACATTTTCTCTTCTGGTTTAGAAAATTTGTATCCTTTTTTTTTAATGGCTAATCTATTGTCATAGGGTTTTGTTTTTGCATTTTCTGACAAAGTTTTTTAAATTAAATTTAGTTTTCAATGACACAGATAAACATAGAAATTAGATATTAGTGGAGGAAACAGTGACATTTTTGATGAGTGTGTATATTGTATAATGTTTAAATTAGGTTTAAATATCTATCTTAAACATTTATCACTTATTTATAGTGAAAACTTTCAAAATACATTTTTTTCTAGCTTTTTGAAATGTTCAACATATTATTGTTATCTACGGTCACCCTACAGTGCACACCAGGACTTCTTGATTCTATGTCACTTTAATTTAGTTTCCACTGATCCATATTTTCCAACCCCTCCCTCCTGCCTGCTCTCCTCAAACTCTGGTAACCACCATTTTACTCTTAACTTCTAATCATTTTTGGTTTTCAATTATACATATTAATGAAATCATGCAGCACTTTATTCCTAGAAATTTTGCAGATTTGAGTTTGTGATGTATGTCAAATTATCTCTGACAGGTATGGTACAATTTAGGGCTCATTAAATAACTTAGGCACTATTTTTTAAATTCAATTTTTAAGATGAATGCAGCATTGTTATTATAATTTTCTATTCCTCTCTGTCTAATCTTATGCCAATGTTACAATTTGATTACTAATATTTTGGGGGGATCCTCCATATGGTTTTCCGTATTGGCGGCACCATTTTATATTCCTGCCCACAAAGGAGAAGGATTGTGATTTCTCAGTGTTCTTAGCTGCACTTACCATCTTTTGACTTTTTTTATATTGGTTATCTTAACAAGTATGTGTTAAAAATCTCATTTAACTTTGATTTTAATTTCCTTAATGATTGGTGATGCTGGACATCTTTTCATGTACCTATTCCTCTTTTATGTTCTCCTCATTCTGTGGAGAAATATGTATTTATGTAACAGTCCATTTTAATCAGTTTAATTTTTATAATTGAATTAAGAGTTCTTTATATATTTTGAATATTATCCCCTTTTCAAGGGTTTGCAGCTATTTTTCCCCATTGAAGAGGTTCCTTTGTTGTGCAGATATTTTTTTTTAAATTTTATGTGTTACTCATCTACTACTGAGCTTTTGTTATCTTATATAAGAAATCATAACCAAGACCAGACTCATAAAGAATTTACCCTATGTTTTCTTAGAGTTTTCTGATTTTTACACTTTGGCTCAAATCTTTAGTCAATTTTAAGTTGATTTTTGTGTATATTATAAAATGCAGGTCCTATGTGATTATTTTTGCATGTTAATACACAGTTTAGTCAACACTACTTACTGAAAAAAAAAATCTATTCTTTCCCTATTGTGTGTCCTGGGCAAGATTGTTGAAGATCAGCCATGGTGATACCTCCAGCTTCTTTCAACTTTTTTGAGTACTGTTTTTGTTATATGGGGTCTTTTCTAATTTCAATTGAAATTTAAAAACTTTTTTCTATCATCTACGTGAAAAAATACTATTAGCATTTTGACAGGATTGCATTGAATCTTTTTTTTTTTTTTTTGGTACTGGTTATTGAACTACTCAGGGGCACTTGTCCACTGAGACACTTCCCCAGCCCTATTTTGTACTTTATTTAGAAGCAGGGTCTCACTGAGTTGTTTAGCACCTCACTTTTACTGAGGCTGGCTTTGAACTTGCGATTCTCCGGTCTCAGCCTCCCCAGATGCCTGGATTATAGGTGTGCGCCATCATGCTCAGCTTGCCTTGAATCTTTATGCTGCTTTTGGACATTTTAACAATGCCCACTTTGCCAGTTTATGAACATGGAATATCTTTACAAATATTTATGTCTCCTTCAACTTTTTCCACAGTATTTTCTAAGTTTCAGTGCACAGATCTCTCAACATCTTGGTCAACTCTATCTCCAAGTATTTTATTCTCTTTGATACTATTATGAACAGGACATTAGCTCCTTTTCAAAGTTTTTATTGCTGGTGTATAGAATGAAAACTGTTTTTTTGTTTGTTTGTTTGTTTGTTGGTTGGTTGGTTTTGTAAACTGAAATTCTAGTGAATTTATTTAATTGTTTTTGCAGTTAGTGGAGTATTCAGTACTGTCTAAGATTATGTCATCTAAAAACAGAGACACTTTAACTTCTTCCTGATGTGGCTGAATTTTATTATTTTTTCTTCCTTACTTGCTCCATATATGCTGCAAGGTTCATATTTGAATAGAAGTGACGAAAATGCACATCTTGCCTTATTCCTGATCATAAGAAATGTTCCCCTTTAGTGAAGATTTCTGTATCCTACATATCAGTGACATAGATCTGTAGTTTCTTTTTTTGTAGTATCTTATATATCTCTGGTATGAGTGTAGTACTAACTTTATGAAATAAATTTGTAAGTATTCTATTTTCTAAAAACATTTGGAAGAATTTATAGAAAATATTAATTATATTAATTTTATATAGGATGTCCTGATATGCTCCAAACTGGATTTTTAGATACTTCAAAAAGGGAAGAATTCATAAATTTTGAGGGGGTTCTGACCCTACTTTTTAAAATGCACATCTTTTAAAATTATTGTGAGATTCATATGGCTTAAAAATAATTTATTTAACTTAAAGAAATAATAGTAAAATAAGCATATCTGTGTTGAAAAATGCTGGTTTGCTTGTTCCTTCAGTCTCTGTGACCCTCCTTTATCATGTGTGACTTCCTCCTCTCAAAGGATACAAGTAGGATGATTATATTAATTTTTCCCTTTCAGCTTTTTGAGTGTCACTACCTATAACCATGGCTAGCTTATAAAAAGTGTTAATTATTACTCATTTTTTAAAAATAAAGAAATATATATGCATACATCCACATAATGACTTTCTTTTTAATTCAAAATACATTTGTGTTTAAATGATACAGAAAAATATAAAAACTGTGCATATGCATGGGATGTCTTGTCATATTTCAATACATGTACACACTTACATTCAGAGATTTATTCAGATTAATGAACATAGCCATAGTTCAATTATTTTCAGTATTTATTTTCTTCAATTATATATGTGTGCATTTCATATACATAAACATTTTAAACTGCTTCCTCTATTTCCTAAAAAAGGTTGCTATCCCACTTTAGGGTATGTGACTATCTCCAAAGTAGTTGTTATATTATTAGATTCATTGTTTTCAATTCTACTAGGTGTTGAGGAAGTGTGGATTTTATTTATAGTTATTCTACATTCTATCTAACTTCGTTTTTTTTGGAAATTATAATAGTTACCTATATAGCATGAGTAAATGGCATCTCATTGGTCTCATTGAGAATTCAGTTTGCATTTTTGGTTATTAATTCTTTGAATACATTTCGTATATTAATGTGCCATTTGTTTTTTTCTTTTCAGTGAAACACCATATTAATTATTTTGATCTACATTAATTATACTTCTCATTATGTATTCTATTTTTTAAAAGGGTTTTTAAATTTATTTTATATACCAACTCTTTCAAATTTAAGTGTAAATACTTCAATCTTTTTTCATTATGTTTTTAATTTTGATTAACAGAAAACTAATTTTAATGTGAATGAATCAATTATTTCTATTGTCATTTGCATTTTGTGTCTTATAGATGAACTTCTTTCTTCACAACCACAAAGACCTATACTGCCTTCTAAGTAATTTATAGATTTGAATTTTTTACTTAAAATCTTTTAACCCTCTGGAATTGATTATTTGAGCACAGGATGATTTAGTAATTAAATTTCATTTTCCATATGTAAATCATTTATTTCAGAATTATTTATTAAATATTTAATCCTTTTTTAGAGAGAGAGAGAGAGAGAGAGAATTTTTTAATATTTATTTTTTAGTTTTCGGTGGGCACAACATCTTTATTTTATTTGTACGTGGTGCTAAGGATGGAACCCAGCGCCCAGCGCATGCCAGGCGACCGCGTTACCGCTTGAGCCACATCCCCAGCCCCAATATTTAATCCTTTATCACATAATGTGCAAGGGTTTCTTCCACAGTTCATGTTTCCATATGTCACAGAGAATATTTGGAATATTCATTCTATTTTTTCAATTGATCTTTCTGAGGAAAAGATCATATGATCTTTCCTAATAATACTTTATGATGAGTTTTATTACCTTGAAGAATTATTTATATATTATGTTCCTCTGTAGGGGGATTTTAACCTTTCTTGACTTTGCCATTTTGTAAAAAAATAATTTCTAATTACCTGACAGTTTTTCTGAGGGTTTCTTTATAGTTGCAATGACTCTAAAGAATGCTTTCATGTGCTTATTTATTTATTGGAAATATTGTCAAGAGCATGCCCACAAAATTTGGATATTGGCACAATTTCTTGCTGTAGAACCAAGCCACTCCTAAGTACAGTCTATAGCAGTAGCTACATATTTCTCAGATCTAACCATCTGTCCATTGAATTCTGTTCCACTTAGTCTCATATAAATGCATTTGGGTGCAAATGAAATGACACTCAGAAACTTATCAAAAGGAAAATAAGAAAATCATAACACATCATGCTTTAATCTTTGCAATATAGGAAGGTACATGAGGACAAGATTGTAATGTAGATTATATGAACCAATCTAGAGTATTCTAAAGTAAAGAATACTAACAAAACTGTAATTTCAATCTAAGACTTTCAATTTAATATTTGTTTTTCTTTCTACTCTAGAAATTCAGTATTACTTAAAGATCATTCTTCCTGCTGTTTACAAATATAGCTCTATACTTCTGCCAATTCTGCCTTGGATAAGTAAGTATTCAACAAATTGCACTGAATATAATAAATTCATAGAAAAACACAAAATAGATAATAACTTATTTTTTCAAAAAATAAGAGTACATTAAAGTGTAAATTTCAAATAAAATTGTAATTACTCAAATTAACACCATTGAAGAAATGAGGGCATGCAGAAGAAAAGATATAACCCAAAGAAGAAGAGCTATTCTGCTGGGATAGGTAAAGAGAATATATGAATCTTTCATAATATTGGTGCACTTATTTCTTTAGTAGAAGTTAAGGTTAGATGTCAATATATACAAGAAGTCACCATGACATCTATTCACAATTTCAATAAAATACTTGTGGGAATATGGAAAAAAATCTCATTGCAAGAAATCTAAAATCTCCTAAGATTTTACCCATACAAAGTAACTTTTATAGGTCTGGAAAGCTTAAAATTTTAAAAGCAGCATTGGAACAAAAGGAAAATGAAATGATCTATTAGTATTTTATCTGATGTGTATTTTAAACTAGTCTAGTCTAGTTTAAATTTTTGACCTGGACATCACAGGTTCTATAATAATTTTTGTTATCTCTTATAACTATAATTTATAAAGTTATAACTAACATGCCATTTTGTCTACAAGCAATCAATACAAATTATTTTATTGAATTGATCACTTTTCAAGATTTTATTTGGGGTTGATTTGCTCACACATTATATTATTTTTTTTATTGGTTGTTCAAAACATTACATAGTTCTTGATATATCATATTTCACACTTTGATTCAAGTGGATTATGAACTCCCATTTTTACCCCGTATACAGATGGCAGAGTCACATCAGTTACACTTCCACTGATTTACATATTGACATACTCATGTCTGTTGTATTCTGCTGCCTTTCCTATCCTCCACTATCCCCCCTCCCCTCCCCTCCCCTCCCCTCTTCTCTCTCTACCCCCTCTACTGTAATTCATTTCTCCCCCTTGTATTATTTTTCCCTTTCCCCTCACTTCCTCTTGTGTGTAATTTTGTATAACCCTAAGGGTCTCCTTCCATTTCCAAGCAATTTCCCTTCTCTCTCCCTGTCCCTCCCACCTCTCATCCCTGTTTAATGTTAGTCATCTTCTCATGCTCTTCTTCCCTACTCTGTTCTTAGTTACTCTCCTTATATCAAAGAAGACATTTGGCATTTGTTTTTTAGGGATTGGCTAGCTTCACTTAGCATAATCTGCTCTAATGCCATCCATTTCCCTCCAAATTCTATAATTTTGTCATTTTTTAATGCAGAGTAATACTCCATTGTGTATAAATGCCATATTTTTTTAATCCATTCGTCTATTGAAGGGCATCTAGGTTGCTTCCACAGTCTAGCTATTGTGAATTGTACTGCTATGAACATCGATGTAGCAGTGGTATTGGTACCAAAACAGGCGGGTGGACCAATGGTACAGAATAGAGGACACAGAAACCAACCCACAAAACTACAACTTTCTTATATTTGATAAAGGGGCTAAAAGCATGCAATGGAGGAAGGATAGCATCTTCAACAAATGGTGCTGGGAAAACTGGAAATCCATATGCAACAAAATGAAACTGAATCCCTTTCTCTCGCCATGCACAAAAGTTAACTCAAAATGGATCAAGGAGCTTGATATCAAACCAGAGACAAGGCATCTGATAGAAGAAAAAGTTGGCTACGACCTACATACTGTGGGGTCGGGCTCCAAATTCCTCAATAGGACACCCATAGCACAAGAATTAATATCTAGAATCAACAAATGGGACTTGCTCAAACTAAAAAGTTTTTTCTCAGCAAAAGAAACAATAAGAGAGGTAAATAGGGAGCCTACATCATGGGAACAAATCTTTACTCCTCACACTTCAGATAGAGCCCTAATATCCAGAGTATATAAAGAACTCAAAAAATTAGAAAATAAGATAACAAATAACCCAATCAACAAATGGGCCAAGGACCTAAACAGACACTTCTCAGAGGAGGACATACAATTAATCAACAAATACATGAAAAAATGCTCACCATCGCTAGCAGTCAGAGAAATGCAAATCAAAACCACCCTAAGATATCATCTCACTCCAGTAAGATTGGCAGCCACTATGAAGTCAAACAACAACAAGTGCTGGCGAGGATATGGGGAAAAGGGTACACTTGTACATTGTTGGTGGGACTGCAAATTGGTGCAACCAATTTGGAAAGCAGTATGGAGATTTCTTGGAAAGCTGGGAATGGAACCACCATTTGACCCAGCTATTCCCCTTCTGGGTCTATTCCCTAAAGACCTAAAAACAGCATGCTACAGGGACACTGCTACACATTATATTATGCTGCTTTCCAGAGAAGTAATGACCAGCCCTATCTGAAATTGATGCAATATTATCCCAAAGTATGTTATATTTGCTAAATACCACTAATTTGGATTTCTCATTATTCATTGGAATATAAGTGATTTTAGAAACTAAGTAACAAAGGTGTTGTGAGAATTATTTAAAATAAAATGAAAAAGGGGTATTCTACATGACTTATAGAGTTATCTTTAAGAACATTTGAATCTTATTACTCATCCCAAGGACATCTTATACCCAGAACTTTATTGCTCTTACTTAACAGATTATCAAAAATTTTATAATACTAATTTCCTCAGTTTTGTGTTTAGATAACAAATGCAGCAGTTTTTAAAATCAATTAATGTTTCAAATATCAATTTTGTGTACTTTAAAAAAACATTGTATAAAGGCAGAGAACATGTTGTGTGCAAAATTAAATCCAAGGTGTGGGAATAAAATAATGTAATTCAGATGCAGAATCATGAAAGAAAAAAAAATAAATTAGAAGACAGAACACAAGAAAAAACAAGCAAGGAAACTAACTGCACTCAAGTGAGGAGGCCTCCATTGTGCTGGTATATCCTATGCTATTTTGTTATAGCTTCCTCTTTATCGAGGTGACTTCTATGGATTGGATCCTTTTTGAGCCTTGGTCTTTATTCCTTAGATTAAGCAAAAGGGAGGTACAAGGTAGAGATGGCAAAGTGGCAGGTCTAATCTTTGACCCTATTCTACCCCATCCCATGTTCCATCAACTGCGCTTGTCTCCTTTCAGGGTTTTACTTTTGGGTAAAGTTTCTTTGCCATTGGCCAAATTTACTGTATCACAAACTATTCTACAATGTTTGAGAGATTTTTAAAACACCACTTATTTTGCTTGTCCTACAGACCTTGAGGAGCTAATAACTTCCTGCTGTTGGTGACTCTATCCCTTTTGGTTCTCTGTACCCTGCCTACCACTCTATAAACAAAAAACCTATGAAAAAGTACTTCAAAGAAAAAGTCCTTTTAATGTGCTCTCTGATATCTCACTGATATCTTCACTGATACCATCATATTTGATAGGTGATTCCTAAACATGAATACTATTTGAAACATTTGGGAAGCTTCAAAATAATATAGACTTTAAAATCTATATCAAGACAGTTTGAGCCATACTCCCAGACCAATTAAATCAGACCCTTTATCATTAGTACTTGAGCATTGATATATTTATAAAAATTTTTCATGATACTGCTATACAATTAGATTTTGAAAAAGTTTCTCTAAAATCTAGATTTTTTTTCAGACTCAGATCCTTTGACTATTCACATTAAAGAGAAATCTGAAATTCAAACCCCTCCCCTCCTTTTCCTGCCACTCATTGATCAATTAAATGGCACTTCTTCATTGTAGATTTCAGTGAATGCAACTATAAATTGATTAGCAAAGGACATGCATGGGAACTGATAGAGAAGATTAGGCCTCTTTTTTCAAAGAGTATTGTAAAGTATTGGAATGATGAAAATTTAGCAGATTGTAAGATGAACAAAGTAAGATCAATAATACACTCTAGAAAAAAAAGTGTCTGAGTAAAATAAAACTTAAATCACCATTTTAATTGCACTATTTGAAACATTTTCTCAAAGCATATACCAGGTTTATCACAGAAGTACCCTTCAAAATCTATATTCTATAATGCTCTAAGTTTCTGATTATAGTCAATATAATACCAAAAAGAAGTCTACCTTCAGAAATATTACAAAAAAAAAGGAGGTGCCAGGGATCATGTTTGGATTGTTCAAAGCTAAATTCTGTTGCTATGATTTAGACATGAGGTGTCCCCCAAAATTATTTTTGAGACAATACAAGAACAATGAATATTTGAGTTATGAGAGCCTTAACCTAATCATTGTATGGATCCACTGATGGGAATTAACTGGGTGGTAACTGTAGGCAGGTGGGGTGTGTTGGAGGAGGTGGATCACTGGAGGTGTGCCTTTCAGGTACATACTCTCTCCCTGGTGAGCCAAGCTCTCTCTTTCTGCTTCCAGGTAACAAGTCCTGAGCTGCTTTCCTCCTCCATAGTCTTCTGCCATAATATTGTACTTCACCTGGGTCTACAGCGGTGGAGTTGGCCCTCTAGGGACTGAGATTTTAAGAACTCATTGTGCTGGTATATCCTATGCCAGTGCCAAATAAACTATTCATTGTCTAAAATAGTTCTAATCTGGTCTCTTGGTTACTGCAGTGAAATGGCTAATGAAAACATTGGTGCATCAGCGGAAGCATTTTAATTGTAAAGAAGTCAATATTTGATTAAAGAATTAATCAGTCAGTAAATCATGACAATGTGGATATGAGAGTCTTAAATTTAGGATGGAATTCAGAACTGGGGACAAATATGGGAGCCATGAGTACATAGGTATATACATATTGGCATTCAGGGCATATTAGTATGGGACAGAGTATATAAATGACAAAATTACAAAAATGGAGCTGAGAAAGAGTTCATCCCTGAAGCAGACTATAATCACAATATGAGAAAAGGGATCAGAGCCCAAAAATTGAACTCAGAAAGACACATCAGAAAAGCAGGAGGAAAATCAGGAGTCAGTATAATCACAAAAGTCAAGGGCATTGAGTATTTTAAGAAGGAGGAGCTGTTCTTTTTTTTTTTTTTTTTTTTTTTTGAGTGCTTCTGAGAGAACTTGTGAGAAGAGTATTGTTCATCATAATAGGAGGTCACCAGTGACATGTACATGAACAGCTTCAGCGGAGCGCTGGGGGCACAAGTGCAACCAAGAAAAGAAATTCAGAAAGTTGAAATGGATTGTAGTCAACTATTTGAGATTTTTTGTGAAAAGTAACCAAAAAATAGGGCAGTATCTGAAGGCAGATATGGGGTCAAGAAAGCTTTTTAGAAATGTAGACTGGAGATAAAGAACATGTTGTAGTTAGTAAAAATTGTGTCTTGGTTTCACAACAATTACTCTTTTTAAGACAAAAAAGTTGGAAGACATAATTTTATTTAATAAATAATAACTAAAAATGACAGGTGATTCTTCTATTTTTTATAAAGAGGAGACTTTGAAATGAATGGGGAGTGGGACATGCCAGTCATGAGTGTAGATGGACAAGACAAAAGAAAATGCTGCAGATTTAGAAAGTTAGTGAACTAAGTGGACACTTTTCATTTAGTATCTTGCTTAACAGCTTATGTAAAGGCACTGGAAGTAACATGGTAATGAATCAGCGTTGCCAATCCAAAAATATTTTTCCTCTTCTTGTGTTATCACCTCGATTATATCTTACTTAGCAAAACTCCACATGCATTGTGTTATGTTAGTCTAATTTTAATACATTTATCTAATTATTGACTTTTTCTATTATTTATGAGAATTCTTATACCATAAATTTTACCTTTAGGTTTATCTTTATTTTACTTTTTAGGATAATTAGTATAGTCTCTGGAATTCTATCACTTGGATTCCACTTCTCTGCCTAATTAGCTGTTTAACCATGGCTAAGATTTTTAACGTCATTAAGCTTCAATCAGATTTTCTCTAAAGTAGGCATAATATTAACATAGAAGCTACCTTATGTTAGATAAGTGTCAAGCTTTTATTGGCTGAATATAACACACATTCAATAAATGTTGCATTTGTTATTATATTCCAAGACCCACGACTGTGTTTGAAATATAGAGAACAATAAAAATGTTATCTTAAGTGAATAAATGATCAGAATTAAAATGTATTATTCTTTTTTCTTTTGCTATAATGAAATTCCTTAGGCTGGGTACTTTATAAATAAAAGTGATTTGTGTAACTTAATTTGAGAAGCTGAATGTCCAAGATTAGATAGCCCAATATTTTTGGCCTTTGATGAGACCTTTGTTGGTTGTGCCATAACTTACATTATGGCAGTAGTACAACAATCGGGAGAGAGCAGTAGTATAGTTAGCCAAACTGTCAGAGATATTCATAGGTCAGGCTCTTTCTTTTAGAAACCACTCTCACAGGAATTAACTGGGATCCCACAAGGGCTGCATTAATTCTTCCACATGATGGCATTTCCACTGAGCCAACAGTGTTTTCCCAGGCCTCAGACCCTAAAGGTTTTACCACCTCAACATGAGCACAATGATGACCACTCTAGCACACAAACCATTCAGAGACAAACAGAGGCAAACCCTAGCAAAAGAAATGTATGAGTGAGATCTGACTTAATGTCCCAACAAGGAATCATCAAAGGATCAGACACCAAAGGCAAAGATGGCAGTTCCTAAAATCTGAGTCAGTCTATCTGTGATCCTGGGAACAGAATGGAAGACTTTTATTTGTTAACCAGAATGGCCCTTCTGAACTAATATCAGCAAAAGAATATCATAGTTTCACTTACTCTGCTCTTGAATACCTGGTTCAGCACCAAGAAAGGATGTGTGTCCCTAATAAAGACAGCAAATGTGAAATCCTGATCACAGAAGAGATGGAAAGTACCTGCTTTGCAAAGAAAGTGGGAGAGAGCTAAGCCTGAGGACTTGGTAATGAGAAGGTGGTTTGCATAGGTGGTTTTGGTGCTTGGTATAGATTACAGCTGGGCTCCTGAGATGGAAAAACATGGATGCCCTTCAGAGAGATTGCATAAAATTTAGCCACCAACAAAATGGAAATGTTACTTATCATTTTGACAGAATGTGATCATTTAAAAAAGAAATTATACATTGCCATTAAATATCCATAATCTTAAAAAGAAAATATACATTGTTATGTAGTATTAATAATTTAAATATGACTTAATCAGAAATACAAAAACAGAATAGCTGGCTTATAGTTCAAGTTCTGGAAATTTTATACCTTTTATCCTCTTCCAGTTTTCTTTGTAATGATGCATATTGTTGGGAGCTGCCCCATAGGAGTGAGCATTTACCCTTAGCCTTGAGCAACTGAGGTGTGAGACTGGTTTCCACTGCGTGCAGAAACAGGTGGATCTCCCCTCCAGTCAGCAAGGAAATGAAGCTCTATGAAGCTCAATGAAGTTGGTGTCAGCCAATGAGTCTGGGTGACACCCCGTTAAACCCAATCCCTTGTCTCATTTGGGTAGAACTTTCTTGAGTGTCTTCCCCTCAATAAATAGGGCTTCAGGCATTCTCTCTCTCTCTCTCTCTCTCTCTCTCTCTCTCTCTCTCTCTCTCTCTCTCTCTCGTCTGCCTCTCTTGCTTTCCTTGTGGGAGCTAGGGCTGAGGAGCCATTGCTGAGCTCCAAGAAAATGGTACTTTCTCTGTCTCTGTGTGATTATTTCCTGCCAGCCCAATTCACCTGGAGTGACTTTGACTGATTTAGTGGCATGTGTGGCAGCATGTGAGTTTACTGATTCACAATAAAATTGCCTACATTCCATTTTAAGAAGTTAACTTCCTAATCTTTGGGGAGGTCTCAGTAACAGTAGCATTTTCCAGGAACATCACAATTCTTCAGTGGCTGTTAACTGTTGTGGAATGCCAGTGTTGTCCTGGGATTTGGGGCTCTGACAAGCAGTTAGAATTAGAGTTTTTAAATAGATTGTATCAAAAAACTGAGAGTAGAAGAAAAGGTCCTGACTGAAATGAAAGGATGAAGCATGGTCAGGCCGGGGCAGGACTGCATTAAATAACAAATAAAACTGGTAACTTTAAATACATGCTTACTTTCAATATTTGATAGATTCACCAAAAGATCCAAAACTAGTGAATTTCTGAATGTATCAATGAACAACAAAAGCAAAAGTGAATTTCCATTTCCACAAGAGACACTATATCATCTTCTTGTTATTTCCCCACTTTTGTTTTTCATATCACAGAAACTTAGTCTTTGATCTTAGTTGCATAATATCCTGGTGATTGTCATTATTTCCTTTTTAAAGTGCCTTTCCACACATGGGAAGTTGAGACTAAATGTTTGGAGCCAGTTTGCACACGTACATTATTCATCTCTGTGACTGTGGAGACTAGATCATTTAACTGCTATCATGAAGAAGCTTAAGAGAATATGGGTGCATCTGTGGTACACCTATAATCCCAGTGACTAGGAAAGCTGAGGCAGGAGAATCACAAGTTCAAGACTAGCCTCTACAACTTAGTGAGCTTCTGTCTCAAAATAATATTAAACAAACAAAACAAGAAAAAGCAAAAGAAACAAAACGGTTTGATGACTGAGTTTAGATGTAAATTGTCCCTAGGTTCAATCCCCAGGACTGCCAAGAACATGAGCACAGATAATATGTAAGTTAATTTCTTGTTGTTGCTGTTGTCATTTTACTTGTTTGTTTTACTCAAAAGCTCTGACATCTGGTAGGATTTTGTAAATGATGTTTGTTTCACACTAAAACAACAACAAAAATACATTGTCTCAGATTGCTGTTCTTCCTGTAATGCTTTGTGCTTACATGAAAATTGTTATTAGAAAATATTCTATATTACCTAGCATACTTAACCTTCTTTGTATAATAGTAGCTGTTGCTTTTATTTTTATATTTGTTTTTTTTCTTTTTTTTTTTTTTTGAGGAGGGGTGATTGTTATTTGCTTCTTAGTTTGATTTTATCAATACATTTTTAAAAATCAGCTTCAGGAAAATTTGTTAAGAGTAAAGTAGAAACAATTGAAATATTTATTTTAGGCCTTAAATTGAATATATATATATATACACATACACACAGACACACATATATGTGGGGTGTGTGTGTGTGTTTGTATAGAACTTGTACAATTATATTGAAAACTCTTATATATTTAATTATGTGGCAGTATATTGATATATTATTTAGGATTTTTAGTAATCAGTCATGTATGACACTTTGTGTACTTCTTGAATATAGAATGAGAGTTATTTCAAGTATGGTATTTAAAATATAAAATATAGTGTATAAATATATTAGGATTTTTTAAAAATTCTATTAAAATTTTATAAGATAAATTAATACCTTAGACACATGTTGAAGAAGGGCATGCCTAAAGATAAATCATGTCTTTTCTCTTTGAAACAGGTAAGATCTTTCATCTTCTGGAAATCTCTTTAATTTCTCATAAACCATCTCAGGTCTTTAACTGTGGCTTTGCCTGTTAGCTTCATGCCTCACCTGTAAGGTCCTGGCACTCCTTTACTCAGCAGATGTCCACTGGATTTCCCTCCCAACCCAAGTGCTCCATCTTGCTCCTGTACAATGTAAAGACCCGGCTCATTCCTCATCTGTCAATAGGTGATTCCTTGCCCATTGCGTCTCCCTGTCTCTGAATTGCAGTGCCCTAATTGTTTTCTGCCTATCATGCTGCCCTAATTTTTTAACAGCTTATTTTACTGTCCTGTTTCTTTGGATCCAAATTCTTTTCCCCTTCATCCATCTTTTCATTTGAAGGTATAGGTGCATGGACAGATTTATTTTGGGATCAAAAATAGAAAAGAACATAAAATGCTAGTAAGGACACAAAGAAACACAGATGATGTACCTTCCCTCTGTGCTCTTTCCCACATTTCTCTCATCATGTTATTTAAACAAACATGCTAATCTTAAGGCACAAGATCTTTAAAGACATTTAGAATATGGAAGCAAACTCTGAAGAACAAAGTGAAAAAAAGTGATGTGCTTTTTAAACATGTTATAGGCTTAAAAAGTTATAGTATCAAAAATCGATTCACTATATTTTCCATTATTTCACTAAGGCTAACGCAGATTAACTGATTTAAATATTATAAAGATGACTTTTCTTAAAGTTCAAGATCAGATGTTTTAAAAATACTTATATAGTCATCAACAGTTCTTTTAAAAATTGCCATTGAATAAAATGACAAATTTGAATGGTAAGGACACTTTCAGTAGAAAGAACTGTAAATCTACTAAATTTAAGTTCTAAAATTTTGGATCTAGAATTTAGATTTAATAAGAATATTAAATATTCATATTCATTATCATATTCAGGAAAATTATGTTTCTAGGTAGAAGGAGGTTTGTTCAAGTTACATGAGAAATTTAGTACAAGGAAAAGAGCTTTAGAGCATCCTAATTCCAGAACGTGTACTTTGGAATAAAGTTCTTAGTTGGACTTTGTTCTCCATCTATGTGATTGACATCCAAGAACACAAACAAAAATAAACATCAATATCACAGTCAATATGAATGTTCTGCTTATTCCCTATTATATCTTAATATCTGGCTGATAGTTTTTGAACCGTGAGATCATTCTTAATACACTGACATAATCTTACCCACTATTCCATACTCTTGTTCTGTAAACCTGTTCTGTGAAGGGCCGGTTGTACATATCTCAGGCTGTGCCTTCTCTATGTCTCTGCTATGTATACTCAACTGAGCCACCATAGCTCTGAAGAGGCCACGGAAAACCAGAACAAGTGTGTATGTCTATGTTCCAAATGGACTATAGAGACTGAAATTTTCAATTTCATGTCATTTCCATTTGTTGCAAAGTATTATTCTCTTTTTTATTTCATCTAACATTTAAGTATGCAAATTCATTCTTAGCTTATGTGCTATATACAAAGGTTGGTCAGGGATCAGATTGATCCATGGCTTAG